>NW_021621330.1:0-4924 GCF_004785775.1 Grammomys surdaster | reverse complement strand
TTTAAAACAGTTTTTCCTGATAAAGTTGAACATTTACTTGGCAAAAAATTCATAACATTGAAAACACTGTTGAAAAAGCAAGTGAATAATTAAGAAAAAATTGTGAAAATTTAAGGAAAAATTAAAAACGAGTAGGAAAATATAATTAATTGGAAGACAAATCCAGAAAATTATGAAAAAAAAAAGAAATTTCTAACAACAATTCTTTAAATTATTAGAAAATTGAAAAGAGAAACATTTGATAGGAAGTGTGATATGTTTCAAAACTACTTTCTCTGATAAAATTGTACATTTACTTGAAAATAAAATTGTTAAAGTTGAAAACATTGTTGTAAAAACTAGTGAAAAATTAAGGAATATAATGAAAATTTAGGAAAACATACAAAATGAATAGAAAAATGTAATTAAGTGACAAATCCAAAAGAAATTATCAAAAAAGGAGAAATTTGTAATGAAAATTTTTAAGTAAACATAAAATTGATGAGAAAAACATTGGATATGAAATAGAATGTGATTCAAAACAATTTTTTCTGATAAAATTGAACATTTACTCGGAAAAAAATTGATCAAATTGAAAACATTGTTGAAGAAGCTAGTGAAAAATTCAGAAAAATTGTAAAATCTTAAGAAATACATACAAAACGAATAGAAAATGAAACTAAATGGATGACAACTACAAAAAAAATATGAAAAAGAATGTATTAGTAACAAAAATTCTTAGCAAAATAGAAAAGGAAAACATTTATTGTGAATTGGAATGTGATTCAAAATAATTTCTTCTGATAAAATTGAACATTTACTGGAAAAAATTTTGAAAAAATTGAAAACATTGTTGAAAAAAACTAGAACATTTGAGAAAAAAAATTTAAACTTGAGAAAATAATAACAAAATGAATAGAAAAACGTAATTAAATGGATGACAAAACCAAAATATTATAAACAATGAGAAGTTTTTAATGAAAATTCTTTAAAAAAACATAAAATTGATGAGAAAATCATTGGATATGAAATGGATTGTGATTTAAAACAATTTTTCTGATCAAATTGAACATTTACTTGGAAAAAAATTGATCAAATTGAAATCATTGTTCAAAAAACTAGTGAAAAATTAAGAAAAATAGTGAAAACTTGAGAAAAATACAAAATGAACAGAAAACATTAATTAAACAGATAACAAATCAAAAAGTTACGAATAAGAAGAAATTTCTAACAGAAATTCTTAACAAAGTAGAAAGTTGATAAGGAAAGCATTTGATTTGAAAAGGAATGGGATTTGAAACATTTTTTTTCTGATAAAATTGAACATTTACTTGGAAAAATTTGTTAAAATTGAAAACATTGTTGAAAGAACTAGTGAAAAATTAAGAAAAATAATGAAAACTTGAGTAAAAAAACACAAAGCGAATGGAAAATTTAATTTAATGTAAGACAAATCCAAAAATATTATGAAAAAGGACAATTTTTTAATGAAAATTCTTAACAAGCCGGGCAGTTGTGGCATACGCCTTTAATCCCAGCACTTGGGAGGCAGAGACAGGCGGGTTTCTGAGTTGTAGTCCAGCCTGGTCTACAGAGTGAGTTCCAGGACAGCCAGGGCTACAGAGAGAAACCCTGTCTCGAAAAACCAAAAAAAGAAAATTCTTAACAAAATATGTATGTATCCCTCTGCCTTAGGGTTATAGGCGCTCAAGACACTCTTACCAGTCTTTGACTAACAGGCCTTGGTTGGCACACTCTTTCCCATAATGACCAAAGGACCTGTGAGCATGCACCAGATGCAGTTCTTCACAGTGATGTGTAAACTGCCATGATGAAAGCTGAGCTTGCTGAGAGCGATCCTGTGTGAGGGCAAACAATCTGCTTAAGACGTGAGGTTCAAAGGTTCAAAGCAACGTGATTATCCAAGCAATGTAAAAATTAAGGTTAAAAGCAGAAATATTCCAGTATCTAATCCAACTGCCGGTGGACAGGGATCAGACACAAGTCTGGCTGCCAGGTATATAGTGGGTGGCTTTAAGTATTGATAAAAAGCTTACTCTCCAAAACGAGCAGAGACTACATGCCAGCTTAAATCTACTGGCTGATAAGGATTTCGAGCCATCGTCATCATCAGAATCATAATGATTAGGCTCAAGATCTGTGTCCACTTGACGGACCAATCTTTCAGGGAGCCGTCAGACTCCGTTCTCTTATTCTGAAAAAAATACAGACTGAGCCACAGGGCCCCAAATGGAAACAGGGTCGGGACCACACCGAGTATTAGTTAAGGGGTCTCTCCACATGACCCTGGCAAAAGACCTGGAAGTGACCGGATGCCAGCAGCGACCTGTTGCAGACTGACCCTTAGCATCAGTTTGCCAAGAATTTAAAATTAGACAAAGACAAGGTGTGCTTTTGTTGTCCTTGGGGGGTATAATTCCCCCTTTTTAATTTTTGAAAGCCAAATTTTCAGAGTTTCTTGTAAAACCAGGGAAGAAGCATCAATAGTTGTTCTTCCCACATTCAAGAGAGCTATCAAGATATTATTTTAAAGTTCTGTAATCTCTCTTCCACAATTCCTTGTCCTTGAGGATAAGGAATCTCAGTAATAAACATAATATTAAATTGTCAACAAAACAGCTCAAACATTTGACTGAAATAGCCAGCTCCATTGTCTACCGTCTGATATGGAAACACCAAGCATGGAAAAGTAATGCAGGCAATAACTAATTAGAATTTTAGTTGTTTTCGTGATTAAAGCAGTTGCAACTACAAAGCCTAAAAGGGTATCAAGTCACACGTACATGTTTTAATTTTCCAAAATCAAAACTGAGTAACATCCACCTGTCGTCATTGGCTACACAGAAGTTCTCAAGGCTTAACACCATTATGAAAAATTTGAGGACGCTGAGAACAAGTTTTGCAATTTAACTTGCACACTTTCTAGAAATATCTAATTATTGCCCCAGGCTATTATTGTTTTGATGATGGAAAGAATACGATTGTGTGGTCAATTGTTTCTGTATGGTCTAGAATTTGGCTGGTATATAAACCTGCTCTGGCATTGCCCTGGGGTCCAGGAAATCCAATATGAGCTCTTAAATGTCTTATAAAGTTGAAAAACAGTGCATGTTTCTTAAATTAAGCTGTATTTTTATAAATAGCTGTGAAATTTGAGAATTAGCAATATCCAAAAAAGGAACAATTTCAAGCAGTTATAAACCAGGAGCCATATGCTGGCTATGAGTATACACATTGAAAGCTTGATTTTTCAGCACTTCAAACAGTGGCTACAGCACATAATTCAATTATTTGTGCTGAAGCAGGGGAAAACTCAAGAGAACGAACATATGATCTGATTACATACACTGTCTTCTCAATAGATGAGGCATCTGTAAATGTAAATACCATAAACATAAACAGGAAATACAAAAGCATGCATAGAGGAAAACTGTAACAATTTGTCTTATGGACAAGGATAATCAAATTTGCCTTAAAAAGTTTGTCATGTACTAGGCCAAATATCATTATTCTCCAATAACCAACTTAATTTCTATTTGGAATAAAGAATAAACATTTCATCTAAAATACTTTCAGGATTCTCTTACAAGCCTGTATTAACACTGCAATAGTTTCATAATAGGATGTTCAAACTTTTCTTGTAGATGATGAAGGAGGAATCTACATTAATGTTTTGGTTTTTTTTTTTTTTGCCAAAGGGCTGTTGTGAGCACATGAGTAGCAATAACTCAGCCAACAATTTATCATGGTCTATATAATTTATCTTTTGATAACTAACAGCTTACTCTATACTTTCTACAAAGCTATCTACCCCTCATCAGTTAATTGTCGAGGGGAATTAGGATTTGCATCCCCCTTGAGAATATCAAACACAGGCTCAAGTTCTCCTATGGTAAGCTCAAGGTGAGGTTTCAGACAATATCTCTTAACAACATTTTGACAATCATTAAACGTAAACCATTTTTATTTTTTGTATTTACACGTGCAACTCAGGAGAGGGCACTAGATCCCACATTGTGAGCCACCATGTGGTTGCTGGGAATTGAACTCTAATATTTTTAGTTGTGAGCCTAGCCTTGAAAGGCTGAGCCATCTCTCGAGCCCCAACTATCTACTTTTATTGGAATTTTCTGTGCCACAATCTGCTTAAGATGTAACTGAGTTCCCAAATATTGAAAAGATATTGAATCTTTTCTGGAGCGACAAGGACTCTGAAATTTTAAAGCTCATTGTATTAGAGCAAAAGCTTGCAGAAAGACTCCTTCAGAGAGATCAGCCAATAAAATATACAATGAATAATATACACTGAGAGACTCAAATGCTTAACTTTTTGTACTAAATCAACAACAAATTTTTTTACATAAGACTATTAATCATTCTTTGATGCAACCTCTTAATGATATTGCTTCATGGGCTTTCAAAAATCGCAAGCAAATTCACTGAATTTAAACCTCATCACCTTTACCAGGATGCAAACAAATGGTATAAAACAATCTTTTAGATCTATCATAATTCTATATGTATTTACTGGAATGGGAAACGGAGAAGGCAAGTCAGACTGTAATGCCCCATTAGTTTCATAAATAAGTTTGAACTTTGTTTTGGATTCAGTGAATAACCAATTCCTTTAGCTGAGTCAGAGTATCAGATTGAAGGCCAATCTTGTCCTTTCTTACTATAGTGCAATTCTTTGTTAACAGGCACAGCTATAATGCCAATGGATGGAGGCAGGCATAATTTTGATTCCTCCAGCATAATCTTCATCTATAACTCCTGGCCCATAAACTGTTGTGAATTTTGGGCCTGAGGCTGATGCCTCCCCCACAAGGAACAAGCAAGACAATCAACAAATTCCTAAAAGCACCTTTCTACGGGGATGGTCTTGGTGAAGACCAAGACAAAAGGAATGTCTCACTCAAGCTTC
>NW_021621329.1:0-6504 GCF_004785775.1 Grammomys surdaster | reverse complement strand
ATGCTGCATTTTTCTTAAACCATCAACTGCCAACACTTGTCATTTTTTACAGCTATCCTAGTGGGTGTGACTTGATATCTTTTCCTGGTTTTAATTTGCATCTCAGACCAGAGATTAAAAAAGTCTTCCGTATGCTTATTGGCTAGTGTGTATCTGTTTTGGAGAAATATCTGTTTAGACCCTCTGCCCCTATTTTTGCTGTTTTATTGGATTTTTTTTGTTATTGTTGTTGAGCTGTCTTATTCATTATAGGAAAATTCTAGATTTTTGACTGGTACTGGCAAACTTGCATAAAAATATAATTAAGTGGCATTTGAATCTTTCAGAATGCTTTACCTTTAACCTCATCATTCTTGGGCTTTTTTTTTGGGGGGGGGACTTCAAGACAGGGTTTCTCTGTATAGTCCTGGCTGTCCTGGAACTCACTCTGTAGACCAGGCTGACCTCAAACTCAGAAATCTGCCTGCCTCTGCCTCCCAAGTGCTGGGATTAAAGGCATGCACTGCCACTGCCCATAGCCACCACAATAAAATGCCACCACAGTATTCTTGGGCATTTTATTGTGATTTTATTTATTTATTTATTTATTTGGCTTTCTTGAGAAAAAACATAGGAAGTATGGTCTTGGGAGTCCTGTTGGGACTTTAGTTGGTGTTTATTGTATATTTTATGGTTGAAAAGTTTCACTTATCATTAGCTACAAGAAATTTATATTGGATATTAAACAAATCAAACAAAATCTCATGTGCTTCCCAGTAAAGTAAAAAGGTCTTTTTCCTTTCAATCTGTGTAGTTTATATTGCAGTCATTATATATATGGATGCTAGATAATATGTTTGCTTTTTGAGGTAGAGTCAGAGTCTCTCTCTCTCTCTCTCTCTCTCTCTCTCTCTCTCTCTCTCTCTCTCATGTGTGTGTGTGTGTGTGTGTGTGTGTCCCTGGCTGTCCATGAACCTATGTGTGGCTCAAGCTGACCTTGAACTTGCAGCAATCCTCCTGTCTCTGTTTCCCAAGTACTGGAATTCCAGGTATACACTGGCACCCCAAGTGAAAAACATTTTGCTGGAGCTGAGATTAAGAGTCACCCGCAACTGAATGAATGTCACTGTTCTTTCTGCGTGGTGGGGGGTGGTTTCTATGTGTGTACAAATTCAGCCTAAGGTCTTTCTTTGCAAAGTTACTAGAAGAGATGACATTTCTCTGAACCCTTTTCCACGGATCTAATTGCTACTAAAGAAAAAAAGTCTTTAATGGAACTTGTATGGTGAAGAACTTGATTTAAGGCCACTGTAGCAGTATATGGGCCATGACAATGTGTTTGGCACTGGGGGAGGTGATAGGACTTAAAGCTGACTATGGTGTGGACCAGCAGGATGAGCAGGAATGCATAGGTGAAGAGCAGGGGTGGGGGCACTGGGTAGAAAAGTGTTAAAAGGAGACATCCCTAGAGAGGGGCATTCTGGGAAAAATCATCTTAAAATGATTCCTGCTGAAGACAGGCCTGGCTGTGGGACGCAGAGGTGAAGGATACAGGCCCACTTCATCTCATACCTGGGAGAGGGTTCTAACATAACCAAGGCTCTTTGCTAAAGATGTAATTTGTAACAGGTGTGGGTAGTCCTAAGCAAAGGCTCAGGAGACTGAATGGTTTGGTCATGCAAAGAAATCTGTTACTGTTTAAACATATGCTATCAAACTTCAGGAACTTTATAGAAAAGAAGAAGGTTAAAAGCCGGGCGTCAAAAAAGAGGAGGTGAGCCAGGCAGTGGTGGTACATGCCTTTAATCCCAGCACTTGGGAGGCAGAGGCAGGCAGATTTCTGAGTTTGAGAGTTCGAGGCTAGCCTGGTCTACAGAGTGAGTTCCAGGACAGCCAGGGCTACACAGAGAAACCCTGTCTTGAAAAAAAACAAACAAACAAAAACAAAACAAAACAAAAAAAAGGTTAAAGATTTCTAAGGCCAGGCAGTGGTGGTGCACTCCTTTAGTCCCAGCACTTGGGAGGCATAGGCAGGCGGATTTCTGAGTTTGTAGGCCAGCCTGGTCCATAGAGTGAGTTCCAGGACAGCCAGGACTATACAGAGAAACCCTGTCTTGAAAAACAAAACAAAACAAAACAAAAAAATTTCCAAGGTGAAATAATGGAGAGCAACTGATGAAAAGTAGGTGATGGTCAGCCCAGTCCTGCCCTCCAACCTGTGAACTGGAAAGCACACAATCTAACCGTTCTTGTGCCTCATTGTGGCCTCTCTTAGAAATCAGCTGACAACGTCAATATGGATCCTCAGTGTGTTCTTTCTGATTTACCTAAGGAGCTTGACCAACAGTGAAAGTATAAATCTCGTTCTGTTATTGCTGTTCCTCATGTACCCCTCTGCTCCCTGCAGCTTTGGTACCACTCCTTGAGGAAGGTTGCCTATAAACTGGGCATGGTGGTACATGGCTGTAATTCCTGCATTGGATCTCTGTGGGTTTAAGGTCAGCCAGGGCTACCTAGTGAAACTGTTAGTGAAATAAAGAAAATCACCCCAAACCCGAACTTTTCTGCAAGTAGGTGGCAATGAAAACTGACAGGTTTGGGGGAATTGGTTTCTGGTAGGTTTTTTTGGTTTTGTTTTCTGAGATAGTATCTCTCTTATGTAGCCCTGGCTGTCCTGGGATTCACTATGTAGACGAGGCCAGCCTTGAATTCCCAGAGATTCACCTGCTTTTGTCTCCCTAGTGCTGGGATTGAAGGTGTGCACCACTGTTCACATCTCAATCCCTAGGAAATTATGGTGTGAGTGGCCTTGCCTGATCTATGCAGTGGAATTTCCTAGGGACCCTTTATCTCTGTGAAATCACTGCAGTTAAATTTATTTCCATTTAAAATACATAGAAATGAACATAGACAGTCATGTGAGCTGCCATGTGGGTTCTCAGGAAGAGCAGTTAACCTCTGAGCTGTCTCTCCAGCCCCGTCTAGTTTAACTTTTTTTTTAAATCTACGATTTATTGATAAGTTGTGTATTTTTTTATTATTATTTTATTTATATGAGTACACTGTAGCCATCTTCAGACACACCAGAAGAGGGCATCAGATCTCATTACAGATGGTTGTGAGCCACCATGTGGTTGCTGGGAATTGAACTCAGCACGTTTGGAAGAGCAGTCAGTGCTCTTAACCTCTGAGCCATCCCTCCAGCCCTAGTTTAACTTTTATTTTGGTGGATTTAGTAATTTTCTTTTCTTCCTGATCAGCTACTGAGGAAATAGGAATTTTGAGTTAATGAAGGACAGGACAGGTAAGTATAGTATTGAAGAATGTTTTAGCCAGGCTTGGTGGAAATGGAGGCATGACAATCCCTCTGAATTTGAGGTCAGCCTGGTCTACAGCCAGGGCTATGTAGAGAGACCCTGTCTCAAGAAACTAAAACAAAAAATAATAATAAAATTAAAATTTAAAAATGTTCTAGAGATTTGAGCAAAACTTGCTATACTTAAGAAAATGTGGGTCAGAAGATGGAGAGAAAAAGCAAGAATAAGACATTATTAGAAGGTAATACTGTGCTGGGCAGTAGTGGTGCATGCCTTTAATCCCAGCACTTGGGAGGCAGAGGCAGGCAGATTTCTGAGTTCGAGGCCATCCTGGTCTATAGAGTGAGTTCCAGGATAGCCAGAGACATACAGAGAAACCCTGGCTCGAAAATCCCCTCCCCCCTAAAAAAAGGTAATAATGTAGTTAAGTCCAGAGATTTTTCTCCAAAGAAAACAGAGCATGTACCAGGCCTTTGGATTGACACCAGGTCTTCAGCAGCAGCAATAGTTGAGGTCGAGCAGGGTGTGTGGTGGGATGCCTGTAGCTCTAGTTACTCTGGATGGAGGCTGAGGCATAAGGGTCCTGAGTTCAATATCACATCAAGAGAAAAAAATGATCAGACTCAAGAGGTCAGGTGAGACTTAAAATACCAATAAAATACTCTAGAATTCATCTCTGGTAGAAGCTAGCTGGAGAATTAAGATTAAATCCACATTTGGTTTCTTCTTCCCTTTTTTTGTTTTATTTTTGGTATCTATGTGCATGTGGACTGAGCAGATGCCTGGGTGGCTACACACAGGTGTCTCGAGGTGTCACCCTTTGCCATATATCCCCTTGAGAGAGGGTCTCTCATTGAACCTGGGTATCTGGTGACAGGTAGCAAGGTTTAGCGGTCATTGTCACCATCCTCCACAGTGTTGGGGTTATGCATACAGGTGTGGCCATATCTGGGTTTTTGACTCGGGTCTGGGATTCAAACTCAGGTCCTCATGCTTGTACAAGAAATGAGTCCTCTTACTCACTGAGCTGATTCCTTGGCTATAGAGTGTGGGAAAGCCTGGGCTACATGAGACCCATTCTCAAGGAAATACTAGGAAACAACAGAAACAACCCCCAGGCTAAGGAGAAAGAGGTATACTGGGTCATGTTTCCAACTCTAAGCACCTAATAGGTTGCCAAACAGTGTAGAGTTGTGTGACCAGTATACTTACTCACATGAAACAGTAAAACCTGAAAAACTCCAGGAAGGAAAGCCAGGGCTTTCCTGAGCTTAATGATGGAACTTAGATGAAAAAACCAAAAACAAAAAACACTCTTCTTCCAGGAATGCAAGCAATGAAGAGACCGAGTGAGAGCTGGGAGAGCCTGGGGTAGCTCCCTCTGCAACACTGACCTTTCTCCCTACCTCAGCCTTAGATCCTGTTGCAGGGACCACTGATACAGCCAAAGAAGCATTCGTTCAGTTCTCTCTCTCCTGCTTACTGGTGGTCACCAAGAAAGGGAAACAAACAGCCATCCTCTCCTTCGCAGAGTTGTCAGTTGTGGGGTCTTTAGGCTAGCCTAGGAATTTAGTCAACATTTAAAAGAGGAACCAATGATGTATATTCCTTGAAAATAACTAAACTGCCTTAAAAAAGTTATTTGAGGTGCATTTCATTATGTGGCTAAGCATTAGGTCATCTTTAAATATTTATTGAGTGGTAGGTAATAGGCGTTGGGCGGCCCTTGGCTCTGTGGAGTATGTAACCTTGGGAGATAACTGCTGAAGAGTATAGTCCTCTGGGCTGAAGAGAAGGAAACGGTGTTGGAAGGCTGAGGAACTCACATTCAAGAGCAGAGATCTTAAGTGGAGTAGTAGGTAGCCAGGTAAAAGGAGAGACTGGAACTGAGCAGGCATGTTTTAGGCCAAACCAAAGAAAACCACCATGTAGCAACAACATGAGGGAACAAACTCCTGTAAGAAATCTAAGAAGGGGTTCAGGCATAGCTCAGTTTGCAGAGTACCTGCCTAGTGTTTGAAAAGTCTTAGATTCCACCCCTAGCACTCTGCAGTCCCAAGACTCAGGACGGTGACAGCAAGAGGACCAACAGTGAACCACCCTACATGGCTATAGTGTGGGAAAGCCTGAGCTACATGAAGCCCCTTCTCAATGAAACATAGCAAAACAACAAAAACAACCCCCAGGCTAAGGAGAACGCAGTGCACTAGGCCATCTTTCCAACTCTAAGCACCTACTAATAGGTTATCTAACAACGTAGAGAGTTGTGTGACCAACACGTCTTAAAAATTTAAAGTAGGTCAGGCATGGTGACACATGCTTTTAGACCTCGGTAGGTAGAGGCAGGCAGATCTCTGTGAGTTTGAGGCCATTTCTCTATAGCAAGTTCCAGGCCAGCCCAGACAGGACGTGGCTTTATATTGGTAAATAAAGTAGAAAACAAGAATATATTGAGCATAGATATTGCTGGACCACAGGGTTAAGGGCTTGGTGTTAAGATTTAGTTAGCCTTCTTAAGGAACCTGGGTTTGTAGTAGAGGAAATAAGAGGCCGTTGATCTAGTCAGGACCTGACTGGAGAGATTGCTATCTCCTGAAGATCTCTTTAGGTCCTTTGCCTTTCTCAACTCAGTCAGAAACTTTAGATTTCTTGGCCTAGTGATACAGGCATTCCAAAATCTACTTCCAATCTGATCTGAAGAATCTTCCCTTTGTTTTTGTCCCATTTCATAAAGGTTACCTGTTTGTCTTGTTTGTCTTCCCTTTTTTGCTCCAAGATAGAAAGGTCTAAGACCTTGCTTCTGCCTTTTTACATTGCACCTGGTAACTGGTACAACACCTGGTTCACAGTAGGGACTAAATGCATTTGTAACCAGTTATTGCCTGGCACAGAGTAGGGACTAGGCATATGTTTGTTGAGTCTCATGACATATGACACAGTGAGCCTCGTATTACTTCTGTATTCCAGCACTTGGAGAGATTGAGTCAGGAGGTCTGTCATGAGTTTGAGGGCAGCCTGGGCTAGGAGAGAAGCCCTATCTCAAAAGAATAAAACAAAAGCAAAATAGGGCAGGAGGTGGCTCAGCAGGTGAAGGCTCTGGTTACCAAGCCTGACAAGCTGAATTTGATCCCCAGGACCCTTATAGTGGACAGAGAGAACCAACCCCTTGAAAGTAGTTCCCTGACTCCACACATGTCCAGGTTCCTGC
>NW_021621328.1:0-5968 GCF_004785775.1 Grammomys surdaster | reverse complement strand
TTCCTGCTCATTTCAGAGTTATTGCAGCTATCTTTCACCTGGTAGGTTATACAGATAACGGATATGGAACTCTATTGACAGCCAGCATGTCTACCTCAGTTTTAGGTGCAAGAAACTAAAGAAAAACAGAAACACAGAGTAGTAGACAAATTCTTTAGGTGAACAGTAGTGATATAAAGGATCTCTCTATGTATGTCAGAATTAGATTTATTAGACTGCTCACAGGCTGTGAGCCAACTAGTCCAACAGTAGCTGTATATCAATGAGAAGCTGCATAATCTAGTAGTGGCTCAGTCTATGTGGCTGAATGTCTCAGATGTTCTTCAGTATATAAAAAAATCCATCTAATAGAAAAATGTTACAAATGTCAAGAATGTACAAAGTATTGCAAATCTTTAAACTCACCTCAAAATCTTTTTGTAGAGAAACCTTAACCGAATAAAGAATGTGTGACAGCCTTCACTACAATCTCGCTGATGGAAGACATGAAAAAAAAAATGTATGCAACTGCAATACTTGAAAACGTGCTTTAGTAAATACCCAAGTTAATTTACTGTTCTGGCATATACAAAAACAAAAATCAAAATATCTTTTCAAACCATATGAAGACTCTACAAAACCTCTGACCAATGTTTTGTCCTTGTGAACTATCATAAATGTCATACCAGGTAATCATAAACATAACTCTTAACTATTTTTCTGCAAAAAAATTCACTAAATTGTGTATTGAAAAATAAGCCACGCATGCAGTACCGTTTCAGTGTCAACTAGCAAATTGTCAGCTAATTAAAATGGAACAGATTAGAAGTTACAAGTTACTTTAGCAATGTTAATTTGATACATAAGTATATATGCCAAGAAATGATTGTTCATCACCCACTAGAGTAAAAACATCATTTTTCTCTTGCTTATATTTTAGTGGATCAGAAAATCCTCTTCTGTGTGATATGGTTTTAAACATTGTAACCATTATTATATTGACAGTATTTTAGCTTCTGAAAGAGTAAATACTAAAGGCTGTTTGTAACCTCAAATCTATTCTTTTGGGGTCTCAATCCACAACAAATGTAATTCAGTGCCTCTGTTAATCTCCTTTCATACTCTCCACTCCCGCCCCACTGTTTCTAAGAAATCATCTCTTCTAAAAAGCAGTTCCTGATTGGATGGCTTTGTCTGCAGCAGCAATCCTTGTTCTCTCAGGCAGTCTTCAATCAGGAGATCTTCCTGCAGAAGATACTTTGAGGCCCCACAGTTCCAGGTACATACCATAGTATCATCCTACATTTTATACATTTATGAAAGCAATTTAAATAAAGTCATGTCACCATATAATGGAAGAGGCAAGGTCATAATAAGTCGGCTTATTTTACCAAGTAAGATGTCTGTCACCTTGAGTGCTAGGAATGGATTACATCTTGTTGAGTCATTTGTCAAAGGGGATTCTATGGATTCCAGCAAACATCACAGAATATTGCCAAGGCTATTGGTTACTGTCTCTAACTTGATAGTAGGACCCTGTTGCTAAAGACCTCATTTACTTGTGTCATTGAACACTAATGCATTAAGCTGGTACCTCAGTGGAAGATTGACTGCTACTGCCAATTGACCCTGCCATTGGACTGTGAGTCTTACTCAGCACACAGTGGATGCTCTGCAGCACTGTTTCAACATCTGTCTCGACAACATTACTATACTGTTTTAACTATAAAGAACTTTAAGGAAGAGATACTTTCACCTTATTCTTACAACCCACTCTATGTCCTGAATATTTTGTGAATATCAAGGTACCTTAGTTCAGGTGTCTATTTTAATAAAATATTATCACCACAAATAACCTGGGCAAGAAAAGACTTGCTTCCTCTTAAAGCTTATAGTCTATCCCCCAGGGAACTCAGGGCAGGAATTTAACGCATGAATCCATATTGCAGAGATTCCTTATAATTATCAAGGACAAGAGACTGTGGAACAGGCCCATGGAACTTTAAAATAATATCTTCATAGAATAAAAAAAGGGGGAGATATATTCTTGTACATCAAAAATTTATTTAAATCATGTTCTTTTTATTTTTATTTTAAATTTTTTTAAATATTTATTTATTTATTATATATGAATACACTGTTGCTGTCTTCAGACACACCAGAAGAGGGCATCAGATCTCATTACAGATGTTTGTGAGTCACCATGTGGTTGCTGGGATTTGAACTCAGGACCTCTGGAAGTGCAGTCAGTGCTCTTAAGGACTGAGCCATCTCTCCAGCCCCTTAAATTTTTTCATAAAAAGAATTTGTATGCCAAGGAACTTTCTGCTGAGTTTCTATGGCGCTCTACAACTAGGCATACTTATGCATAGGTGAAAGGGAAGGATCCACTCAATGGCATAAGGCATGATCCCGATCAGGTATTAAATATGGGGAAGAGGGCATGTTTATGTTTTTTTCTGCAGGATGCTGAAGGAGCATGGTGGCCACCAAAATGATGGGTGAGACATGCTGATGCCAGGACAAAGAATGATGCTGGCCTGTGAGTTTGCTGAGTGCCCTGACAGTGGTGACTGGGAAGCTGTATTGGACATAAGTTCCAGACCCATCATTGCTTTCCTATACCCCTGGTGGGACAGGCTGCCTTGCCTAAAGTTCTTAGACCTGGTGGAACAGAGAATCAAAAAGAGAAGTTATAATGCCTCTCATATTGTTATTAAATGTGACCAGTTATTCAGACTCAAGTATGGACTGGTCTAGAAATCAATCCAATATTGGAAATAACAGTCTTCATTTGGAAGTCTGGTTCTGGACATTTTCAGAGACATATATGGAAATTATCTGCAGTTCTCTATGATGTTATTTTAGCAAGAGGTAAAGTTGGGGCAGGATCTGGATTTCAAATAGGTGTTAGCACATGTGTTAAGGCTCTTTTAATTGTCAAGTTAAAAATACTTTTGTTTCTTCTACAGTATTTAATGTAAGTTGCACTGGTTGTACACCTCCTAATTGTGTTTTGAAATCCGGCATGTCAGTTATTGAGGTCTATCAGCCAGCTTTTGTTTTCCAGCATCTTAAGTGAAAATTTATGTTAATGATCAGATTTCCATCCCTTTCCTTCCCAAATTTCCATATCTACCCTTGATTTCACTTTGTCCATGAGTAACGACTCTAAACGCATCATACAAATCAGGGGCGAGACGCATTCATATGGGAGTTAGCACCTGAAGCTTTGCTCTGATGGTGAAGAGAAAGACAAACATCCAGTGGCAGTGAATGAACACACCTTCTACTGTAAGAATGTAATTCTAAATCTCAGCGTGAACTTAAAAATTAAATGTCAAAATGTAGTTTCAGGTCACAGCATGAAGAATTCTTAGGCTTGGAATTTCAATTTACTCTCAATATTAACTTCTCCTACAGACACATCCCAGGAAGGCTTGAACAAACATTCCAGAAAAAAGGGCCCAAGATAAAGAAAATAAGTCCTTAAAACCATACACCTGGATAAACAGAAGCCATTCAAATTCCCCCAGGTTATAAAGATAGAGGTGTAAATTTGAGTTTCTTAAGAACCAAACCTGGGAACGGGAACTACACATGAAATGGCTGTTTGAAATCTTTTTAAATATTGTCTGAGAAGTAATTAACTGTCTTTGTGAACTCTGTATATAGACCACCATTTGCCTCAGTTCAAGGTTCCCTCTCGCCTGGGAGCAGAGGGGCCCTGGTGCACCAGCCATTATCAATTCTTCAATAAACCTCATGCAAACTGTAGCGAGTCCTGTCTGTGAGTATCTCTGGGGGACCGCATCCCGTGGGTTTGGATCTTTAGCATCTATCAATACCTGTTTCACAAAGAAACCAAGGAAATGCAGAGGGTCAGGAGAACACAGAAAGAAGGGGAGTAGTAAAACCAAAGAGACAAGTTTCTAGAATATCATATGCAATAGAACCAAAGTCCAGAGAGGCTGAAAAGCCTGTAGAGTTTGGCTAAAAAGCCATCCCCAAGTATGGCCCTGTAGGAGTCAGATAAGAAAGACTGTAGAATCAGGCTGGAGAAATGGCTCAGCATTTAAGATCACTGACTGCTCTCCCAGAGATCCCATCTCTCTCCAGCCCTCATTTTTACTTTTTCATGCAATCTGACTCACGGGCAGAAAGTTCTGTTTCTATCCAAATGAAACAACTTTCTGGATTTTACAGTATACTATAATAGCTATTAGATTCTCAATGATCTAAGAACATTCTATGCTTTCTTCCTGTTGTTTTCTATTTCAACCTGTAATGTAGACAAGATGGCTGAAGCTCTCTCACACAAAACAATACTGAAGAACATTTTAAGGTCTGCTTCCTGTCAAGCACCATGAACACCTGAAAAAAACTCTGCAACTCAAAACTACTTTTGCACCCTGAAATTTAATTTCAATGAAACATGCAATGGGGGTTGGTGGTACAGGAAATGTAAAAGGATTCTAAGCAAATGGAGCTGAGGGATGATACTCATCACCTTCTTTCTAACAGTTTCCAAATCCTTAGTAAAGTTTATCATGCAAAACTAAGCATGGGATGCAAACTTAGAAACTAGAAACAAGATCTTCAATTTTCAAATCTCTTTTGCCACTGCATGACAAATGTAATGCCTGTTATGCAAAATGAACAGTGATATTATAAGCAACACAGCTTCCTGTGCCCAGAGATGTAGCACCTTCCCCTCCCTACAGAATGCAAATTGAGGGAGGCTCAAAGGCCAAAGGCCTCTACGCAGGCTATCACATGTACCAACACAGCCACAGTCTGGTTCACAGTCCACCCCAGTCCCAGCTGATTGATACCTTAGCTATCCTGTTCTTCCTGTTGCCTTTCACCCCCTCCCCACATACAACATGGCACAGCTCAAGGCCTCTCTCACAGCTTCCTAGAATGGCATCAGAGGAAGATCCAGGAAAGAACCTGCAAGCTACCTTCCACAGGTGCTCCTAACTTCTAGACCTGCCAGGATCCCTCATTTGTGTGACCTCATAGCCTGAACATAAGCAAACCTCACCTTCCCTTCTGGAGGACTAGAGCTCACATGAGTCAGAAAGAACAGGCCTTCCCTGATCTGCCCTTCCGCACTAGGGGCAAACACAACCCTAGTCTTGTAAATTTTTAATCTCAGAATCTTCCACTTTCTAGGGACAACTAACTCTTCATCATCCAAGGCGCAGGGTCCTTTCCATTGACATTTCATTACATACTCAATGTCCAGTGCACCATCTCTACCTCAAATCTTTGGCTGTCCAGCAGCCAAACTTTAGTCAAATTCAAAAAGTAACAACAATTGAAGCAAGAACTGGCCATGAATGTGAAATCAAGGAGTGGTTAATAGAAGGTGAAAGGAAAAAGATATAAAAAGCAAGGGACATGGCTGCTCCTGGATATGGTGGAGTAGAAAGTTTATTGAAGATACAGGGGAGAGGAGTTAGAGCAAAGGATATCTGAGAGAGTCCAGAGTGGACATGAACCTGAGCTATGTGAAGAGAAGACGGAGAGGAGTAGAAAGCCAGAACAAGAAATGCTGTGGGTTAATGATAGATGAAAATACCATGTAACAAATTAGGGTGGATTGCATAAGGAAGAACAGATGTACAGAGCAGATGGGAGATGTACAGTCCTACCCCTGGGCTTCAGGATGGTTTTGCCAGTCATATACTGTAACAAGTACAAACTGAAGGAATCTGAGAAAGCCAGTCCTGCGCTGATCTGTTACAAAGGAACTTTAGCTATTTTTCCCAGTGTTTGAGATTTAGCAAAAGGAAGATAGTGTAAGCTTAAATGATTTAATTATAATTTCCAGAATTATTTTTAAAAGGTAAAATAAGCTTTATGGACAAAAGTTCTCCATGTACTAGACATATGTACTAAATCAAACCAGGTGATCCTCACCTTTTCTCTTTGGTTGTATGTTGGAAGCAACCTTGCTTATACATTGAAGGCCTAAATCAGC
>NW_021621327.1:2510-23481 GCF_004785775.1 Grammomys surdaster | reverse complement strand
CCGAGGAAAGAGATGGAGTGCTTATGTCCAGCTCACCACCTCCCTGTACAGTCATGGATCTCAGCCCAAAGAACAATGTCACTAACAGTGGCAGTGTGCTATTGCAGTTTATCACCTCAAGATAATGTTCTGCAGACACGCTTGCGGATCTGGATCTTGTCAATTTGACAATTGAGATTAATTATCACAGTGCCCACAAAGCATTATGGTCATTTTGGGGTTTTAGTCTATGGTACAGCCAATCTCTCTGCTGCTGGGTAGCCTTCTCCTGTGCACTCAAATGACCACTTCGACTGTCTTCCTGGTGATGCAAAATAAGCAAATTCTGTCCCTGTATTTCCTTGGGATTTTTGCAGAAGTATCTTCTTGGTCATCTTGTGATCATTAATTCATGCTTTAAAGGACATCCACAGGTTAGACTGCTAAACAACTATCAGGATTCTCTAATGTGACCTCACTGCAGCACTAGCATTGTCATAAGTAAAGGCCTTATATATGTCTTTAGCTTGTAGCAGCCTATGCTTTTTAATTTGACTAGCATACTAAGTGCTTGAGTCAAGGGAGGTTAGAGGCTGCCATCTGTCTTGGACCCTGTGACTTAATAGGTAAGAAAATGTCTGTATTCTGGCCCGTTTTTGGTGCTTTTTGAGGTATTCTAGGTTCACCTTCCAACATACACAGGCTGGGTTCAAGAGTTGCCTTAAATTATTGTCTATGTTCCTCAAGATAAAGGACATTGACTCCTGGGGGTCAACTCTCCAGGCACCTATCTGAGCCTGGAACGTGCCTGCCTTGTGTTCTGTCAGTACTTGAATATCTCACTCTTGGCATGATCTGACCTATCTCATCTCTTATGAGTGCATGTGGTTATAATTGAAGAAGTCTTTGCCTCAAAATGGGTTCACTATAGCTTCTTCAGTAGGCCCATAACCTAAACTCCTCAGAAGGATATCTGCTTCTCCTAGATTCTCTCATTATGCAAATGGGTTTGGTACTAATATTAGGTGATGCTTGTAGGCTAATGGGCAATGTCGACTGGATTGTGAAACATGTATCCCTGAGACACAGGATTCCACTTCCAGCCCCCTCCCCTTTCAGTCTTCCCTCTTATTATGTCTTGCCCCTATCCTTCTCTAGCAACTTCCTCCTCTTTGTTAGTTCCCATGTTGTTCTTTGATCCCTTCCACCTGTTACCTTTTTGTTGACACTGTGGGCTAGAACAGATTGTCCACACAGTGTGGCCTAACCCCAGCCATGTCCCCATCCTCAGCCCTGGGTATACTACGTCTTTCTGTATTCACCAACTGTCTCTCCCTCACAAAGCTCATGAGACTGACAAGATCACTGGGAGAGAACTGAACAGATCCTCTCATAGATACAATAGGAATCTTAGTATGACATCTGAACCAGATCTATACCACATGGACAGATGGATCCTTGTTTGTCGTTAGGTCTTCCCTCTGTTAATTTGCATTATGGGAAAACAGTCCAGCAGCAGCAGAACCATCTTGTTCATCAGGTTTAGTAACATTAACTAATTTCACACACTTTTACCCACATCAAATAAAACCCAGTTTAAACAATAGGCAGTACTGTGAGCTGACAGTCACTTCTTGTCCCCTTAGTGTTATCTGAATGTGCTGATAATACAGTTTTATCACTGGATAAGGGAAAACGACACCCGAAGGTGGTAAAGGTAAGAAGGACTTTCCTTTCTCTCTTCTAGAAAACTTACTTCAATGGTCCCCGTATGGTTCCGTTGGTATCACAATGGAGTCATGACACTGATCAGTTATATCACATTTTAATGCTCCTCATGTTTTAAAGACCTCACCAGCTCAGGATTCAATATGCACATACTGGACACATGGCGCTTTCCTTCAACACAGCAAACATCGGGGCATACATTCAAATTATTTCTACCATAGACCACAGAAACAGAAAACTACTTAGTGAAAAATACAAGTTTTCACAGGTGGTATGCGACATAGGTTAGGGAATCCTCCATAGAGGTCAGACAAGTTTTCCTGATCTGCTTTTGAAGCATAAAAATTTGTGAAAAGTCTTTTTCATGAAGTACAGAGCTTTAGATCTTCTGTTACGTCACTAAATAATGGACCCATTAACCTAGTCTCCACTTGACTGCTCTTCTCTATCTTGATTGAAACTAGAATATATCAATGGAAAGACCAAAGACCTTAGCAGACATCACTCAACATGATCTAAGCTTTAAAATATTTTTCTTTTTTTTTTTTAATTGCAGATGGAGTCTAAAAGACACAGATGTGGTATGTATTATGGAGTCACTAAGACATGTTTTAGATAGTAATTGTGTAATACTTTGTCTTTTGTGTGATGGACAACTGTGATTTAAGCTGCTTACTGATGCTGTTTTTGGTTGTTGTTGTGGTTGTTGTTGTGGTTGTTGTTGTGGTTGTTGTGGTGGTGGTAGTGGTGGTTTTTTTTTTTTTTTTAAGAAAGCAACATTTCAAGTCACAAATAATGGCCATGTGTCTGTGGTCACTGTGTTCAACTGTGGTCCTTTAGTTAAAAGGAGGTTTTGCTCACCAAGGTGTCGTCTAA
The DNA here is from genome assembly GCF_004785775.1 of Grammomys surdaster. Classification (NCBI taxonomy): domain Eukaryota; kingdom Metazoa; phylum Chordata; class Mammalia; order Rodentia; family Muridae; genus Grammomys; species Grammomys surdaster. Next base: position 20,898 of record NW_021621327.1, on the reverse strand, counting down.
ATCTTTTTTCCCAAGAAAAAGATCCTAATTATCCAAACCACTTTCTAGTAGAAAGTTTATAAATTAAGAAATCATAATACAATTCATCTACAAAAATGCATTCAAACTTCATCGGGGCCATACAGGGACAGGCTGTATGCTTGTATTCCTTCGTAGAAGAATGAATCAGAGTTCAGAGATAATTATGAGATGTCTTAGCTGTACATCTCAAGAGATACTTCTTAGCCCATCAAGGGCACAGTAATAATCTCTATAGAAAAGTTCCATCTCTTGGTATCTGCCTGCCATAAGGCAAATTGACAGGGATCTCAAACACTATCCTGGCTGCTGCAGAGGTCAGAAGTCCGTGGTAGTGTGTCATTCAGCAGGCAGCAGACATTAACAGCTCTGAAAGGTAGAGAAGCACAGGCTACTTTTCAGGCTGCCGAGCCTAAAACTTAAATTCAGTACATGGGCAAGTGGGGGTGGATATGTCCCAACTGGGTTTTTCATAGCCATGACTCACTCCAGTAAGATCTGGAGAAAATCTTTAGCTGACTAGATAATATCAGAATGGTCACAAAGAGCCTCACAATTAAGGGACATTGTCCACTAAGAACTGCAGTCATCATTTGCTTGATCTGTGCTGGATCATTATTCCAGCAATCCATTTCATACTTATTTTGTATTTTATTGTTAATATAATTGTATTAATTTTGGTAAGTTGATGCAATGTGTTTTGTCATATTTATCCCTTATAAGTCTGTTCACATAGTCACTCTCCCTTTTCAATTTTTCCCAAATTGATATCCTTAAAAAAACTTTCTAGTACAATTTATGCTAAACATGTGTAGGGGCATCCACTGACACTTGTGTTGACCTTCTAGGGGCAATATCTTAAATTAAAACTGCGCCTCCCTCAAATAAGAGCCCCAAACTACCAAAAGCTTCTTAGGTGTGAGACGGTGAGAAGGGTTTCTGAACCTCTTCCCTTCAAGCCACAGTGTTCTCTTCCTTGACTCTGTGCAGGTCCTGTATAAGCATCCAGCAATATATGGTTTTTTTTTAATTTTTTTATTGGATGTCATATTTACATTTCATATGTTGTCCCCTTACCCCATCCCCCACCCACCCAGGAACCCCCTATCCCCTCACCCCTCCTCCTTCTTCTCTGTGGAAAGCATCCAGCAATATATGTTTAAAGGACAGCTAGACTCTGAACATCAAGGATACTTTTTATCATGGGTGGTTAAATTCCATGTTGCCTTTTCTATTTTTTTCCCTCTCAGTGGATTTACATAGTCATCAGAGAAGAGTGTCACCAGATATCATCTTGTCCACATTTGTGTATCTGCATGGCTTTCACCAGTGAGGTTATGTGTTAAGTGGAGCTGTTATGGGTTAGAACATGAAGCTTTGTTAGCTTAGTTCATATTGATAATGTCCAAAACCCTGGGTTTCATCCCAAGTATTCCATATAATGCACCCATGATTGCACAACCTGCAATCCTTGGTTTGGAGTGTTGGATACAGAGAAGTCTAAGTTCAAGGTCATCCTTTTTTAAAAAAAAATTTTATTGGTTCTTTTGAATTTCACATCCTGCACCCCAATTCCACTCGTCTCCCTCTCCCCTTGTACCTGCCCTCCACCCTTACAACAACCCCCCAACAAAGGAAACATATTGTGGAAGCTGTAGTGTGTCACAGGGTGTCCCACAGCGTAGACTCTTTTGTTTATACTTCTTTGCTTACAAATGTTAATTGTACTGGCTTGTTGATCTGGTTGGAATTGGAATGGCTCCTGGCTTCTGATACTCTGAGGTTCCAATACTGAAACATCACTGAGATTCTACTGGGATACCCTGTTGTTGCCCTGTGTCATGGAGATCCTGATGTTTTGTTTCTATAGGACCAGCCCTTTCATGCACTTCAGCAGTTCATCAATGGGGTAGATATTGGGTTGGGCCAATTCAAAGCCCTGGATCTGGGCCTGAGAGGTATCTAAGCTGGTCAACCTACCAGCTCTCCCACTTTCCCACACTCAGGGCCAGCTCACCAGCAACCCCTGCAACCAGGGCTAGGTCTCTCCTGCTGCCCTTGAGAGAGGGGGCAGAGCCCCCTCTCCCAAGTGTTGCAGTTAGTGAGGGACATGGTCAATTCTTCCACTCTCATGACCAGGGCAGTGGGCAACTCTTCCACATGCTATAGATGGTATAGGGGCAGGGAGGTGGCATCTTTCCCTTTCTACACCACAGCCCAGTAGACAAGAAGCAGGGCTTCTCCACCATTCACACCTTCGGAGCTGGCTTACCTGCAAAAACCCCTCGTTCAGGACCAGCTCTGCTATGCTATATAGGCAAGGTACAGGGTCTGCTCTCCTGAGTGCTGTAGCAAATGAGGGGCATAGATAGCTCTTCTGTTTTCATGACCTCAGGGCCAGCTGCCATAGGTGATAAGGGAGGAGAAGAAGAGAGGATATCTCCCTCATCCACACCACTATATGGGAGATGAGTAGAGCCAGCATCCAAGGCTCTTATCCTCAGGACTGGCTCACTCACAACTCTTGGAATGTGCAGGCTCTGCTCTCCCAAGTACTGCAGGTGGCTAGGGGGAGGGGCAGTTTTACTGCTCTCATGCCCCTAGGGCCAGCTCTCCCTTGCTGCCCAGGTGATGAGCAGGCCAGTTCTACACAGTCCTCAGCCATCAACATGTCCCTGGGCAGTGGCCCACACCAGGGATATTTGCCTGGCCTTTGGTGGTAACAGATCCCTGATGCTGCAGGACCAAGGTAGCATCACAGCCCAGGACACCACCATGTTCCCAGATGACATCACAGGCTACTCACATCAGCTGTTCCTCACTACCCTTGAGTTTCCAGTTCTGCCTCTCTTCATTGTGCCCACATCCTTCTGTTTCTCTCTCTCTCTCTTCTATTCTTCACCACTTACTTACTCCTCTTAGTGGTGCCTGGTGTCTCTGAGAGTCTGGAGTCACCTCAGGAGTGGTCTCGGGATGTATGCCCCACTTGTGTATTGTGGGGTCATCTTGAGCACAGTGTGGCCCACTCCTCCAAGCCTGCCCAGTACCTAACTGGTGGTCATCTCACATTAGCTCCTTGTCTGGGATTCATGGCACTGGTCTGGTGGTCATCACAGCCTCACCTCAGAGTGTCACCATGTAAAGGTCATCTATCTCCAGCTTACTGTTGCCCAGGCCCACAGTCCCACATGTAGTTCTTCCAGTCTCCAGCTTGCTCTCTGTTCTCAGAGCCTCTCTGGTCCTGAGCAGTGGTGCTGGGCACTAGACTGATGTTCATCTCAGGCTCGCTGTTTTCAGTGAATGTTAACTAGGTCAAGACATATGTATAGACATAATTCCTCTCTTCTCTGCCACCTACTGACACACATGTGACATAGCAGTCACATCTGCAATGCCTCCAGGGCAGGAAAATCTTCCATTTTTTTTCATAGTGAATTTTAAGCCAGCCTAAACTAAAGGCTTTTTTCTTCATCATCATTGTCACCATTATCATCATCGTCGTCGTCAATATAAATGCATAAGAATAATAATATTCATGAATAAATAAATAAATAAATAAATAAATAAATAAATAAATAAGTAAAATGGCCACAAAAAGTCTGTTGATAGAAGGAGTCTTTGTAGGAACTGATCTTGCCCTTGGTAGGTTGAACAAATTCCAGGATAGACACATGCCCATGAATATATGATTAGCACTAATTGAACTTGGTGGGTTATTAAGAGAAAATGAAAAGGATCTGCAGTTGGTAAGGACTGGAGAGATAAGAATGGAGCCAGGAGGAGTTGGGGTGATGGGCAGGAATGAATAGGATCAAAATAACATTTTATGGAGTTCTCAACGAATTAAGAACATATCTCATTAAAAACTGTTGATGAGGAAACAATAAGCAGCCCCAATGCACACTCATTCCTTGTGTAGCCAGGTAGACTGTCTCACATCAATTCATGTTGAGGGTTTATATAAGTATGACCAACTTTCTTTTTTGTCCAACCTTCACGTGACAACTTGATTTAGAATGACTGAGAGTCTGAGTCAACACAGAAGACACGCAAGCATAAGTTATCTCACCAGTGAACACACTGGGTGATCAGAATCACGGGCTGAGAGGGATCTGACAGGGTGAAGGCACTGGAGAAAGGCTCTATTTACTGATTCAGAGCCCTTCTACAACTTGGAAATTCATATATTGAGTCAGAGATCAAAGGCAGAGCATCTAATTCTTTGGTTATTTCTGTCAGGGAATTTGGCCAGGGCATCATGGATATAGCTAATACAGTACCCAGAGATTAAAACACCAGACTTCTTACCTTCCAAACTCACTTAGAATGATATAATATATTCTGCACAAGCTGTAAAATATTCCGGATAGGCAAAAAATGAAAAGCAAACAACCACTGGGCAGTGTCCTGTATCAGAGTCAATTCCTGCTCAGGATTTGGTCCTTCCTGTCCAGTGGGTCTGTCCTCACATTTCACAAACCCCCAGAGCACTTGGATAGTCATGTGCTTTTCTTTACAACTTAACACTATATGTTTATCTTTTACACCACAAAGGTTTCTGTGGGTCATTATGAAATTTCTAGTTTACTGGCACAATGATGGGATCCCAGAGGGGTTGCAGGAATGTCTCTGGGTCATAATGCTCTAAATGGGATTTAAATGCTGCCTTTCAGGCACCATACCAACATTATATAATCATGTTGTGCCTCTTTGTTGTCACAGCTGAATTAATTTAGACTTTACTACGACATCATGTGGTACATAGTAGACTTTAACTACATCATCATGTGATGTCTAATTCATTGTACACTAGACTCTGCTATTCCTGCAGCTCCATTCTAATTACAGTGACTTACCTAAAAAGAAATATGATCAAATTACAAAAACTTAGCTATTATCAGTTTCCTCTGTTTGTTTGCCATGTAGCTGACATAACTCTCCCTGTGAATGCATTTCCAGTGTCTTCAATCTTAAAGACATTTTCTCGAAAAAAAACTGTGGCCCCCCTTGATGTGAAAAGATCTCCAGTCCTCCCTGGAACCTCCAGAGAAACACCCCACACTACAACAGAAGGTACTGTGGGAATTAACTAATTCTGTACAATTATGTAACTCTATGCAGAAGTTTTGCTGTAGTTTTTAATATGTGGATAATGCTAATTTATCTAGCTTAGTAGAAATACAACCAGAACTTAAAGATGCAGCTAACCATCATCTTTGCTTTTCATTAGCTAATGGCAAACCAGAGGAAAGCTGAGACTTATCTTGTATGACTGACTACTCGTGGCTTCACCTGCAGTAGGCATGAATAACTGAGCCACATGTCATCCACTTTGTCCCAGACATGGATGATGCAGATGTGGAAAGTCTCAAGAATGAGGATGAAGTTTGAATTCAATAAAGGCATACCTAGTCAGATCCAATGAGCGATGGCCCTAGAAGTAGTTATCTTACAACTTTTGCTTGAGAAACCAAGAGTGTGGGAAAGAACATTAAGAACACAGAAACATTAGAAATTTCTGTGCATTTTCTCTTTCAGATGTATAATAGTTACCAGTGGCAAGGTTGAGTGTGCTTTGCTTCTGGCTCTGTTATTTAGAGGCTATATTTCCCAGAACACTTAGACCATCCTTCTTCTGCCACTCTCAACACCCAAGTGTGTGACTGTTGTTATAACTCTTTTTGGAAATTTTGTTGGGCCTACTTTCCCAGAAGCAGTGACAGAAATACTCTGACAAGTCAAAAAAAAAAATGGTGTGGCCTTGGATTAAGTGTGGCCTTGCTGAGGAATTGCATCAATGTAGAAGTGGGCCCTGAGGTCTCAGATGCTCAAGCTAGGCATAGTGTGTCACTCACTTCCTGCTTGCTGCCTGCCCATCCTGACATAGAACTCTCAGCCCCTACTCCAGCACCATGTCTGCCTGCATGCTGCCACTTTTCCTGTCTTGATGATAATAGACTAAACTTCTGACACTGTGTAAGCCAGCCCCAGTGAAATGTTTTGCTTTGTAAGAGTTTCCGTGGTTGTGGTATCTTTTCACAGCAATAGCAACCCTCACTAAGATACATCTTTAGCAAGGAAATGTTGACTTTGCCATGGAAAATGAGTTTGGAGCCCATAATTGAGAAGCAGTAGGTAGAGGCAGAAACTTTAAGGAGAATTATATTGCAGCCAAAACCTAGAAGCAAAGAAAACTGAATGAATGTCTTCCGTTGAGTTTTCTTCCTCTTTGGTGGCCCAGGATCCCATCCAAGTGAATGATTGTAGCTACAGGAAACAGGTCTTCCCAACATGACTTAATCTAAGCAAAATAAACCCCAGGGACATGCCTGGAGGACTCAGATCTCATTAGTTGACAGCTGAGATTAGGCATCATGGAACCAACAAAGTGTTAGTTTCACTTTTGAGTATTAACATGTATCAGAGAGAGTTTATCTGGTAGGAAACAACTTCCTTTCCTCACAAGAACCTGTAGATAAATATCTTCCAGTGTGGGCTCAATGCTTCAGGAGAAGCAGGTCCTCTCCCTGGTTCTTCAGGTTTGTAACAGCACTTCCGCTTTTCCCTGTGAAGCACCTCTTTATGTGGAGTGCCTAAAATGCCAGGATGACTTCTCATTCTGTCAGAACCCTATAGCTGCAATGCCTTTGGAGCAAGGGCTTAATATATGACTTGTGATGGTTTGTATATGATCAGCCCAGTGAGTGGCACTATTAGAAGGTGTGGCCCTGTTGGAGTAGGTGTGTCACTGTGGGTGTGGGCTTTAAGACCCTCATCCTAGCTGCCTAGAAGCAGTATTCTGCTAGCAGCCTTCAGATAAAGATATAGAATTCCCTGATCCTCTTGCACCATGCCTGCCTGAATGCTGCCATGTGTCCACCTTAATGATAATGGACTGAACCTCTGAACTTGTAAGCCAGCCCCAATTAAATGTTGTCCTTTATAAGACTTGCATTGGTCATGGTGTCTATTCACAGCAGTAAAACCCTAAGAGATGACTTTATGGAGTTTGTGTTCCTCACCTCAGACTGACATCCAGGACTAGTGTTCTGACCTTCATCTTGGAGCCTCTGACCTAGGTAGTGATTGAAGTGGGATCTGAACTTTAGCACACCCTTGGTCCCTTTCAGGAATTTCTTGATTTGGCCTCCAACATTCAGAACATGGATTTGGTAGTTCTAGTAAATTACACCTATTCCCAAGACTAATGAACCATAGGTGTGTGGACATCAGGTCTCTTAGCACCTCTCTGGGCATAGGGCTGTGTCTGTCCTCCGTGCTGTTACTATTTGTATCTTTCACTTGTTACAGCTATACCTGACTTGCCTATTTAGGAGATTGAGTTCATAATCTCAGAAATGTGCTTCCTGCAAGTATCTTCCCTGGAGCTTCTTCATTATGCTCAAGGCCTTTGCTCATCACAAGCATGTCAGCTTATCCTGCATCTTCTCATCGTTTAGCTGTGTTTGGCTCCACTGTGATAGTATTAGTGTTACTCACTGCATACCCAAAGCTTCCTGCTTCTGTGTAGCATGTCCTACAGAGCCCCATGACCTAACCTCTATCCTCATACACCTCGTATCTCTCCTTACAGTTTCTTGTCTTTATCCTTCTACAGATGTTTCTGCCTGATTTTCAAGTGCCACGTTGGCTGGACAACCTGTACTAGACTATTCCTAGAATCCTGGAGGTTTATTCCCACCAATTATCTTGTTCCTGATACTGCATATGAGAATACACTGTCCATAGAATATAGCTTACCCTCTGGCATGCCCCCACCCTCATTCCAGAGAGCTCTTTTCTTTCTGTATTATCTCTCTCTCACCAAACTCACTGGACAGATGAGAACACTAATAGAATAGAGTATAAAACCCTTCTTAGGGACAATATACCCAGAAATGAAGACATTCACATCTTATCAATTTATCCTTTATCTGGTGGACAAAGCTAAGGGGCTCCTAGTGTCTAGCTATGGCCTGGTTATTGTGAACAGCAAAGACAGAGATGAACTCACTGTCATCCAGAATTCTCATAAACAGAGCAAGACTATACATATTAGAAGAAAAACAAACCCAGAAAAAGTTGTTCCAAACCATAGAAATAAGAAGAAGGAATGACTGACAGGTGGCTGTCACATCGGTCCCTTTTGAAATCACCAGTGCTTTGACACAGTTTAGAGCAGTATCTGGTCCCAAACTTGACTCAGTGCTTCACTCTGTCTCCACCAGTAGCTGTGGTCAAAGTAGCATCTCATGTACAGAGCCCCTGTTGTGCATGGGAGGACAGAAATCCCACTGAGATATAGCCGTCCTTCTAGCCTGCTATAAATTAAGACAAAATAAAGTACATGTCCTTCACATTGACCTTGTGAGAAACAAAATCCTGTTTATATGTCATATATTTGAATTTTCTTTTAAAATTTGTGTCATCTGTACATGTGTACTGCATGGCTTAGGAATATTATAAACAAGATAAATATGCATACATGAATTGTAATTTATCTCTTACAGTTTATTTCGACAAAACTTGTACACAATATCACCAAAATATTAAACTATCATTCACATACATAGACACCATATATAGTGATTCCATCTGAAAGATTTGCAAACAAAATCAACACACCCTTTCAAATAGCTTTATAGTATTAACTTCAGGGTAGTTAATGGCTCTGTGGGGAAGAACACTTGCTGGGAAAGCAGTAGACCTGAGTTTGAATCCCTTCACACACATAAAAAAGCTGGACAGAGCTATTCATGCTTGTAATCCTTAATAGGCAGAGGCATTTCCAGTGTTTGCTGGCTGTCAGCCTAGCTCCAGATTCTGTGAGAGAGCCTGCTTTAAAGAAAGGAGACTGATAGGTCATGTTATTCCATGCCCTCTTTTAACCTTCATGTCTTCACCTTCCACTTGACAGGCACCTACACATACAGACACACAGACACACACACACAGACACGACAAATTCATGTTAAATACATTATATACAACTGCAACCATCTCATAACCAACTTTCGTTACTGTTGTAATGAGGTCAAGTATTTCAAACATCCTCAGGATTCTAATCCCAGAAGTTGTGATCTCTTGTGGCTTTCTCATCTATTTCCCTGCTTTTAATGTATGTAGCATCTCAGTTACTAGATTTAACCCTTCACTTGATAAAGTTGCCAGACAACAAGAAGCTTAGTATTAGCAGAAGTATTCACAGAAAAGATTTTTAAGATGTCAAATATTCTGTGTGAAGTGTTTACTTCATGGAAGGTTACATTCCTAGCATCTTGAATTTTCAGGTTACTTGTATTTTGCTTAATTTAGATATTCATCCGCAAAAGAGAAGAGAAAAATGTAATTAAATTAATTTCAAAAATTAAAATGGGGTGTGGGGAATCTCCTTATTGCCTAAAGCTAGGTGTTCTGGGTAGATTTGTTTGTGTGTTTGCTTGCTTGCTTGTTTTTGTTTTTTAACCTTTCACAAACCAGACATTCGGGAAGAGGAGACTTTCATTCAGAAAACAATTCCACCAGATTAATGTGTAGGCAAGCCTTGGTGCATTTTCTTCATGGATGATTAATATGTGAGGACCCAGCTCATTGTGAGCAGTGCCAAACCTATGTTGGTGGTACTGGGTGCTATAAGAAGCAGGCTAAGTGAGCTATGGTGAACAAACCAGTAAACAGCACTCCTTCACCGCCTTTGCATCTGCTCCTGATTCCAGGTTCTTGCTCTGTTTCCCTCCTACCCTGACTTACCACAGGAACTGAGTGTAAAGGGAGAGTTGTATCCTGAGATAAACTCTTCCCTCCACAAGTTGTTTATGATCATAGTGTTTAGTTACAGCAATAGACACCTTAAATTAAGACACCATGTAAACCACTGAGGAACATGGGATTATGTCATTTGCAGAAAATAGATGTAAGTGAATATAATTGTCACATTAAATGTCTTACATTGATAAAGACAAGGACAGGGTGCTTTTTATTCATTTGAAGGTCTAGGTTTTTATGTAAAAATAAAATTACATGTGTATATGATCTGAACAAACTAAAGGTTTCATTGGTCAATAAGGAGGACAAATCAGAGGCGGGATGAGAGAGGCGGCGGGTGGTGCAGGTACAGTGCACACACACTGTATTCCTATAGAGCTCCTCTAAACTCCACATGCACAGAGGCACATCCATGGTTCCTTCAACTGAGTCAATGCAATGCACATTTTGAAAGATTTATTTATTCTTTACACAATAAGATTCTTCTTCCACATTGATTTGCAACACTTTGTTTCCAACAATATAATCCACAGTTCTGGAATAAGCAGCAAGCAAACCATGCTTAATAATTAGATTGAGTCACATATACCAGCTCTATAGACATCTTTACACACCAAGCAAAGATTCCTAGGGTAATTACAAACAACCATGCATTCGCATTCACTTCCTCTCCTTTCAGTGGTACCTGAAAATGTTGATGCTGCGCCTTCAGCAGGGGGACAGGGAGAGCCACCAGTGGGAACAGTGAAGGTAAGGTGGCTTTTCCTTTCTCTAATATAGAAAGGTTACATTATCCCCTTATATTGTAGTGGATATATCATTTGATTAACAAAAGACAAGTGTATCATGGGTATTAAAGGGTTTGCTTAGAAAGAACAGGAAATGGAATTGTACCAGCTTGTTCCTGAACATTGTACAACTGAACATAGAAGCCTGCAGTGTCTTTTAGCACAGTTTGTATGAGGAAACCATTTCTCCTGAAGACAAAAGTTTCTCCTTAGATAAATGTACAATTTAACTCAGAAGTTGACAACAACTTCTGGTTCCTCTAATTTTAATGAAGTCTGTGTATGTTCCACAGAGACCACTGTGAGGGAAGTTTCCAGTGGGTGGGTGTTGAGTGGTAAGACATGAGTATTGGTGTAAATAATTGAGGCCCTGTATAGAAAGGATTAATCTCACAATCAGGTTATAAAGATGCTTAGCCATGTTGCAGTGTAGCTTAGGAAATACTCAGAAGAGACTAAACAATGTTATTTAATCTGGCCTTCAAGCCAGCAAAAGTGAGAAGTGGCCCAAACTATAGAGCCGCAGTTGTTCTGTGACACCCTCATATAACATACTAATATATAGGACTCTTGACCATTTTCACTGGCATCATACCATGTTGAGATGCATTCCAAAGACCCATGCAAACAGAATTCAGCATGGCCTTTGCCTCATACTGTTTCCTTTAAATTTCAGGTGGAGACTAAAAAACGTAGACACAGTATGTATTATAGAATCACTTAAGATACATTTTAGAAAGGAATTGCGTAAACACTGGATATCCTTTTGACTAGAATACCTCTGTGCTCTAACTCACCTACTGGGAAGAAATTGTATTCAGTTATTTGTTTTTCTCTTAAGTATTACCTTAACCAACTAAGAAGAAAGGCTCTTTCTTTTGTGTTTTCATATCCATCTATATTTAGGCTTTATCTGTGATTCCTGTGATGGCCATCCAATGCCTAACTGATTGTTAACTACATGCAGTGATCCTCCTGAAACACTAGTCCCACTCTGATGACTGTACCTGGAACAGTCAGATCAGATGCACAAATTCCCAGTAGCTGATAGTGTTCTTGAGTTTTCTGCCAATAAGCTAGCATGACTACCTTTTATAACTGCGTTCTCAGTTTTTTCAATATTAAGGGGAATTTGTCAGACGACAACTGTAACCCCTCAGCACACAGAGAGACCTTCAACCACCGAGGGTTCTTCTACAAAAACAACCAAAATACAAACAAAAGGTACTGTGGGAATTTTATTATTTTGTCCAAATGTGTATAGTAGCTAAAACTTATTTTGTTTCACATGTATATAAATCTAAAGATAAGTTAATAGTGTATTTACACATGAATATATACACAAATGAATGATGTTCATTTATATGTGCATCATATATACACATATATACATATGTGTGTATTTATAAATATATATAAAATCTTAAGTGTAAATATAACCCCAAAATTTTAAATGCATTTAACGTCACCTTGCACTCTAATTCAATGGCATAAACCAGTGTGAAGCAGAGGCTTATCTTCTGTGAGTCACTGAAGCTTCCCCTGGTATAGACAGGAATGGGTGAACCACCCTCTCGTACTTTCTCTCACAATTCCTTGATGTAGTAATTCTAGAATGTTTCATGATTGAGAGTAAAATTCAAGCAAAGTGCCAGAATTCCTGGTGTGGATCTGAATGGCTAGGGTCCTAGGAATGGTCACGTTACACACTGGACTTGGAGAGTAAGAACGTGGGAAAGATATCAGTAAAGGTTAGGGAAATGGCAGCTTTGAAAGTCTGTAAGTGTGCTTTGTCATTTGAAGATGGTCTTTCCCAGGACACTTGCTCTTTTCACGTGGTGCCACTGCCTAATGTCCAAGCTTTTGCTTACACTAGCTACACTTTAATGTCTGCCTCTCCTGTTTTCCTCGTTGTAGCAAAATATTGTAAATAAAACAACCTCAAAAAGGAATGGTTTGTTTTTCAATGAAATTTAAGCTTACAGACCATAAACAGGGTAAAGCAATCCACAGTGGCAGATATTGTGACAGAGTCAAACTACAATCTAGTTCAAAACAAACAAAACAGAAGAATAAATGCCTATTTTCAGCTCACTTTCTTCTTTTTTATATATATACTCTTGATCCTTTCCTAAGCAATAATGCCATGCAGAGTATACTTAGCTTCCCACCTCAGCTAAACTAAATGCTATAATCTAATACTTGCATGTCCAGTTTCTGAATATCGTCTACTTGACAGCTGAGATTAACCACGACAATGTCCATGAAGTATTGTCTTCAGTTTGTGTACTAACCTGGAGAGAGGCAGTCTGTCTGATGAGGGACAATGGTTTTTCCTGTACTCACGGGATTCTGTAGATAATAATCTAGCAGTGTAGGCCCAGTGATGCTGGAGAAACAGAGTCCCTTCCTGTCTTACTTCAGGAAGTGTAGCAGCCCATACATGATCTTCTGTTCACTGCTAACTCTTGCTTCATGTGGTACCAACATAGAGTGGTTAGATTGCCAAAATGGCTGTTTACTCTGACAGAAGTACCATATCTGCAATGCCCTGTTAAGTAAAGGCTTGGTATTAAATGTAGCTCATTTCCAGCCTATGCTCCTCAACCTGGACTGCCCTTCAGGATGATTGAGGTAATCAACATATCATAGCCTCCCATCTATCAAGTGAGGAGGGACCTGATCTCTGACCCCAGCATTGGCTCTTTTTTAATGAATACTTTGGTTCAGGCTCCAAGATGCAAAGGGTAGTTAGGGAATTTCCATAAAGAACTGCCCATATTCCATGAACAATGGGGGTCACCTCTTCTGGAACCCATCTTGCCATAGGCTGCATCTCTCCTCTGTGTTGGCCATATTTGTGGTTTTCTCCTGTGAACATCTGGCCTGCTGGACTTTGAAGGGAAATGAGTTTATAACCTGAGGAGTGTGGTTTTTTTCCAGTGTCTTCCCTCTTCACTAGGTTCAAGGCCTTTGTCTTCAGAAGTGTGTCTGGTTTTCCTGCATTCCATCATTGTACAACTAGGCATGGCGCCCCTTTATAGGCAGTCTCTCTAGTGTTAATGTGTTGTGTTTCCTCACTATAAACTTGAGAGCTCTTGCTTCTGAGCAAAGCTTCTCTAGCATCTGCCCCATAGTCGTCCATCTCCTTTCTCTAGTCACTTCCTCTGGATGCCATGTTGTCTCTAGACCCTGTACTTAGAAAGGTATCAAAGTGTGGATAGTCTTTCCACCTGGTAACAATGAAACATTGCCCAAGGAGTCCCCATGTTGAGTTTCTGTGTGCCTGGTCTTTTGTTTCCAAAATTTTTCTCTCCCTTAAAAATCTCATCAGAGTCAGGAGACCACTGAAAGAAAAGAGGACAGAACAGAAAACTTCTTGGACACTACATGCCCAGAAAGATGGTTGAATCTTAATAGGTCATTTGGCCCATTTCATTTCCTGGTAGGCAGAGGTGAAAAGCATGACCCCAACCAGTTCTGAGAATGAAGGCAGGTTTATTTTTTCCCAATCTGCTTTTATACCACTCTAATTACATGCAAGTATTAAGGTCAGTTCTAGGTTGAGGAACTAGCAATACAATAGATGCAAATAGTCAAGGAATAAGCAAGACAATAAACAGTCAAAGAACAAGCAAGGCAGTATACTAAGTCCTGTGATCACTTCCATAATCACTGTTTCGAAGGGCTAATCGGGATGACGAAAATGTCTGAGCCTACTTCTCTGTCCTCACCCAAAGTCATATTCATGCCTGAAGCCTACTTCTTTGTTCTAGCCTAAGATTTAGATTCCTGCCTAAAATTATTTCCTTGTCATAGCCCAATGTCAGATTCCTGCCTGAAGCCCATTTCCTTGTCCTTGACCAATGTCAGATTCCTGCCAAGCAGCCCCAAAAGCTATCCACAATTCTGCAAGCTCTTTGTACATTTATAGCCATCTCTTTCTTTAGGTTAGGGAAGTATGTATGATTTTGTGGAAGATATTTTCTGGGACTTTGAGCTGGGAATCTTCTCCTTTTTCTATTCCTATTATTCTTAGGTTTGGGTTTTTTTTATAGTGTTCCAAATTTCTTAGATGTTTCATGTCACAATCTTTTTAGATTCAGCATTTTCTTTGACCAATGTAGCAATTTCTTCTATCATATCTTCTAAGCCTCAGATTTTGTCTTCCAATTCTTGTATTCTGTTGGTGATACTTGCATCTATAGTTTCTGTTCCAGGATTGCCTTAGTTGTGTTTTCTTTATTGCTTCTATTTCCATTTTCTGTTCTTGACCAGTTTTATTAATTTCCTGTTGGATTACATTTTCCTGTATTTCTTCATTTCTTTCCTCTTTAAAGGACTCTGTGTTTGATTGTATTTTGTGTATTTCTTAAAAGGATTTATTTGTTTCCTCTTTAAAGGCTTCTACCATCTTCATTAGATTAGATTTAAGGTCATTTTCTTGTGTTTCAGGTGTGATAGGATATTCATAGCTTGCTATTGAAGGATTGCTGGGTTTTAGTGGTGCCAGTTGCCTTTTTATTGTTGTTGTTGTTGTTGTTGTTGTTGTTGTTGTTCTTCTTCTTCTTCTTCTTCTTCTTCTTCTTCTTCTTCTTCTTCTTCTTCTTCTCCTTCTTCTTCTTCTTCTTCTTCTTATGCTGACCTTTAGGTATCTTGTTATGCTTTGTTTTGTCAGGCCTAATAGTCCCTGATGGCAATAGGCCCCTGGGATTGCAGATAGAGCTGGTTGACCCATATGACAATAGGCCTCCTGGGATGCTGAAAGAGCTTGTCATCCCTGATGCTTCAAGCCTCTGGTTGTCTGAGTAGCAGCAGGCCTCCAGGGATACAGGCAGAGCTCATGGTTCCTGATGGCTACAGGCCTCTGGGATTGCAGGTAGGGATATGGATAGGTAGATGGAGTACAGAGGGGATGGGGAAAACCTTAGGGCTGCTGGGCTTGCTGGGAAGCCCTGCGGCCTTGATTCAGTGTCTTGATTCAGGCATGAGGATCCCACCTGGTTGTCCCAAGTGACTGCAGGCCTCCAGAGATGCAGTCAGAGCTATAGTCCAGGGAGTAAAGTACAAAAGGGACAGAGTGAAGCTCTCTGCTGCTGAATTTGCTGGGTCTACTTTATTTACATCATTCTATTCCTTCTTCTCCCCAGTCCAACTCATCCTATGTTCTCCCGTCAAATATATTACCTCTTCATAATAGACCTATTGTTACATAACCATAAGTCCATTTAATGTTGTTCTTATGTATATATGTTTAGTGCTGTTAATTTGGAGTTAGATCATCTATGAGGGGGCCCACTCATGGAGAAAACTGATTCTCTCTACATAACCACTGATTACCTGTAGCTCTTGTTATACAGTGGCATATCAATAGAGGTTGTCTTGATGCTGGTCCTGTTTAAGCAACTACATGGTTGAGATTTCATGGCCTTATCATCATCCTTGTGACTTCTTTTGATTAGGTCATTTGTATACTTAGCACTTTCTTTTTCTAGTTCTTTGTAAATTCTGGATATGAATGGTATATCAGAGATAGAGCTGGCAAAGAATCTTTCTCTTCTATTTTCATCTTCAGAGTTGATTTTTGTTGTTGTTTTATGAGTTCTATCTATCTATTTTGGCCTTAATTACTAAGTAAATGAAGTCCTATTCAGAAAGCCTTTGGGTGCTGCCTCTGTGATTGTATGGCTTTTAACATTTCACTTTTAGTCCTTTGATCCATTTAGAGTTGACATGTGGCAAGGTGATAGACAAATTTTATTACTAAATTTTATTACTGAACATGTACTTTCCCCTCTTTCCCAGCATTCCCCTCACCATTAGTTGAAGATGCTGTCTTATGTTTATTTGGAATAGTGGCCAAGTATAAAAGCTTTAATTGTGTGCATGAGTTTTCTGTTTTATTGATATACATATCTATTTTGTGCCATTACTATGCGGTCTTTATTACTAAAATTGCAATATAGCATAATATCTGGGATGTTAATCCTGCCAACATTGTCCCTTGCACAGGCTTGCTTTGGCTACTTTGGATCTTTTGTGCTTTCACATGAATTTTAGGACTTTTGTAAATGCAAAAAAAAATTGTGAAAAATGTCACATGGATTTTGACTTTGATTTCATTGACTATTGGAATTTCTTTGGTTGGATGATCATTGTTAATTCTACCAATCCAAGAGCATAATGAGATTTCCATTTTCTAGTGTCTCCTTCAGAGATATAAAAGTTTTCACTGTAAAGGTCTTTCACTTCCCTTTTAAAATTTACTTCTAAATATTTAATTTTGGAGGCTACCATGAATATGAATGTTTCCTTGATCTCTTTTACAGCTTGCTTTGTATTGGTTTAT
Source organism: Grammomys surdaster (assembly GCF_004785775.1). Lineage (NCBI taxonomy): Eukaryota > Metazoa > Chordata > Mammalia > Rodentia > Muridae > Grammomys > Grammomys surdaster. The sequence goes on along the minus strand of NW_021621327.1, from coordinate 3,978 downwards.
ACAAAGGTTTCTGATTTTTAAAGTTGAATATGTATTCTAGCACTTTGCTAAAGGTTTTGCCTATTTCTGTTGGGGTTTTGGAGATCTATACTTACATAAAACATCATCTTACAATAGGGATATTTTAGTTTTTCTATTTTTATACACTTGGGTGAAGGTTCTGGGTCAGCTTCAGTAATTCCGAGTGCATACATGACTGCTATCCCTGGCCTGGGTCTGGGGGTAGGCAGCAGGAACAGGGAGAATGGAGTCAGATTTACCAAGAGAAATAGCAGATCTAGCTTCTACCTGGGTCTTGAGGAATTCACAGATACAGAAACATGTGGCAACAGTCCCTTTTCAGATTAGTCCAAAAAGCAAATGGATCTGGCTACTACTTGGATCTGAATCTGAGAACTGAGATGGGGTAAGGGTCCTAGAAGAGAGCAAACACAAGACATCCCAAGACTATAGACTCCTCCTGTCTCTGGATCTACATGATCTGAATGGATGGGCAGAGTTGCCCAGGGTAATGTGTGTATCCTAGGTCACACTTAAGAAAAGGAGTTGCCCTTCCCATGGAAATGGATGACTCCACCAAGGCCATTAACCTGAAATTGAAATCTCCAGAAGATTTATAACAAAAGGGGAGAAATAGATCCTACAAGTTGTTCTCTGAAACACAAAGTCCCACCAAACAAAATACATGTGAAAACTTAATTTAGTAATATACAATCAAAGATGGATTATTATGTTACTTTGGGTTCTCCCTGTCTTGAAATGTAGCGTTCTGTTACTCATATCTCTCCAGGTCTTTCTTTAATTTGCCTTCAAAGGAAGCCAGGCTAGCAGCAACCTAAGCAGCTTACTCATTAGGTCTAGTTCCATATAGTTACTAAGTTGACGTGCTTTTACTCACACCAAGCAAAGATGCTGCATAAGTTGTAAGCAGTACCATGAGCTGACTGTCACTTTCTGTCCCCCAAGATGTACTGGAGAAGACTGACAACACACTTACACCAGATGACCAAAAAAACACACCAGAGACTATGGAGTCGGTAAGAAGGCCTTTCTTTAAGATAGAAATGTTACTTTAGTGATCTTACTTTTCCACCAAAATCCCATTTTAACAACAATGTTGAGCAGGGTTATCTTAGGCCTTAAAAGACTTAGCTTAAGCAAGGGAAAGTGGAATTGTACTAGCCTAGTCTAGTAGAATAGAGCACCAAAGCACCCAGTGTCAAGTATTACAGTCTGTGTGATGGGACCTTTTATTCTGGAGAAAAAGGTTCCTCTTTTGGTAAAAATTTATAGATTTCATTTAGAAGTTGACAAGCATGGCAGGTTCCCTTGACTTAATGCAGTATGTCCAACTAAAGTCAGTATGGAGGAAGCTTCATATGTCCAGTAGGGATGCTAGGTGTTAAAACTTAACACATTAGCATTACTATAAATAATTGAGACAATATTGCAGAAGGGATTAATTTCA
>NW_021621327.1:0-2500 GCF_004785775.1 Grammomys surdaster | reverse complement strand
ATTTTTAAAAGATAGATTTATGTTTATTTTAGGCATATGAGTGTTCACCTGTGTGAATATATGTGCAGCACGTGCATCTATGTCTCCTGTGTAGCCTCAAACTGGCTATTGGGGTCCTTGAAACTGAGATTACAGACAGCTGTGTCTCTAGCTGGTTTTTGTGTGTTAGAAACAGAAAGAGACCTGTGTCCTCTACAGGAGCAGCAGGGGATATTACCCACTGAGTGGTCTCTTTCGATGCTGGCATCAGGCTTTGAGTATGAGCTAGACTCTGAGCTCTAGGAGGACTTCTCTCACTGGTGGTGAGACTCCATACTGGCCCTGAGGGTGAGCACTTGGTGGACCTATATAGGCAGCAGTTAGGAGTAACAAGGCATCTTGTTGTGAACATGCTGTCTGTGATCTTGTTTACAGGTTGTATAGTTTACATGTTATAGAGTTACATGGTATACATTACATAACCTTGCTACAGAGGGCTTTGTTAAAGAAAAGCTAGTTTTGGAGGGAGCCTGTGGCTCAGTTGGAACCCATTGTTCAGTTAGAGGCCTACCATTTCTAAAACATGGGTTTGATCATCTATTATGCGTAAAATGTGCTGTGATGTTACAACTTTATAAACCAGTCCTTCAGCCGGGCGGTGGTGGCGCACACCTTTAATCCCAGCACTTGGGAGGCAGAGACAGGCAGATTTCTGAGTTCGAGGCCAGCCTGGTCTACAGGGTGACTTCCAGGACAGCCAGAACTACACAGAGAAACCCTGTCTCGAAAAAACAAAATAAATAAATAAATAAATAAATAAACAAACCAGTACTTCAGAGTTACAGACAGGAAAATTATAAGTTCAAGGTCATCTATCATAGTGACATTCAGACCACCCTGCTATAGAGATGTTGTCTCTGAAAAATAGAAAGGAAAAAGAGGGGGAGTGGAGCTTTGTCAGTCACCCATGTTGAGTCGGTGTATGGAGGACTTTGTGGAAACAGAACTTTTATGAGGAATTAGTAAACAGCATCTTGCATGCACACAAACTGGTAGAGACTCTGCTATTCTCTTAGCTAGACTTAGTTCAGGCTAGCCACACACTTTCAGGGCACATTTGTCACCTATAATGACACCAAGCTACCTTTCCAGGTTTTTCCAGTTCAGGATTTATCTAGGCATGGCCAGATAAAAAGAACTTTCCTTTTCACACCTTCATGTGAGAACTGGGTTGGTGTGACTTGGAGTCTGAGTCATTACTGGGACATCTGCAAGCATTGGTACCCTCCCAGTTTTGTTCCCTAGTGATCAGACGCAGTTACTAAGAGGCAGGTGACAGTGAGAGGATGGTTGAGGAAGGCCCTATTTACTAATCCAGGAATCCCAGAACTGGTTTTCAGTTGAAAGGTAGAGTACCTTGAGTTGCTTCTGTCAGGGAAGATGGCCACTGATGCATGAATGCAGCTATCACTGTAACCTTAGGTGAAAAGTCCGAGTTTTCACAGCTTCTTCCTTCCCTACATCCCATGAAGGCAGTACCATGCATTGTCATGAGATATAATGTATAAGGGCTCGACAAAGAGTCAAGAGTAAACAAGTCTTCTACAGTGTTCCGGGGTAAATAAACTCCTGGCTCTGGGTACAGTTACTCCTATGTAGCTGAGGTCTTCTTGCATGTCACAGACATGACAGGGCACTCCAGCAGTGCCTGTGCTTTTTCCTACAGTATACACTAAAGAGATCATTCTATCCTAGAGAGTCTCACGGGAAGTCCTTCTCAGCCAACTAAGAAGAAAGTCTTTGTGTCCTTGTAAACAGTTGGTCATTGAAGGCATTGCATGTCTATAGCTGTGTCCATGTGACTCTAAGAAGGGTTAGCATGATGCCAGTCGAGCAGCACACTCACACAGCATGCCCAGTCATGTGGCTCTTTCTTTGGTGTTTTCATATCCATCTATATTTAGGCTTTATCTGTGATTCCTGTGATGGCCATTCAATGTATAACTGATTGTTCACTACATGCAGTGATCCTCCTGAAACACCAGTCTCACTCTGATGACTGGACCTGGAACAAGCAGTCAGATCAAATGTACAAACATGGAACAGTTGTTAAATTCCTCTTTTTTTCTGCCAAGAAGCTGACACAACTTCCTCTTTTTAATGCATTCCCAGTTTCTGAGATATTAAAGAGAACTGAACAGAAGCAAGCTATGGCCCCTCAGGATGTGATGGGACCACAAGTCTGTAAGGTTCCTTCAACTGAACAAAATGAGAAAGGTACTGTGGGAATTTTGTCTAATTGTCTATAGTGGTTGATAATTTGTCTTACATGTCAATCTATAGAGAAGTTTACGTCTATTTTTCCTATGTAGAAAATGCTGATATATCTAGGTCTTTAATTGAAATACAACTACAGAGCTTTTAAATGCATGTGATGTTTGGTCTCTCATTCAATAGCATGAACTCGTGTAAAGCTGAGGCTCATCTTACATGAGTTGGGAGGGTTTCCCCTGGCATAGAC
>NW_021621326.1:0-3809 GCF_004785775.1 Grammomys surdaster | reverse complement strand
TATTTTCAAATAAGGTCTTGGATTCACAAATGCTATGAAACTCTTTTAAGTAGTGATTAACAAGTGCAGTTATTAAAAAGCAATGTAAAAGAAAAAACAATAGCAGCAAGAGAACATTCTTAGACTCAATCTACTAAACATATCACAAGGCAATGCAACAGATGCTCAGACATTGTCATAGTTGTGTCTTCTCTCATCTCTACAATAAAACATTTTCCTCAAACATGCCTTTCTCCAACCCTGGAAAAAGAGGTAAATCTTTTCTGAAGCAGAGACTATAAAAAAGAAGTTTCTTTCTGTTGTTAAAGATACACTGTTAACAAGCAAATGGTATTCAGTTAATAACAGTTCTTGGGTTAAAGCTATGTCTCCCTGTAGGTATTCTCCGCTGGCCGGCTGCACTTTCCTATCGAGTCCCTCCCTCCCCACTCAGTTCTCCGTTCTCTGGGGGTGGAGGGGGAGATTGGCTCTGGCTCTGCCCCCTGCGCCCTGTTTGTGAGACTTAACTTTCTCACTTGGGCGACCACATGATGTCCCTACACACTCTAACAAAACTGTACCTATCTGCTGCTGTCTCTATTTTTTCTATCACTCTGAGCATTATTTTGGGAAAGCTAGGTGTGAGAGGAGGCAATCTCAGAGCCTGAAAGCCGCACCGACTTTCAGGAAGTAACAGATAGGAAGTTCACCCTGTTGCATGTTGGGAGATGTAGTCTCCTGGCCGCCGCCATCGTGGCTTGTTGGAAAGTCTCTCAGCTCTGCCATCCGGTGTTTTGAAAATTGCACTCTGCTTTCTCTCTCAAACCCTAAGCTGGCCTGTCTTTTTTTCAGCAAATCTCACCAGTGTCTCACCAGATCTGGCCTCGCCGCCATCCTGCACCTCGGGGGCTCAGACTCCACCTCTTGTTTTCCAGATGGTGTCGCCAGTGGCCCGCCAGTGCCACCTCATGGCTGTCAGCGCAATCTCGGCTGGGACCGCAGACTGGAGCCTGCTGCCTTCCCAGGGAGGGCCCAACACTGGCCTGTGTGTCCCGGACCTCTGACCCAGACCAGGGCCCCGAGGGTTGGTTCCTCTCCCTCTCACCTGTGCGGGGCTGGTCTTGCTGCCCCTGAGCCCGCGCTCGCACGCATGCACCCTCTTCCTCCGTGCGTGAGAGGGAACATCTGCGCCTGGACCAGCCATGCCGAAGCCCAACCCCAGACTCAAGTTACAGATCTCTCTTGTTTGGTTTTTTTCCCTTTTTTTTTTCTGTCCTCTCACCCTACCATCAGTCCAATGATCTAAAGTCAAAGATAGTGATGCCGTGACAGTCTGTCAGTCTGTCCCATGTCAAAACTCAACAAAAACTTACAACAAAAATGCAAACACACACAAGACTAATTGCAGTCAGACACACTCTCACTCTCCAGTGTCTGGTTTTATAAAACCAGCCAAACACAATTTCAAATGGGAAGGATTCCATGTCTTCTCCATGAGAAGGAGCACTCCCTCCATTCAGAAACAGGGCAGTCTGGCTTCCCAGACCACCTTCCACCCTTGGAATATCTTCCAGGGCCACAGCTTGTGGGTTCCAAGCACATTGGAATTTCCTGCTATTCCCTCTTGGTTTCTCCCTTCACCCACCCTGGTTTGTGGTTTTCTCCTTTAAATATCCCTTGTGCCCGAGCCTGGGGGTCGAAACTCCTGCCCTTGTGTAGGCTACCTGTTTCTACCTCAGCGCACTGATTATTTGAAATATACCTCTTCCTGAATGCAACAAGAATTTGTGTCTCATGGTCTTTGGGTGGACATAATCTCTCATGGGTTGAGTGGGGGGTCTCTCCTCTCTGGGGGTCCTTTCAAATGCTAGGAGTAAAGTCCTGTCCCACTATACCTGGATCTATCCTTTTCCTCACATGGAACTTGTTCTTTCCCAGGCTGTTCTTGAACTCAGGAATCTGCCTTCCTTTTAAAGTAGAAACAGAAAGCTTAACTGAGTGGGATTTTGCCCTGAGATCATCACTCCCTCACTTCCTGGTGCTTCTCTATTACTTGCACCATGAGCTTTGTTTTTATTTAACTGTTCCTTTCCCTTTACTGTCTCATTAGTGCAGCTGCTTCTGTTCTTTCAGGTCCATGGAGCCCTTCACATAGTTTGCGTTGTTGAGAAATCCTCTAAAGAATAGTTCTTACACTAATTTATATATTTTTCAACTCATGTTTTAAGAGTTTCTTCCCACAGCCTTAAGTACTGTTCTGAATGTCACAGCATTACCATTTTCCTGACTGAATATCAGACATATTGTGCTTACTGGAATTCTGCTGTTTCTGATTATTATGTAGACATTACTATTTGCAGGGAGAACATTCCCCAATCACATTGGCAGGGAGAACATTATAATAAGGAGGAGTATATAGTACAATGTGTATATTACTATGTCAACAAGCCTTATGCCTATAGCAACCATCAACACTGGAGAAATCACAGGTACTATTGACCTTCCTTCTTTCTATTGCTACACCAGACCTGGCAGACAGACTTTTGTTTATTTCTTTAAAATTTTATTTAGCTATAGAAGTGTTCTTCTGTATGGATTCATATGCATTGTATGCCTAATGAAACCAATGGAGTCCTGAAATGGTCATTAAATGCATCACTCAGGATTCAGGGGAAAAAAAAATTACCTTGCCCATCATGTAGAAAGAATTAGACTGTGTGTTTGTGTGTGTGTGTGTTTTCAGAAATCGCAAGTGCCCTTTACCCCTGAGTCATATCTCTAGCCCAGAGATTTACATTTCTGGTACACTTTCATGATAGTGCCTGACAATAACCCTGAGTTCTATTTTTTTTTAAATGAGGTAAGAATTATAAATGATATCTGTGCAACCTATAGTCATGCCTGAAGGATGAGCTCAAATACTAAAGAAAAGAATATTGCTGAAGTCAAAAGATTCAGATTTTCAGTTGTGCTAGCAATAGATTCATGTGCAATCATGTATCCGTAATTAGTTAGTATAATTCTTGCACAACTTAGTAGAGTCATTTCCATCATCAAAATTCATTCAAATTTACCACTGTGTTGCTACATATGCCATTTATTTATACATGTATTTCTAAATATTTTGAAGGGGAACCATTGAGGAATTTATGAAATTATTATCTGTATTGGTTTTGTTATGTGTTAGAAGATGTTACATGATATTAATGCCACTTAATGCTAAATCTCTATTTATTTCACTATATATTCTCGAATTAATTCTTCATTAAATAATCATTTAATTCTTGTGAAAATATTCCAATAAAATAACATTTTCAGCCTGGCGGTGGTGGCGCAAGCCTTTAATCCCTGCACTTGGAAGGCAGAGGCAGGCAGATCTCTGAGTTCAAGAGTTCAAGGCTAGCCTGGTCTACAGAGTGAGTTCCAGGACAGCCAGGGCTACACAGAGAAACCCTGTCTCAAAAAAACAAAAACAAAAACAAAAAAAAACAAAAAAAAACAGAAAAGAAAAAGAAAAATCACATTTCAAGATATTTTACTCTATGTCTAGTTTGTAATGGTGGTTACATACATTGATTTTACACTTCTTAACTACTACAAAAGAAATAAAACAATTTCTTTTAAGTTATCTTTATATTTTGCATCCCTTACTGTATTTCTTCTAGAAATGATGCAGCATTGTAAATAGGCCTTTCCATCCCAGATGAAATGTTACTATAGATTAAGACAGAATTAGACAACACCTTTTTAATAATTATGATTGCTTACTTACATAAGAAAAATGTCTCCTTGCTTCATGAAAAGCACTCTGCCAATGCACATTCATGGTT
>NW_021621325.1:0-20682 GCF_004785775.1 Grammomys surdaster | reverse complement strand
GCCTGAGTTCTCTAGTTCTGCAGTTCCTTCAGCACACACCTCATGGCTGTTTCATCAAATTAAAGCACTGTGGTAGGTGCTGTAACCCCACAGATCTACAGGCACCGAGAGACACGCCTACAGCAGCTTCCCTCACCCATAGTCTCAGCTCAGTCAGAGGGGCTGCCAGGCTTGAAGAGACTGGGTTCCCTACTTCACACTTAAAACAGAGGCCTAAGCCCTATCTGTTTGCCCATCCGTTCTCTTCACTGTGGTATCCTGAGCACAAAGGGGTGCACTGCTGAGTCAGGGCCCCCAGAGTAGGTAAGTTTTCACCCCTACAGAAGAGGCTTGAAAGGATGGCTGTTCTTTCATCCCTCGGCCCCTCTTGAGCACTTTACCCTCGGCCAGTACTCATGCCTTACTCAGCCCTTATCCCTGACTCTATTGGGCGGAGCTATGGCTGCAGGGCTTGTCCCTACCTGTCCCATGGCTGTCCTCCCAGCCGAGGCCTCTGACATGCACCAAACACCATCACCCCCCAAACAGCTTGGGCCAGCCTTCATGGACAACACTCACCAATCAGGTTTCCGAGGTGCTAGGTTGGCCAGGTCCTAGGGAGAGAGGAGAGAACGCATCAGGGCCGAGGACCAGCCTCAGGCGGAGTGGAGAGACTGGGCACGGAGGCAGAAAAATGCAGGCAGGCAAGGAAGTTAGTAGGGTGGGAACAGAGACAGCTAGAGAAGGAAGCAGCACAAGCAGGGAGGGGCCTCCCAGGTACTCACCACTTCCTCAATGACAGGCTCTGGCTTGGCAGCCTCCAGCTGCTCCTTCACCTTCTCCTCCACTAGAGGGCAAAAGAACAACACAGGCCTGTTGGGTAGGAGCTGTCACTCCAGAGTGAACAACCTAAGGGGCCCCAGGGAAGAGGAGGGACACCACTCAGCAGCCACTCTGGAAGACATCTGGCTTCCTAGGTTGAAGGCAGACCCCAGGGCCCAGAAAGGGACAGAGAAGGCTACAGCTGAGTGGACAAGGCCCAGACCTCAGGCTTCCGGATACGAAAAGGAGGTGCCTGTGTCCACGGGAAGTGTGGCATTAAAAGTGAAGGGCCTAGGGGTTTCCTCCAGGTCTGGCATGGCTGGAGTCTGGGTGCCTCATCGTCCCTTCCATCCCACCTCAGACTTATGACAGGCACCTCCTGCTCCACTAAGCCCCTGGGTCTCTCAGTGTCCCCTTCTGGTGACAAATGCCTGAAACGTAACAATGTGGACAGCCTTCACCAGGGATGTGTCCCTCTGACCTTCCTTTCTTCTGCCAGACTGAAGTCCTGGGGGCCTCCTGGTAGAGGCCAAGGGCCAGTTTCTCACCGCCTCCCACTCTGTGGGGTGCCCGTGCCCGACCCTGCCACTGCTCCATGGGGCAGGGAGAGGGTTAGCAAGAAACAGTTGGGCAACTTCTGAATTTTTGATAAGGGACTTATTCATTCATTACTCGTACAATGGAAAGTTAGTATCAAAAATTAAAAACTAGGATTCTTGGACAGGCATGGTGGCACTTGGGAAGCAGAGGCAGGTGGATGTCTGTGAGCTCAAGGCCAGCCTGGTCTACAAAGTGAGCTCCACACTGAGACCCTGTCTCAAAACCGAACAAAGCCAGATCCTTCAGAACAAAGGATGACTCTGCTCCTGTGACCAGGAGCCTCCCTCTCACCCTGGGGTTCTCACCCTCAGTCAGAGCAGTGGGGATCTGGGCAGGGCGCTCTCGGGCCTTTGTGATGCTGCTGGTTGTTCCCCTGAGGCTCTGCGGTCAGCCTCTCTCTGGGGTCTTTCATTCTGCTCCTCTCCCCAGCAACACAGGACTCACCATCTAGCCTTGCTGCCCAAGGACCTCAGGTCACTTCCACTCCTCATGCCCTGAGGGCCTGTGGCCCCTCCAGGTTGGAGGTGCAAGGGACCTCCTTCCTGCCCTCCTGACTCTTTTATGGTCCCTGAGGTGTGTGAATGCCCCAGACGCCTGTCTCTGGCTTGGTAGCTCTTCTCTGAGAGTGACTGGAAGGAGCATGGGGGGAAAAGGAGTCCATGTACCTGCAACTGGTTTGGCCTGAGGGACCCGCCTCCTTTTCAGGTCTTCATCCTCTGGGACATAGTTCCGAGGCCTGAGTTCCCTGTGAGAGCAGAGCACAGGCACACCTCAGTGCACGAGTGGGATGGGATGCCTGCTTCCCATGTGCAAGTTCCACATTTCCTCCTCCTGTCTGGAGGTGGCCAAGGGAACGGGAGCACCGCACTCACGCACGCACGCACGCAGGCAGGCAGGCACGCACTCACGCAGGCACGCAAGCAGGCACGCACGCATACATGGCCTCAGAATCTGGGCCAGGGTGACTGAGGACACTAGCATCTACTGGGTTGTCTCCATTTGGCAGTAATGGGAACTGAGGGTATGCCGTTTTCATGAGGTTGCACAGCAGAGATTGTACATCCCAGAGCAAGGCTAAGCCAGAGCTCCTGGGTTGAGTCACTCCTCAAAGACAAAGCCCTTCATACCAGCTCTCCAAACCCAGCCGAACCTCCTCAGAGCCTTTACGTCTTAGAGCCAATGTATGTCACACAGTCCATCGCTTTCAGTGGAAAGGGTCTGTGTGTACTGGGCCAAAGGTGTGTTTGTATGGTCAAGTGACACCGAGATGACGGGGGGTGGAGGGAAGAGAAGAGAGACAGAGAGAGAAAGACACTGAAACTGTGTTTAAAAGAGGGGGGGCCTTTATACAACATACAAAGATTCCAGAAGTTGCCTCTTCTGGGCCTGAGGCCATAGTGGATTGGACCAACACAAAGGAGACACAAGAGGCTGATCTGTTTGATACCTGATGGGAGTGGCCCACAAAGGCCATGGGGACAAGGCATAACCATATGTCATGATCTGCTCACATGCTGGTGAGACTTACAAAGCTCAAACCCTGACAGATCTTTTGAGTGCAACTAGAAAAACCTCAAACCTGGGGGTGTGCAATCCCAGGGGCCAGCATTATCCAGCAGGAGCCCAGGTCTTTTATCCACTACCTACAGGCAGTCTCCCAGCTCAGCAGCTCATCAAATCCAAATCAAATAGAGAGAGGATTGTCCCTGGGAAGAGGGGACCTGGCTACCCCACAGGGCAGCAAGGTGGGAGTTCCTGAGGGCAGCTGGGCTTAATTAAGGTAGGTGTGAACAGTGGACAGACCCTAGGCCAGAGGCACAGAAGGAACAGCTGTTTTCCCACTCTATCTTCAACTCTGGCCCCTCAGAAAGTCCTAGGTTTTCAGGACAGCCTTCCTTCCAACTGGGAGAGCTCTGCCTGGGCAGAGTGCTGGTGGCTTCCCCAGTCCCTGAGAGGGTTAAGTCATTCCACAGGTGAGGTGCACGATGCCTGTGGCCACATAACTAACTAGTGGCCGTGTCCCCAGCTAACACACCAACATACCACCTCTTCCCTCCTGCCAAGGCCCCTGGGGCGAGGCTAAACCCAGGGAGTGCTGGCACCTATACGCCCATCCCCACACATCTAGGGGTACCTGACCCCTGTTCCCTCTGCCTGCTCAGGCCTGGAGTGCACAGCAGGTCACTGGGGTGCACAGTGACAAGTGGAGCCTCTCTGCTGCCATGGCTTTGTTCACCACAGGATGGGAAGAGAAGAGGAACAGAAACTGGGTGTAGGAAGAAAACAGCAGGAATTAGTGAAGAGAGTAAAAAAAAAAAATTCCAACCCCACAACCAGATCCAGGGTCCATGAGTAATAAGAGACTAGGCAGCAGCAAGCTTCACCTGCTACCCCGTGTCCTCAGATGGCCACCAGCATGAAGGGGCCCCAAAGCCTGAATCCCTGTGTCCCTGGCCCACTGCCAAAGGGCAGGAGTCTCAGGGAAAGGGGCACTGGGTTGTGCTTGAGGATTTTCTAAACAAGTCCAAGATTTAATTCCCTTTCCACAAACAACAAACTGGGGCACAGAGACAGTTTAAACATCCACTGGTCGGCCTTGGAGAACCAAGCCAAGAAGGATTGCAGGGGCGCAGGCAGAGAGAAGTAACAAGGGCCTCCCTTGAACACCTGTCTCTTGCTAATGGTGTCTGAAAAGCTGGGCTCCCTGCAACCTCTCAGGCTGGAGAGAGAAGAACATAGCAGAGCCAAGGAGGAGCAGGCCCTGGCAAAGCTCTGGGTTACCCACTGTGACCCCATCTTAAGAACGGGGTGAACCTGCAGCACATCACTTTGCCAGAGATAGAAATAATCTATACAATCCCAGGGCAGGCAGATCACCCCTCAGTAGAGAGTGCGATGTAAATGGGCACACCATCAGTCCCAAAAGGGGGGATCAGGGAACCCCTAGGCCAGCTGCTGTTGAGAGGGGCAAGAAGCTCTCTATGGAGAAAAAGAAACAATCCAGAACTTCACATAGGCTCCAACATAACAGCCATGGTTCACTGAAAACCAAGGACGTACTAGAATGATTAGAAACAGACTTGAGGCAGGAGAATTTTAAATTTGAGGGTAGCCTGAGCCTCTCACAGTAAGACTGTCTCCCCAAAACATAAAATGAAAAAAAGAATTAATTTTCCACTCTGTTTTCTATTTCTGCAGGGTTTGGTTGTTGTTATCTGTCTGTCTGTCTATCATGTGTGGGTGTGTGCACATGCACCGCAGAGGTCAGAAGACAACTTGTAGGAGTGTGTTCTCTCCTTTAACATGGATACCAGCACTGAACTCAGGTCATCAGGCTTGGCAGCAACCACCTTCAGCCACTGAGCCTTCTCCACAGTCTTGTTTTCTTCCTTTTAAAATGAGTCTTGTGTATCCCATCATGGCCCTGAACTCCTGACCCCCAGCAACTACCCCCCAAGTGCTAGGACAACAGGCATGCACCACCATATCTAGGATACCTATGGAATATGATGAGACTTGTATACTTATAGACCGTACACAGGAAACAAATTTTACAGAGATGATGACTGAGTGTTGAAGACAGTTTTGCTATGTACCAAAGGCTGACTTTCAAGTGGATATCTTCCTGCTTCTGCTTCTCAACTGCTGGTAGGAATACAGGCATGCACCACCATGCCCAGCAATGACTGAATGTTAACAGAGGACCATACAGAATTTAGTCAAGTGGGATGGAGAGCTGGCTAGTGGCTAAGGGGATGCTGCTCTGCACAAGACCCAAGTTCAGTCTGCAGGACTGACGTGGTAGCTCACAACCATCTGTGACTCCAGGTCAAGGGAATCTGGCACTCTTCTGACCTCTGTGGGCACTGCACTTACATGATGCCTACACAGAGAGGAAAGAGTTGTCAAACCACAGATTAAAGAAGACCATGAGCTCCAGGCTGGAGTTTTAGTGCCGAGGGGTGAGTGCTTGCCTAGCCTGAAGGAAGCACTGGATTTATCCCTAATATGCAGAACCAAGCATGGCAGTGCACCTCTGTAGTGTTCCTAGGGTCCAGGAGGATCAGAAGTTCAAGGTGGGTTGCATAATGGTTTAAAGCCAGGCTGAGATCCCTGAAATGCTGTCACAAACAAGAAAAACCATCAACTTCAAAGAAAAGTATATGTAAGCAAACCACTGCCAAATTACTAAAAAACCAGCAACACAGAGAAGCAAATTAAAGACATCCAATATTCAGTGAATACGCTGAAACTGACAGCTAAGGCCTCCACTGACTGATGGAAGACTGAGGCAGCAGAGTGAGGTGCAGACTCAGGTGAAGGCTGAGGAAGGCATACTGAGTTCTACAAAGTCTCAGCTACCCAGTAAGACCCTTCTCTTAAACTAAACCACACCAAACACCCCCACTCCTGCAAAGTAAAAACAAAAATAAAACATAAAGCAGGTGCAGTCCTGCTCATCTGGAACTCACGCTAGGACTCAGGCAGAAGAGGCTGCAGTGAGGGCCCAAGGCTAGCCTGGGCTCCAAAGTGAGCTCTTATCTCAGACAAACAAGTAAAAATACAACACAGTAAGATAGTACAAACGACATAAAGAGTGACAGATGGAACCTGCTATCCGCATGTCCTGGGCCTATGGTGCAGGATATGTACAACTACTGCTACTAATTGTTTTGTTTTGGTTGGTTGGTCTGGTTTTTCAAGGCAGGGTTTCTCTGTGTAGTCCTGTCTGTCCTAGAACTCGTTCTGTGCACCAGGCTGGCCTTGAACTCAGAAATCTGCCTGCCTCTGCCTCCCAAGTGCTGGGACTAAAGGTGTGCACCACCACTGCTTTTCAACAAGCTGCTTTTTAGGACATCTGTTAAGAATGTACTCTGTCGTCCCTATGAAAGACGCTAGAAAGGAGGGACAGAGACCATAGTAACAAGGTAACAGAAAGAGGAAATGGAATGGTCACCTAAAAAAAAAATCTAAAAGATCCAGACTGAAATAAAAGGAAAAGGGCAAAAGGTGAGGTGTCAGGTTCTCAGGAACAGCCTAGCATTGGGCCTCCCTCACCCAGCATGTCTTCCCTCTGCAGGCTGAGTATGGCAGGACTAACAGTGCCAGCCAGAGCAGTAAGACCAGCCATCACCCTCATCACCTCTCAGAGGGCCAGGAAAGGTTGATGCTACCTGTGCTCACACAGCAGCTAGTCGTTTTTCTGGGGGTCATGGGAGACAAATGCTGGTTCTCTTCTGCACCTGCGCCCCTTAGAATAGGGTAGCTGCTGGGGAAGAGGGGTCTAGAGCCCTGGACTTCTAACAGTATGGCCCAGACCCAAATCTTAGTTTTAATGCTTCTCAGACATGGGCAGGACTCTGCTACCATCAGTATCCACATGGAAGCCAAGGTCAGCCATCTCTCCTGAGGTTTGAGGTAAAAGGTTGAAGTCATCTGAACCGACTACAGCAGAGTCCTCTAGAGTAGATGTCTCTCATCTCCATGTAACTGCTCCAGAAGCTCACTGGCCCTGAGAGCTCTGCCTGTCAGGACAAACAAAGGAGACCTACAGCACAAGGGACAAAGCCACCCCACACACACACAGGCAGGGCCTGCCAAGGCCCCTCAGTAGCCCTCATGGCGGTTAATGGGCCAAACAGAAATTGGTCTTTGTGTTGCCCGGAGGGTAGCAGAGTCACCAGGACACTTTCCTAGTAGCTGAGGCTCAGCCAACGGGCCTCTTTCCTTTCTGCCTGTGTGCCATTCCAGTTTGTCTGGTCTCCACCAGCTTCATATCAGTTACTAGTGAGCTTTGGAAACTGGGCCAACCAGAAGCCGGGCTTATTTTACTGGCTGCTGCAGTCCTTTCTGCTCCAAACTGGGTGTGAGGCTGACAAGGACAGGAGGTTGAACAGGAAAAGGAGAAGATGGGCCCCAGCTCCATGGCCCTTCCCAATCTTCACAATGGCAGGGCAAGGGTTCACAGGAAGTGAGGGGTGACCCCCAAAGTCCAAGCTTTCAAGGACCAGAAGCCAAAGGAGCGGGAGAGCCGGGCTAGAGCCCCTGGAGAGAGAGCCTGAGGCAGATGCGACAGCTGTGAGTTTGGGCACGCCTGCCTGCACTCACGCTCACATTTGGACTAGAGGAGAGCTCGGCCACTCCTGTGTGTCTGAGGCTTTGGTCCTCGGCATGCCCTGCCCATGTCACTCAGGGAGTCCTCAGCTCCTCACACTATACCAAAACAATGTCATGTGGTCAAAGCTACAGTGACACTCTTTGTGGCCTTTTTAGAAGGAATGTCAAGACACAGCACAGGAAGAGCAAAGTAAGGGACGGTGGTGTGCTGGACAATGGTGACAAAAATAACCCTGTGGGAAGGCTGGAAAGCGCTAACAAGTCAGGCCTGGGGTAGACTCCCAACTTAAAAACCAGGAGCCAGGGAAGGTATTTGCTGGCATCCCTTTAATATCTTTCAAAGGCTGAAACACACAAATCTCTCACATCAGTAAACGCATAAAGCTAGTACAGTTATGAGGTAGGTCATTACACAACCTCTGAAAATAATGTCTGCAAAGAAGATTCGATGAGGGGTGAGAACTGCACAGGACACAGTCTTCGTAGTGCTTACATCTAAATGGGATCGTTTCAAAAACTTTCCTTAGTTTTCTATAATTTCCAAAATGTCTAATCAATATCTGGTTACTATCTACAAGCAGTTATGGAGCAAAGCCAACGGGAGGAAGAGGCAGCTGGGGCATGGGTGGGGCGGCTGGGGCAGGGAAGGCCACCAAAGCCATGGGGGTTGGGGGGGAAGAGGCGACTGGGGCATGGGTTGGGCGGCTGGGGCAGGGAAAGCCCGCAGCAGCACCACCAGAGCTCCTGGAGCCAAAGAGATCAGAGAACAGGCCTCAAGTATGTGGAAAGGGACCAGTGAGCCCAAGATCTCTAGGACAGTGACCTTTGGTCACAAGCACTAGACTTCCCATAAGCCCCCTCAGCTTTGGCTGACACAAAGGCCACCCCCAGTGTCTTCACTCTTTCTGGTTCAGGGCCTAAGTCTAAACTTCACAAGGTTCAGGTTCCGCAGCCTGCTCCCTTAACAACACCCCTAGTCCCTCCCCTCCCCTAACGTCTCTGCCCCACAGGGTGACACTGACCACCTCCTCTTGACCTCCTCTTTGCCGTACACGTGTCCCCTGCCTTTCAGAGGCCACCACACACTATGCACATGGCTTTGGGCTCTCCCTACAAGCTCAGCACTCAGCCTATACTGCCTCCAGTTGAGGAAAGAAATTCATGGGGTGCCCGGGTGTCTAAGGCTCTTACTGGCAAGAAGACAATGGGAAGGAAGCTAACTGTGTCCCAGGAACAGAGGGTAGGAATGTGGCTGGGTCACAACAGCTACTTCTAAGTGGTGTCTATGAGTCTTTACGGGCAAGCCACAGGGCAATGTCCAGGCTGACATCCTGGTGAGTCCGTTTCTAGTTCCCTTATTTGTATCTATTTCCCTTAATTCCCCCTCCCCCACCCCAGGATCTAGACCTGAATGGTGCTGCAGCAGGCTTGGTGACCACAGTCGGATCTACCTCCAGGACAGCTGCAGGGGCTCTAGGTGTGGGCTAGCCTGGAGATTCAGGGGACATCATACACTCACATCTTCCTTTGTGCCACTGAGGTGACTGGAGAAAGTCAATGTTCTCTGTGGACGTAAACTCAGAAGTGAAAGGAATCTGAGCTTACCTATCCGGTTCCATTTTACTGTTGGCAAACAAGCACCCAGGACATAACTCACTCATGGAGGCATCTCTATCTTTGTCTACCTCACAGTTCATGCTTTCTGCCTACACTTGGACATTGGCCCGTCTTCTTTCCCTACAGGTCGTGAGGATTCCTCATGCTCCTGCCACTGCCATGATCCCTTGTAGAGATAGCAAGACAGGGTCGGCCAATCCTCATGGCAAGCTTAAAAAGTCACAGTTTGCCTCAGTTGGCCATCTTGGTCCCCTCTGATCATCCGGTTCCTCTCAAAGGCCGGTAAGAGACAGACTGTTTCTCTGCTCACAGTAATAGATTCCAGGTAAGTTCAAAAGCTAAGATGAGTCCGCAGAATTCCAGAGGTCAGCAATGACCAGAGAGAGCAGCAACTACACTCACAGAAGGGTTTCATTAAAAAAAAAATTTTTTTAGTTGTGTGCATGTGTGAATGAATGTATGCTATATATGTGAGGGTGCCTTCAGAAGCCAGGGGAGGGTGCTAGGGAAACGCAGAGCAGAAGCTACCGGTGGCTGTGAGTCGCCAGACCTTAGCGCTGGGAACAGAACTCAGGTCCTCTGAAGAGCGAGCCGTGAGCGCTCTTACCAGCAGAGTCGCCTCTCCAGCCCCAAGGGTCTCGTTTGTAACATCCAAAGTACAGTAACACCAGAGCTCTACGGCCCCCTCAAACACACCTCTACGTAAATAAATAACACAGAAATGAAGGGAGAAGCAAAGGTCTTAGTGCTCCAGAGGGTGTCCGTGGCTTCTCTTAAGACCCATGAAAGCATTCAAACCCTTGGCCCAGCAATCCCACGCTAGGGAGATTACTATGGGCAACAGAACCATACAGCACTAAGTGGAACCAAGTAAGAGCTGGGAGGCCAACCTCCACCCCAGACCCAGACCTGGGTTAAAAGCGTCCTTTTGAGGAAGGGGACCAGCTCAGAATGGAGGGATCCCAGTGCCTGGCACCAAAATATCAGAGCAGGTGATGTTCAAGGTGAGTCCAGAACATGGACACTGCAAACAGACAATGAAGGGATGCTTCTGTCACTGGTGCTAAATGCTTTTCTTCAGGATATTAAGTGGCTGCTTGACAGCCAAGGAAACTTTACAACAGCTCAGTGGTGTTGTCACTCCAAGGCAGAGGAGACAACTGTCTCCCAGATTTCAGAGGGGGTGGGTGTCCCCAAATAACAGACCTCGAAATCTCCCAATCTTCAGCCTTAGGCTCCTGAGTGCTAGGATTACGGGTGTGTACTACTGCACCCAAGGACAGTTTGTCAACAGCTAGCAGCCATTCCACGCTAGCCACTGGTTCCATCAGACTCTGCCCAGTGAGTACTGTCATCACATCTGCTGTACAGAATCTACCCTCATTCTCTCACGGACTAGCTAAATTCTCTACCCATTCCACCTGAAAACCCACAGTTAACAAGTGTTTAAAGAATTCTAGAGGGCAGGAGAGACGTGTCAAGACTAAAGGCACAGACTGCTCTTCCAGAGGACACTAGCTTGGTTCCCAGCACCTGCATAGTGGCTCACAAGTGTTGTGAAAATCTGATGTCCTCTTCTGGCCTTGGATAGTGCATTAATGCATACATACATACATACATACATACATACATACATGTAGTATATATCTACATACTTGTAGGCAAAAATCTCATACACATAAAATTAAATCTTAAAAAAAAAGAATTAAAAACAGGGCTGGAGATGTAGTTCAGTGGAAGACTGCTTACCTAGTAGGACAGTGCAGGGCTCCATCCTCAGACACACATGTACACACATACACACACAAACACAAACACACACACTCACATTTTCTCTCTCTGAAATAGAAGATGTCAAAATCAAGGGCTAACAAATAAATCAGTACTTACAAGTATTAAGGAGTCATAGAGAACTATTTCTATCTATTCATACTCAAGGTATGCTACATAAAAACATTTATAAAACAACAGGCTCTGCACGAGGGTGTTAACCTGCCCCGTGCTGGCACAAGCCTATGGCGTGGCTGTGTAAGGCTGGCTGGGCCACATCCTCAGTCCTTTATCCAGACTTGCTAAACTATCTATTAATCTGTACTTTCTAAACTTCCTACAACTGAAAAGAAAAAAGCTGAATATATACTTAAGCAGCTATTAAAATTTAAATCCATATGTGGTGGCACACACCTGTAATCTCACACAAGAGGACTCTTAGAGTCTGACATGATTGGGATTACATGGCAAGGACCAGCCAGGGCTACACACTGAGACTGTCTAAAAAAACCCCGACACAAAGCGTGTGTATGCATGCATGCGTGGTGTGTGTACGTATATCTAAATTTAAGAAGAGAAATAAGGTATACACCAGCGGAGCTGCTTCCCAGAGGGCTCACAGAGAAGAACTGGCACAAAGGCTACCTGAAGCCCAGATGCAGGACCTATGGTGGATATGCTGTCCTCTGCTAACAGCCATTACCATCTTAAGCAGAGCAGTTGTGATGATCCTTCCAATGGCGCCTGCTAATGGTCCCTCATAAAATGAGTGCTGGAGAGGACCAGGACTGTCTGACCTGAGATCCCAGACACTACCTCCTGAGCCCCTGCCCATGCTGGGGTGGGCTTAGTCAGTGACGTGACTGTTTTGGGGTCACCCAGGCTCCGGTAAGTAATCTCTCCCACATTCTAGCATACGTCAGTCCAACACACTGGCTGGTTCCCAGGCTGGACTTGGATGGACCTGTTCTTTGCTGTCACTGGTGCCCTATCTGGTTTGTTCAGGTCTTCCCAGAGAAAGTTCAGGTAACAGGGATACAGGGAGAGGCCTGCAAAATCCAATGCTCCTCACCCAGGGCCCAACCATAACTCCACAGAACATTGTAGGAGGAAGTGTTCACCCCAGCAGGCTGCCCTTCCTGCAAATGCCTGACTGAGTCGTCACAGGACTACTGCATCCTTTACCCACCCTCGACCTGAGCCAAGAGGATGTGGGACAGAAGCCAGGATTCTGTTCCCTGTGGAGTAACACAGAAGGCCAAGAGGGTGGGGCAGGACTTTGTCGGGGCTGAGGAGCAGGCAGAGGGCAGGGACAGCTTCAGTTTCTCATTAGTGACACAGAAGGCTGCATGAGCTCACTGTCCCACCCTACACATGAGATGAGATGCAGGGAGGGACCCAGAGCCAGCTCTACTCCCTTTCAGCTGGGAGATTTTAGCCAAGTGACTTCACCTACCTGACTGTGGTTACCCACCTCTACACCACACCCGGCCCAGAGCCGCCAGAAGATTTCAGAAAGGGGCTCTGAAAGCATGGAAGAGCATGACACATACGATACAACATTTTCCCACACAGAAAGAGACGGCCCAACGATGTTCCCACTCTTCCTACACAGTAGGGACGTGGCCCGCACAGGCAGTCAGACTGACGCAAGTCTTAAGCCAGCCCTTTCTTAATTTGGTCTTCCCAGTGAGTGAGTCTGGAAAGGGGTGCTACATGTTATGTCCCATGACGTAGCTTTAGTGAGGGAAGGGAACCAGAGCCATCCCACAGGCTGGTGACAGGGATACCTGTAGGGGGAAGGTGGGCGTAGCCTCGTGGTCACCAAGAAAACGGAGCAACACGTGTTTAACCTGAGACATGCCTTGGTACAAAGACCCTGGGACCCGATCTGCAGAAGAGAGAAGCCTGGCGTTTGCCAGACTAAAGGGTTTTGGCACCTAGCCTGGAGTTGGTCTCAGCAGAACGGGACTACTATCTTCAAGAGGGTCACACACACATGGAGCTGGAGAACAACCTGAGAAGGCAGGCCAGTGGCCTAGTGTCTTTCACAATATGGGACACTCACTGCAGGGAAAACCCTCTGAAGTCTGTTGGATCTAGGAACCTGAATGCAGTGGGAGGGAATACAGTTCAACTTAGTGTGTGCAGAGCCATGGGTCTGAGCCCCACCATCACATCCAACAAAGACCAGGATCCAAAGCTGCAGGGAAGTGGTTTGCGACTTGCTTGTTCAGGCACTTAGCATGGTACACTCCTGTGTCAGATATGGGATGCAGCTACCTCCCTTCATCCTGCTTCTCAGCCCCAAAACCAAAGGACCCTCTACAGGGCAGAGCCTCCAGGCACTCGGCAGACAGGACATGCCTTTGGGAAGCAAAGCTAGCTGACCTCTGGGGGGCAGAGGTGTCTTTCCTCCCAACAAACACAAGTCTGACACCACTTGGGCTCCCCCTTTCTTACCACAGGTATATCTGTGGGGAACGGGACAAGATTTATACTAGGAGAGCAATAAATAGTATTTCTTATCCACAGACTCAATGAAATTCTAATCAAAATGCCAGCAGGTTTCCTTTCTCTTTAGTAGACATCAGCAAGCTGATGTTAAAGGGAGTGAGAGCAAAGGAGAGTCTGGAGACAGTCTCAAACTGTAGCTCAGGGTAGTCTCAAACTTGCAACAATCCTCCTGCCTCAGCCTTGCTAGTGCTGGGATGCCGGGTGAGCCACTACATCCAGCATGACTGTCAAGTTTATAAGGAAAGAAAGGATTAGAACAGCCAAAGTCATTCTGGAAAAAGTCTTATGGACGACGGGATGGCCACCCTGGGAAGGCCACAAGACCAGCTTGGCTGGGGACGCAGGGGCAGGACCCTAGGGTGCTGGCCCCACTGCTCCCCAGCTGCATACCCCGGCCTTGCAATGTTTCTGGATGGACAGCTCAATCTGTGAAGTGGGGCCACTCGGCTTCCTTCCAGCACTGTCTCATCTGTCAAGTGAGCACGGCTCTGCACTGGCTCCTCCTCCTCCCTCTCATGCTCACATGTGCTCCTTTCCCCGCCCATGCACCCACCTTGCTGTTTCCCCAGCTACTGTCCTAGCTGTAAAGTTAGCACAGTGTGTTCTCTAAGAACTAGTTAGGCAGGTTCAAGCTCTGTCTGTAGGTAGCCATCTCAGGAGGGAGGGCCTCCGAGTGTCTTCCTGCTGCTCAGAGCCCAGCTGCGCTGGGCAATATCTTAAGGTTCCCATCAGGGGAAGCAAGTGCTCTTTCATTTCTGATTGGTTAGCTGAAGCTCAAAAAGGTAACATGACTTACCCTAGGTGTCGCGTCCACCCTCGACCAGCAAGGAAGACGCAACGCAGGAGCTCTTCTCCAAGCAGTTTAATCAGGACCCTTGAACAATCTTCTAACTGATGACCTTCTAACTGACCACCTTCTAACTGACGACCTGGAGGGAAGCCTCTCCCAGGCTTAAGTACTCTAGGGCTAGCCAACCCCCGTCTGCCACGTGGCAACAGCAGATAGGTCCACACACACAGGGAGAAAAGCCAGATCAACTGCCACTGCCATATAAGGAGTTGTTTACTCCTAAGAGTCCTCGCCAGCAGGTGGTGGAAGGCAGAGACCAGTGCCATCTTAAAGGTGCAGCACTATGCGGCTCTCCACACCTAGGGGCAAAGAGCTAATAATTTGTAGGCCCTGACCCGTAATCTGGATGTGACTTTCAAACCTCGAGCCTCATTCTATCTGCTTGGGTCCTACTCTTTCAGAGCCTTTTGCTGATTTTTTGTTTAAGTGCACGATGATGTAACGACACAAATCAACTGAAATGGCCGTCAGCCAAGGGTCTGCGCAGTGTCAAGGTGGTGCCGAGTGACCTGCAGGGGCACTGGGGCAGGCGGATCTTACTCTGTGCCAGCACACAGGTGCACACTGACAGTAGGTCCCTGGAGTCATCTGGTGGAGAGAGGTCAGCACCGGGTGGTAGTGTGTGATGCAACGGCCAGGGAGGAGTCTCCAGGTCAGGGCAGAGGAGAAGTGGGGAAGGAAGGAGGGAGAGAAAGAGGGCCCGTTTTCCTCCCTGTCAGACTCTGCTTCAGGAGGCGTCCCATCCAGTCCAGAATTCAGACACTGATTCTCTAAGTCCCTCAGTATCATTCCCAGGATGGACCCCTACTGACACTGTGTAAAACTGGGGTTGGGGGCTCATGAGTAAGAGGTCCTAGGAGTTGAGGTGCTATCCGTCTTCCCAGCCCACCCACCCTTTCCCACTACAGGGTCAGGCCTCTGGCCCCACTACCCACTCCCTGCCCTCTGAATTCCATGCCTAACTCAAGGCACACCGTTCTCCATGAGGCCCTGTCCCGTTGCCCTTGGCTGAAAACAGTGTAAGCCAGTGCTGGTCTCTACAGACACTCAGGGCTGCCGTCTCCCAAGCTTCCCTTCTGCTTCACTGAAGCAAACTGTTTCCACCTCCAAGAAGCCCAAGAAGCCAATGTGCTCACTAGTGACTAGCCTCAGAGGCCAGCCCTGCAGTGGAGCTGTGGGTCACCCTTTCTCCCCAAGGGGACCTGGCCTCAGGGTCTGTGTGGATCTGCTGGAATGCACAGGTGATCCTGCTGGAGTCCTTTCTGCATGGAGGACCTGCCCTCGGCTTCATTCATCCTTCTCTTCCTGGAGAGCTCAGTCCCTGAATGCCATTGTGTAGGGTCCAGTCAAGGGTCTGGCCTCGTGTTAACTGTTGCCGAGACTCAGCCTTGCCTTCCTGGCTCTGTGCTCTGAAGGCATTCACATCAGAAGAGCCTGCTTTTCTCTGGGAGCTTTGAAGGCAGGTACAATTCCTTGCTAGCTGGGCCCCCTTCCCAAGCCAGACAAGCTGCACGATCAACCCTCACTGCTTGAGAGGAGAGACGAGACAAGAGCAGAACACAGTGAGCAAGCGAGCGGAGCAGACCTAAACCAATGTCTACCACGCTCGGCCCTCAGCTGCTCTGACAGGAGGACACAGGGCCAGTGCTCTATCACACATGACCTTTTTAAACCTAGCAAGTGAGCAGAGCCTTGACATGGCCTCACAGGGTAGACCTTTTACTGACAGGAGCCTGGAACTAAGTATACTCCTTCTTCTTTCTCAGTTAGGACAGGAAGAGGGTCATAACTTATGTCCTCACCCAACTTGAGTCAAGAAAAAGCCATATTTTACTGTACAGTGAGATGTGTTGTTTGCCCCTTCCCTTTGGTCTTCTGTTTAAAAATAAAGCACATGTTACAGACCGTGAAAGCCACTGTGGGCCCAGTCTCTTTACCTCTTCACCAGTGTTCACCGCAGCCACCTCTCCCTGTGCGTTCACACTGTTTCTTCCTAGCAGCTTATCACAACTCCTCTTGTAAACAGCCTGTGTCCCTTTAGGGAATGCCCCCGCCCACCGCTGTATGCCAGGTGTCTGCAGCAGCATCCTGCAGAGCACACAGCAGACACGCTGTGAAGTTGGTAAGGACTGGGAAACACACATGCACTATTTCCAAAACTGAGTCTCGATACTGAACTTTCTCTTTGCTGCAGCCCCATCTCGGAGATTCAGACACATGGCGGCCAACAGCTGAGTCTCTTCCTGACCTACCTATTGCTAACCAGTGACCCTTCCTCCTCAGCAAGGAAGAAGATGAGAAGAGACCATCTAGTGTATCAGAGACAGCCCAGAAATGAGACTGGAGGCTCCAGGTAGAACCTATGAGCTGAGAACCCATGAACAAGCCAGAAGGAAATGCTCCAGCTTCTAAGTAGTGACTAAGAATGAGGGAGACTGGGGCTGGAGAGATGGCTCTGTGGTTAAGAGCACTGACTGCTCTTTCAGAGGTCCTGAACTCAATTCCCAGCAACCACATGGTGGCTCACAGCCATCTGTAATGGAATCTGATGCTCTCTGGTGTGTCTGAAGACAGTGACAGTATACTCATATATATTTCAAAAAAAAAAAAAAAAGAATGAGGGAGACTGTGTAGGGTACCTACCCCAAAATCATACAGGTCTGGGGGCACGTGGCAAGAATCCTCAAGGTGCTAGGGGCTCCCCAAACCACAGAGTCCAGTGCAGAGCCTCTTGGAATAGAGAGCTGTTGACACATTCTAAACCCAAGAGATACAGCAAGGACCTTGAAGGACTGCTAACAGGATGATGTAAAAGCATCCTAACTGATGCTGGACATGAAAAGGATCAGGGCCTGCTCTTCGAGCCATGAAGCTGATTAAGGGGTGTGGCAATACGGAGGCCTGCTCTGGTACGACAGCCCAGCTCCTCTGGGGAGCTCTGCCTGCCCATAGGGCCATCCTACCTTCTATACAAAGTATAGACTCCAAGCAGCAGTACCTGTGCATGAAGGGAGCTGTCCAATAGGTGAATAATGAATGAATGAACAAACGAGTGTGGGCTGAGAAGGGAGGGGAGAGCAGATGATCAGAGCTTTGCACACAGTGGGACCTGCTTTTGCAGGGATGTGGAACACACAAAAGGTGCGTGGCACACTGAAAGATGTAATACACGGGTACAATGTGACCCAAACTGACAGCTGGACCAGTGGTTCCCAACCTGGGGTGGTAACAGGGGTCGTCTAAGACCATGGGAAAATACAGATATTTACACTATGATTTGCAACAGCAGCAAAATTACAGTTATGGAATAGCAATGAAAATCATTTTATGGTTAGGGGTCACCACAACGTGAGGAACTGTGAGTTGCAGCACTGGGAAGGTTGAGAACCCCTGAGCTAGACAGTAAGCAAGGAAGCGACGGTCCTAACGAGTGACAGGGTTGGTCTTTTCAGGTCTGAACATGGCAGCTGCATGAGCAATGTCCAGCCCTGAGAAGCACTGGGATCCCAGGCTGTCAGCAGGAAGAGCAGGGCAGTGTGTCACGGCAAGAACACCCTGCCCCAGACTCTACCTGTGCTTCCCAACTTCCTCTTCCTCTTCTCTGAGCTGCTTGGTCTGTGGCTCCCCATCTTCCCTGTCCTGTAAAGAAAGAAAGAAAACCACTGCTCAGATAAACATCTCCTGTAGTTCAGGTCACCTGGGAAGCCAACAAAGACAGGACAATCAGGGCCAGGTATCTGATGGGTACCGTGCAGGCTCTTCCCTGCTCTCTTCCTTAAAACTCTACAACTCTCCCAGCACTCGGGAGGCAGAGGCAGGCACACTGCTGTGAGTTCTAGGCCATTTGGGTCTACACAGTGAGACCTTGTCTCAAAATTAAATTGAACAACAGCAACAATAACAACAAACCCCTCCATGATCCTAGCCCAGTCCCAGGTACAAAGCAAGCAGGAAGAGCTAGAAGATCTTAGACAGCAAGAATGAGCTGGTCAGGGCTGGATGGCCACCAGCCACCTTCATGGATCTGGGTAGGACCATGTGGTGGGCTCTAGGGAAAGGGGGAAAAGATGGTCACCAACAACTAGGTCTCTTGGCATTCTTTTCAGCCTAGAGACTTCTCCAGAAAGACCCATGTGGATCCCCTCAGAAGTAATTCAGGACCAGGCTTGGAACTAGACTCACTGCCCAGGTCTGTGGCATATTCCATGTAACAGTCTATGGGAAAGTTTCTTCTAAATCTGGTCCTGGAACTTTTTCTTACGTGTGTGTGTGTGTGTGTGTGTGTGTGTGTGTGTGTGTGTGTGTGTGCATGTGTACACATATACAAGCATGCCACAGTGCACATAGAGGTCAGAGGATCAGAGGACAACTTCCAGGCGTCTGAATAGGACAAACTTCAGGAGCTCTTCCTCTACCACGTGGGCTCCAGGGACTGAACTCAGGACTACAGGCTTGGTGACAAGCACCCTGACCACTGAGTCATCTTGCCTCCCCTATCCCAGTTTACACAAGGCGTGTTTATTTCAGTCCAGATACAGTATGCTTGTGGTCCAGGCGCCCTGAGGACTGTAACTTAAGGATGCTGCCAGGGCCGCTTCTGCTACTGCACAACAAAGTGCTCCTGGGTCCTCGGCTTCCCAGCATCCCTGTGGCTGGACAAACTGACCACAGGTCTGTGCACACCCGGGCAGGACCAAATGTATGGAGCCATGGCCCAGGCCCAGGGCTTGAACCAAGGCCTAGGACTGAAGCTTACACGCCAGGGCTAGCCCTCTGGAAGACGTCAAACGCACTGACAATGGACTCTTGCTGGAGTAGAGTTCTGAGAAGAAACCTGGAAGCTGCCACTTGCAACTGTTGTAATGGCTGACAGTGTGCTGGGGCTGACACTCCTCTTAAGTAGCTGCCTGTACTTCCTTTCCTAGACAGTCCTGCACAGACAGCACCGACAGACAGCTGCCTCTCTCTGGGGTGACATCTACCAGTGCTCACCTTGCAGACCCAGGGCAATGACACACACTGCCATTCCTTGGCCATATGACCTATGGGGCCTGGCTCACTGAAAGCCTTCCGTAATAGAATACATCAAGACCCCCAGCCCCAGGCCAATGCAGCTCGGTCTCATGAGGCAGCAGGGGTGAAGGAGACAACATGGGGTTTCTGGGGTGAGGAGGAGGGAATCTGGGTTCCCTAGGACACACAGGATGGGAAAGGCATCCCCAGGGGATAACCTGAGCAAAGGTAATATGTGCTCTAAAGAAGAGACAGAGGTTTGGGCTTGAGAAACAAGTCAGCATTCTCTGGTGGCTCATAGGATGGAAAAGGGGCCTCAAGAGGCTGAGCTGACATGGCCTCCCTCCCCGATTAAAGGCTTGTCCACAAAGCTACCAGGCTTCTTTCTTTGTTTTTGAGACAAGGTCTCATTATGTAGGCTTGGCTGGCCAAGAGCCCCCTCTATAGATCAGGCTGGCCTCAAACTCATTGAAATCCACCTGCCTCAGTCATCTGAGTGTTGGGATTGAAAGCATGCAGATATTCTAATATCCCCTACCAACAGCAAATCCCAGCAGTGCTTGCCTCAAGGGAAGGGGCTGGTAAAGAGCTCCCTGGGTTAGAGGTGGTAGAGCAGGTGTTCAAGCCCCCCTCCCTTGGGAAGCTTCTTTCTGTAAGGGCTCTGCACAGCTGACAGAAGAGGGCAGGATCTGGGTAAGGTAAGAAGGATCCACCAGGAGGAGGGCTTGGCCCACACTATGCTCCTTCCTAACCAAGGGCAAGGTTAAACTCAGCCAGAGCCAGGCTGCCACGGCCATCTCCAAAAGCCCCAGAAACACTCAAGTGCCCTGGCAAGGGCCAAGTTACTCATTAACAAGGGAGAAAACACTGATGTATCCAAGTGACATTTTCCAACCTCCTCGCCATCTGGCTGGCAGGTACAGTGTGGTCTACAGACAGCCAGCTACCCTCATTTGGGATGCTGAGTAGAGCACTGAGCACAGGCAGGGATGGAGGACCGAGGGCAGCAGGAGCGGCTGAACAGTGCATAGGGCACACAAGTGGGGACAGCAGCATGGCTGAGACGATAAGTGCTTTGGGCCAACACCGACTTAGGTCGCAGGCATTGCTGCCCCACCCCAGTCCACTCCCCTTCCAGGGATGCTGAGAATTCTGCACCCCAGCCCTACTGCAGCACAGGTCATCCCAGCCTGAGAGACTGCACTCATGAACTTACGACCCCAGAACTAGAGGAATCACAGGAGTGCCCTCCTGAGGTTCTCTGTCTAACATGTGGTGGGACAGATAATTCAGAAATGGCTATCAGAGAAAGGAAAAATGAGAAGAGATGCCCAAAGTCACAGAACCTGTAAATGGTGGTAGCAGACCTGGATCATGGTCCTCTAGACCTGCCCTGG
>NW_021621324.1:0-1657 GCF_004785775.1 Grammomys surdaster | reverse complement strand
TTTAGGATATGTTAGGGCTAGGATTATGGTAAGGGTTGGGGATAGTGGGAAGGGGAATGCAACACATAGAGGTAAGTATGAGTAACTGTAAGAGGAAAAGTAAGGGTAGCGGTTAGGGTTAGGGATTGTGTTAGTGTTAGTGTAAGGTTAAGGGAAGGGTTAGTATTAGTGTTAGGGTGGTTAGGATTAGGTTTAAAATTAGAGTTAAGGGTAAGGTAAGGCTAAAGTTAAGGGTAAGGAATAAGTTTTGAGTTAGGGTTAGGGTAAGTATAAGGCTAAGGGTAGGTATAAAGCTAAGTTTAAGGGTAATGTTTACATTTAGGGTTAGCATTCAGGTTATGATTATGGTAAGGTTAAATGTAATAGTAAGCATAGGCTTGAATTTGGGGTAGCAATAGGATATTGTTAGGCATGGGCATAGGTGTAAGTATTATGTTCGGGATAAGAGTAAGGTAAGTATAACAGTAACAGTAAGAGTTAAGGTAACAATAGGTATAAGGTTAGGTGGACACGTAGAGGTAGGCATAAGGTCTTTTACTGCTGTGAACAGACACAATGACCAAGGTAAGTCTTATAAAGGACAACATTTAATTGGGGCTGGCTTCCAGATTCAGAGGTTCAGTCCAGTATCATCAATAGGGGAACATGGCAGCATCCAGGCAGACATGGTTCAGGAGGAGCTGAGAGTTCGACATCTTCATCTGAAGTCTGCTAGCGGAATACTGGCTTCCAGGCAGCTAAGATTAGGGTATTAAAGCCCATGCTCACAGTGACATACCTAGTCTAACAAGGCCACACCTCCAAAAACCCTAACCCTAACTCTAAAACTAAGTGTTATACACTTCCTCACCTTTACTCTTAACCTTGCACTTGCATTTAGCTCCATCCCTACCAGAACTCCTAAATTTACCCCCTACACTATTCCCCATTCCAAATCCTACCCAAACTCCATCCTGAAACTCAATGCCTACCCCAACCTTTATCCTTACACATGCCTCAACCCTAAATCTAACCTTAAACCTAACTATTACACTTGCCCAATCCCAAAACCTTACCCCATCCCAAACTCTAAACTTAATACTTTATCACCATTCCCCTTGCACTAAACCTAACTCTAAACCTAACTCCAAACCTTACCCTATTACTTAACATTACACTTTTCCTGATGCATGTTTACTGTTAGGAAGTGAGGCAGTGGCACAGGTATTGTGCAGTTTAAGGCATATTAAAATATAAAGACTGAGTATGTGTAGTATGTGTCTTTCATTCGAGAAAATGAAACATAGGGGTGAGTAGCAAAGCCGATTTCTGGGTTTGTTAATTAATTATTTCTACACACTTATCATTAACCTTCACATTTCACTGATCCTTACCCTTAACATTATCAGTACCCCTACCATTACCCCTTACCTTTGATTTACCTCTACCCCTACCCCGACACAACCCCTAAGCCTAAACTTGCCCCTATGCCAACCCCAATCTCAAACACAAGCATATATCCAAACCCAACCCCAATCCCTACCCTACACCTACCCTAGCACTAACCCCAACTCAAAAACTACCTCTAAACGGAATTCTTAACCCTACACTTATCCTAACACTAAATCTAATCTGAACTTTTACCCATACCAGAACACTAACCCTAATCTAACCCTGA
>NW_021621323.1:18478048-18478469 GCF_004785775.1 Grammomys surdaster | reverse complement strand
GATGGTGCTGAGGTGACTGTGTGTGATGGTGCTGAGGTGGTGACTGTGTGATGTTGCTGAGGTGACTGTGTGTGATGGTGCTGAGGTGGTGACTGTGTGTGATGGTGCTGAGGTGGTGACTGTGTGTGATGGTGCTGAGGTGGTGACTGTGTGTGATGGTGCTGAGGTGACTGTGTGTGATGGTGCTGAGGTGGTGACTGTGTGTGATGGTGCTGAGGTGTTGACTGTGTGTGATGGTGCTGAGGTGACTGTGTGTGATGGTGCTGAGGTGGCTGTGTGTGATGGTGCTGAGGTGACTGTGTGTGATGGTGCTGCGGTGGTGACTGTGTGTGATGGTGCTGAGGTGGTGACTGTGTGTGATGGTGCTGAGGTGGTGACTGTGTGTGATGGTGCTGAGGTGGTGACTGTGTGTGATGATACT
>NW_021621323.1:18455003-18477948 GCF_004785775.1 Grammomys surdaster | reverse complement strand
GGTGACTGTGTG
This sequence comes from Grammomys surdaster, assembly GCF_004785775.1. NCBI lineage: Eukaryota > Metazoa > Chordata > Mammalia > Rodentia > Muridae > Grammomys > Grammomys surdaster. Next base: position 18,477,936 of record NW_021621323.1, on the reverse strand, counting down.
TGATGGTGCTGAGGTGACTGTGTGTGATGGTGCTGAGGTGGTGGCTTGGTATGATGGTGAGTGCTGAGGAGAAAGGACTCCCATGGGCCCGGGATTTTTATTGCTGTTTCTATTTCCTGGCGATCTTTTATTCATCCTTCAATACCCAGGTTAATTGTAACCTTCTCTTCAAACCTGCTCCAACCTAGTTCCTCTTCCAGACTCCCCTACGCACTTATTAAACCTTTCATCCTATCGCTTTCTCTGCACAACACGTTATAATCTCTCTGTTCTTACTACTGGACTATTGAGGAAGTTCTTGGGGGTCAACTTTCTATTCCTGGAACTAAAGCTGTGCATGGAATATAATAGATGACAAGGAAACAGGTTATAAATGAACTATTGATAAAGACAAAGGGGGCTAGAGTAAAATAAATACCTAAGGGAGATCACATATGAAATACATAAATTAGATTTTTGTAGCAGGATTTCACATTGGCCTTGATGTGGGTGCTGTTAAAGGCTTTTAGAAGATGTTGGATCTCAAAAGAAGAGGTAGAAATACTGAGGTAACACAAAACAGTGAGAAGAAATTTGGGAGAAAAGCAGGAGACATTTTTAGATAGGGCTGAAAGGTGTAAGAAGTCTCTTGATTTCGTGGGTACACTCATATTTCTTGATGCAACCATAAAAACCAGAGACACTCAGGATAGATTTTTGCATAGGAATCAAAGTCGGGTTGAGTAGTGCACTCCTAGCTGGAGAGGTGTGTCAGCAGGTGGGTTTGTGGTATTTTCTAGGCAGTGATCCTGTAACTCCGTAAATGACAGCTCTTCATGTTTTGATTTTCTCCCCTCTGTTTTAGAACAATTAGGAAAGTGAAAACTCTATAAACTGTAATATTACGTTAACTTTCACTTTATCCAACTGTTTCAGGGTGTGTAATCTTTCTCAGGCTGCCCACTGTCCTCTGCCCCGCGTCCGTTTGGCAATGGGTACGGAGCGGCATTTATTTGTTTGTTTATTTATTTAACATCGAGATCCCAGCCCCTTTCCCTCCTCTCCTCCAAGTCCCACCCTCCCACCCGCTTCTCCCATTCCCCTTCTCCTCAGAGAAGGAGAGCCCCTCTCCCCGTACCAACCCACTCTGGCACATTACGTCATCTTAGGACTAATCGCATCCTCTTCCACTGAGGCCAGCTAGACAAGGTACTCCAGCTAGAGAAAAGGGATTCAAAGACAGGGGACAGAATCCAAGTCAGAGACAGCCCCTGCTCCAGTGATTAGGGGACCCACATGAAGACCAAGCTGTTCATCTGCTATATTTGTGTAGCAGACCTGCTTGCTCTTTGGTTAGTGGTTCAGTCTCTGTGTACGAGAGGGGGGCATTTTTTTGAGTGTTACCGAGAAATAGTTATTAACTGGCTAGTGCATACGAGAGTCCCCAGAAACAAGACCCATCAGGCCTCACGTGTCAGTGGTGCCAGGGTTGAGAAATCCTGCCAGGCCTACTTAAAATGAAGAACACAGGCAGGTGTCCGGCTGTCCTAGCTTAAGATTTTTGTGAGCACTGGGTTTTGTTTTTGTTTTGTTTTTGTTTTTGATTTTTTGTTTTCTCTTGCTGTTCTGCAATGTGCCAGAAGAGGGTGCTGGAAGATTTCTTTTAAAACCTTAACGAACCCACTGAAGGTTTGGTTTCTTGTGTTACACCAAAATAGCCACAAGATGGTGCCAAAGGATACTATTTTAACACATAAGGGGGTCTTTCCGTCTCAGGTTTTTGTTGTTTTGTTTTTTTGTTTTTTTTTTTTTTTTTTTTTTTTTTTGGTTTTTCGAGACAGGGTTTCTCTGTGTAGCCCTGGCTGTCCTGGAACTCACTCTGTAGACCAGGCTAGCCTCGAACTCTCGAACTCAGAAATCCGCCTGCCTCTGCCTCCCAAGTGCTGGGATTAAAGGCGTGCGGCACCACCGCCCGGCCCATTGTTTTGTTTTTAAGGATACTAAAAATACTACAGTTACTACATTTAGCACGAACAGTTCATAAAGTCAACTGTAAACATTTCCGTTGAACATATATCAAATCACTTTTTTTCATTTTCTACAACTAATCTCAAAAAAGCATTAGAGAACAGTTTTCTGCTTCTATTAACTCCGTAAAGATTGACAGAAAGGCCCGGTGTCTCCAATGGGGTCCCCAATGGAGGAGTTAAAGAAAGGACTGAAGGAGCTGAAGGAGTTTGCAACTCCATAGGAAGAACAACAATATCGACGAACCAGACCCCCCCAGAGCTCCCAGGGGCTAAACCACCAACCAAGGAGTACACATGGAGGGACCCATGGCTCCAGCTGCATATGTAGCAGAGGATGGCCTTGTTGAGCATCGATGGGAGGAGAGACCCCAGTGCAGGGGAATTCAAGGGCAGGGAGGTAGGAGTGGGTAGGTGAGTGGGGGAACACCCTAATAGAAGTATTGGAGAGGGGATAAGACAGAGGGTTTTGGAGGGAGGTGTTAGCATTCTGTCTAAACTGGCCCACTATAAAAGGGGCTGCTTGCCCCCTCCTCTCTCTCTCTCTTGCTCTCTTGCACTGTTTCTCTCTTTATCCATCTGTCCCCTCGCCCCTTCCCCCTCCCTTCCCCCTCTCCCCACTTGCTCATTGCCTGCCTCTCTTTCTTTTTCTTTTTCTTTCTTCTCTTCTCTTCTCTTCTCTTCTCTCTCTCTCTCTCTCTCTCTCTCTCTGCCTCTACTCCCCTCTTAATTCCTCTCCCCATGCCCTGAATAAACTCTATTCTATACTATTATGTGTGTCTGGTCCCTCAAGGGGAAGAGATGCCTCAGCATGGGCCCACTGAGACATCCCCTTCCCCCATACCTCACCACACACCCACAGACTATATCCCATATCTCTTTATCTTTTTATAAACACATCATTGGTGCTGAGACTCGGGCGTAGAAATCTGCAGGTTTGCATCCCACCTCAGCTACCACAAGAGATCCACTCTCGCTAGAACTGGTAAGCCCCCATGCCCCACTGGCCAGAGTAACCATCCACATTGTCCCAGGGAAGATTTCTTGAGCTCAGAGCTAACCCTGTGCTGCCCTGACCCTTGTTAAGACCCCTTCCCTTAGGTGATATTTTCCTCTTTCCTTTTGAGATAGTTTCTTTCTCGTGGCTGAGAACTCCAGGCCGGGCCTGGACAAACTGCTCTCTCAGGAGCTCTGTCTCCAAGCTTTAGTCCCCAGATCCCAACGTATTTTGTCCATGGGTCAGTCTTTCATGTCCAATAGGGTAGAGAAAGGGGGACCAGGAAAGGGGATAAACATTTGAAATGTAAATAAAGAAAATATCCAATTTACAAAAAAACAAAAAACCAAACAAGATTGACAGAAAGGGCCGGTAAGATGGCTCAGCAGGTCAAGCCAGTAGCCTTGCAAGCCCAACAACCTACATTTGATCAAGCCACATGATAGGAGGAGGGAATCAACTTACATACATTGTCCTCTGACAAACCTGCCCCGTGGCCCCAGGACAAATATATGTAATTTTTTAAATGATTGAACAACAACAACAAAATGATGACAGTACTTCAGTAGAGTACTAGCAGCCCGTCTGGTAGGGAAAAAAAAAATGGGGTTCTTGGCATCTGTTTTAAAGAAACCTTGGGTTAAGAGATGGACATTAAGAAATCTGTCTCTCCTGACTGTGGCTTCTTTTCTGTTTCACCTAAGCAGTGGAGATGTCACACAGAAGGGAAGCGGCCAGCGAGGCTTCCTTCAAGTCCTGGACTATATATATTCAAAGGAAAGCTCACATATACTAAATTAAAAATAAGTGACTTAGATCAGCAGACCTTTGAGTCCTATCGTTTCCTACCTTGAGGCTAATGCTACGAGGTGGCGGTAGGAGTCCCAGGAGCCTGCGTGCCTGCAGTGCACACGCAAACCTCCCTCAGAGAACACTTGGGCTGAGTGACACTCAAAGCACCAAGTGTGCAGGGATAATGAAACCAGGTATGGGGCTGGAAAGATGGCTCAGCGGTTAAGAGCACTGTCTGCTCTTCCAAAGGTCCTGAGTTCAATTCCCAGCAACCACATGGTGGCTCACAACCACCTGTAATGGGATCCGATGCCCTCTTCCGGTGTGTCTGAAGACAGCAACAGTGTACTCACATACATAAAATAAATCTTAAAAAAAAAAAAAATGAAACCAGGTATGGTGCTCATGACTTCATCCAATCATTTGGGATAAGAAACTTAGAATTAAGGCCTATCCTAGGCAGTACAGAAAAACCTCATCTTAGACACTACTACACTACACTACACTACACACACACACACACACACACACACACACACACAAAGCGGAAGTGGGGGACAACAGAAAGGAATTCATAGTCTTTCAAATGTTCCACTACAGCCATTCAAATAGTAAGAATTCCTCAGATTTTTTTTCTACCTACACTAGGTCACATTTGTTGGTATGTATTTATCTATCTGCATATTAATATCTATCTCTCTCTGTGTCTTGGCTCACTATGTAGCCAAGGATAACCTTGAGCTTCTCATCCTCTGTTTCTGCCTCGTGAGAGTTTCAGGATTACAGGTAAAAGCCACCATGACGAGTTCCCCTTCAACTGGGGACCAAACTCAGAGTTTCACGCATGACAGGCAAGCACCCTCCCCGCCGATCAACACCCCCAGCCTTCACATCCGTATTTACGGAAAGAATATATTTAAGGATGAATTTGAAGTCTGATAGAGCCCATTTTTGTATCATCCGAATTTGCTTAGAAATCTAGGGGGAAGAGAGAAGAAAGCAAGGGGAGAGAAGAGGAAGCCGGAGACACGTGTAATTCTCAAATAACTCTACGGGTTTGTGCCATTTACCTTTATTTGACAGATAGGCAACTGGAGAATCTGAGAAGTTAAAATGTTTTCAAGGTCACTCAACTAGTAAATCGAGGGACAAGGAATCAACTAAATAGCTAAGAAATGCCAAGTATGAGGAATCTTAGTCACACCTGGGAATAACCCAACCAACCATCCATACCCTTGAGTATTTACACTGCATAGAGTTTGTCAGAGGACCATATCAAAAACAGGCTGTGTACTCCCATGGTTTTGACTGGCAGAAGGGACTCATGGGACTTGGACACAAGGAGCTTCTCATTCTCCTTGGGAAAGTGGTTCTGGGATGCTGGGCAGTTTTCAGAGTCGTGTGGCAAATAAGCTTCCAGGCTTGGGTCTGTGTCCCATGTAGTGAAAATGGCCAGGCTTCTTCTAAGATGGTAGTTTCCCTCTTCTGTTTATTGACATGCCATAAAAAGAAAAGTGCTTGTAAACAACTTGAGTGCATGAACAATCTAATTAAAATAATTAAGGTAATAGCTGGTGAAAAAAAGGAGCAGTAAAGCTAATTATTACAGAGTGCTCGCGTGGGAGGAGAATTGCTGACATTCTTTAGGGCCCAGCAGCTGGGAAAGCAAAGATGATTTAACAGATCTCTTCTGAGGTTATGGCTCCCCTCCTCCCCAACCTCCACTTAACCTTCTTCTCATCTTGAGTTTCAATTTCCTTCTTGGCAACAATCATAAGGTGGTGACCCTCTGATGCCTCTCAGTCCAGATTAGTCCTTCTAGCCAAACACTCTGCTTTTTTCTTTTTTAAACCCAGAAAATTATATCTGTTTCGAATGGGAAGGGCGGCTGGAGAGATAGCTCAAGTGATTCAAGAACACTTGGCTGCTCTTCTGGGGGACCCAGGTTCAATTCCCAGCACCTACATGGTGGCTGACAACTGTCTGTATCTCCAGTTCCAGGGTATCTGACACCCTCTCCAGGCCTTTGCAGGCATCAGACACATACATGGTATACAGACATACATGTAGGCAAAAGATAAATATACTTAAAAAAATAAAAATGATTATTAAAAAATTAACTTAAAATGAGAGAGCCCCAGCGTCAGAGCTGTAGACCAAAGGGAGCTGTAGAAGAGATGTATAGGGTGCACAGCCTCTTTGCAAAGGTCTCCACCGTGGTTCTAATCGGTACTGGTCCAGCCCTTGCTGGGTTGAGCAAGCTGGAAGAAAATGAAGGCTAAGACTGCTTGAGCTGCAATCTAGAGCCTTTTTTGTTTCATTTTTGAGCTCCACCTGGTTCCATTAATGTCCTAATGTGGGGGGATGGGAGCTCCAAATTCACACTTGCCCCTGTACACACACACACACACACACACACACACACACGAAATATGATTTACACAAGAAGCTGTGCAAATGGACATTCAAGGATCTTGTGCATCTTTCCTGTGATGACTTCTCAGAGAGAGAGAATTTCTTGTTTGTATATGCTGGGTGCATGCATGTATGTGGGTGTGGAGTAACTGTCAGGCAGCCCTCTCCTCTGTCCTCTCCTCCCCTCGCCACCCCCTCCTTCTCCTCTATCCTCTGGTTTTTCAAGAGAGAATTTCACTGTGTAGCCCTGGGTATCTTGGAACTCCATCGGTAGGCCAGGCTGGCCTCAAACTCAGGATCTGCCTGCCTCTGCCTCCTGAATGCTGGGACTAAAGGCAAGTGTCACCAGGCCCAGCCTCTGTTATCTTTCTTGTTGTTAGCTTGTGGGCACCTTTGTATCTACATTAACGTGTGCTCCTTAAACATGCTATAGCCACAAAAAGAGTGGGCAATACAATCTGTTCCCAATTCTTCCTTAATCTAGGGAACCAAGATATCTCCTGTAGAATATGATAATGATGCCAATGAATAATTGTCAATAAACGCCTATGGTAGAAATTCGATTAAAGCGGCCAAAATCTAAAATATTGGATTATGAGGATTGTAATCAAAAGGACACTTTTCCTATAATGGCATTGCTTTGTCTAGTGGCCGCATGTATTTCTATACGCTTTGTCATCTTACTTATCTAATGTTTAACTCTTTTTTCATTGCTTCTGAGTGACAAGGGAAAGGCTCGCCAGTTTCTGCTTTCTATTGGTCAGTTCTTGCAACTGACCAGATTACTTTGTTCTGATTTGCCAGAGCATCTCTGTCTTTTCAAAGAGCCCTCCAGGCATGCAAAACAAGGCAGTATTATTGACTGAACAGCTCCCCCACCCCCCCCCACCCCCCCACCCCAAGAACTTGGCTTCTCTTTAAGTCATCTTAATTTATTTGAGGGGAAATCCTAATGGCCCTTGATTTATCACTGTTAGCATACGGTTACCATTTTAGACACCTGTGCTTGCCCACACCCCTAAGAAAGAAAAGATGCTAAAATTCATTAAAATAAAATCTCATTTAACTGGTCCATTTCCCAGTGCTGCCCCTCACACGCTGTCACCTTAAGGTATCCCAGGAATCTCTTTGGGTCGTCTGTCTGGAAAGCCTCGGTTCCATCACTGTCTACTTTACATTGTCTGGCCCACTTTTACACCCTCTTGCTATTGTTCCAAATACAGAGCCCCACCCCACCCCCTTTCTTCTTTTCTAAGCGCACTGGGTTTAGAACTCGGAAGCGTCTGTTTTTCCTAGGGTACCTTTAGCTCACTCTCTGGGCGCGACACTTCTTCCTTTATTAGTTCGAGGCCGTCAATTCCTTCCCAGGATTGGACTCTTCAGCATCCTGAGATTGCCTACTGTCCGCTTTGTCCCTAAATCAGCGCTTTGTGGCAGTATCAGTCTTCTAATCCTGTTTAGCGTCTTCCTTCTGCTTTATAATCTCCTCTCCCCACTTCTTTTAAATGACGGAGCCGTGAGTGACTTAACTTTGTCTTTTCCCCCACACGTTAGCCTCTTGGCTGATTAAAGCCTGGAGTTTTCTAGATTTCTTCTGATTAAGTACCAAGTTGTAAGAAAAAAAAGAAGAAGAAAAACAAACAAAACAAGCAAACACACACACACAAAAACCAAACAAACCCTAAAATTTCATTTGGGGTTCAATCTTTTCCTGTATGCCAAAAATTATGTATGGTATAAACACATTGGGTTTTAAAAAATTCAAATTCTTATTTTTATGAAACTATCCTATTTTTCCCCTCCCACCTCCAACCCCATCATTATCTTTGGTTATGTAATATCTTAAATAATCTTGATACTCATCAAAATAACCTTCAAATGCCTTACAGTTATCTTGTTTTCCTAATATTTTTTTATCTAATGCTAATACCTGCGCTTCTTGCGTAACTTGGATAAACATTTTCCCACCCAATCCAACGTTACACGTGTGTTTTCCAGGCTGAATATGAAGAGGGGACAATTCCTTTGTTTTCACAATAACTATGCTGAGGTTCTGGTATTCATATCAATCATGGAGCAATCAACGTCATGAATAAAGCTATCTGCTTCAGAATGAGACTTTGGGAGATAAAAGGGTTAAACTATTAGATCCAGCAACCCAACGACAGAATCCAAGAAAAGCCAGCGTTTCTCAGTGACTTCTAGCGATTCCGCTGAGCCTGGGGGGGGCGCGGAGGACCGGGGCGGGGCTAAGCCTCCTTTGTCGTAGGCGGGTTTCCTCTGATTGTCATTCATTCTGTATTCCTTCCTGCTCCTCTGTCACGGCTAATTGTTTTCCCCCCACACTGCAGGCTTTTAATTTCCTCCTGTTAGAGCCGAAACACTTCCTCAGCAATTTCTGACCCAGCAGGTTGGTTTCATTTCTACTCTCCCTTGGTTTGCCTGTCACCAAAATGGGTGTCCTATTTTCCTCTGCGGCTGCACCCAAACCCAGTCTTAGCAATAAGGAACTCTGGCTAGCCTGGGTTCTGCGGTTATTTTAATGGACGTCCCAACTAGATTCACCAGTAAGGTTAGACGCTGCAAGTGTTCACCACGGCTCACCTCAGCACACCCTCCCAAACAGTCCTTGGTTCGCTTTACGTTTTATTTATATATTTCTTCCAAATGAAAATTCTAATTTACTCTACGCACATCCATCCAGAAGAGTAATTTTCCAAGTGACATTTTGAGCAAGCCTCTTTCCAGGAAAAAAAAAAAAAAAAAAAAAAAAACTGCGCTCCCCACCATCAACCGCCCCCTCACCCCGTCCTAAAGCCCAGGGGTGACCTCAGACTCCCACCACGGCGCACGGACTCACCGATTACCTTTGCCTTGGATTACAAAGAGAAGTTTAATTTCTACAACCACAGCATTTAAAATAAGCAAATAAACTCCTTCCATAGATGGAAGACCGGAAACGGGGGGTTTATAGTAAATGTGGAGCATTAGGTGATTACATGGTGTGGCACAAACCCACTGATGATATGTGGTTCTCTTTTCCCCCGTGGGATTGCTGCTTCTTTTCCCTTTTAGCGAAGGGTAAAGGGCCTGGAGTGTCTTCTGATGAAGTGGACTGGCGGCTTTTGTTTTAAGACCAAGGCTCTGATTACACCTGACAGAACTGAAACCTGACTCTGGCACAGCTCAGCCAAGCCTTATCTCCCACCAGCCACTCACTGTAGGAATGTCCCTGCCGGTGTCAACTTTGATTTCCCTTTGTACAATGCTTAGCACCGCAACAACAATTAAAAACAAGAAACAAAACCAAAAAGTTATTTTTTCCCTTCAAATTAGCTCCAAGATGACTTCTCCTTTCCATTTTTTTGTTTTTAAAAAAATATGGGTCATAGCTGTAAGATTTCTTTTTGAGGTTAATCTTGATGTCCCTGTGGAGAGAGTCTCATCGCTCAAGAATAATCACATTTATTAAAAATCTGCCTAAGAAAATGGTTCACATAACCTGGGCTGTGGCCGTGATTTTGTGGTATTTGGACTCGTGTCTACAAAAATATTTGTACACCAGATGCTGAATTGTTCAGAGCATTCATCCCAAACAAGTTTTAAACATTCACACCATAAAACACGATAGGGGGAGAAAAATCATCACCGTTTTTCTTCCCATTGGTACCACATGAGTAATGCTTTAGTAATACCGAAAACAACGAGATTGCTGGGTAGGAATTGTAATGCACCGTCGGCTCTAAAAACTGCAAGTAGTGCTGAAAATATTTTCTGCCCCCGTATAACACATGCCGTAAGTACAACTCACTTTGACAGCTCACCAACTAACTGCACAGGGTTTCTAAACATCCAAGCCAAGGGCTGGGGAGAGAACTTAGTTATAGTGAAGCGCTTGCTACACGACATGAGAACCCTAATCTAAATTCCAGAAGCTGTGGGAAACAGCGCAGTGTGGCGGAGATACACTTGTTACCCCCGTGCTAAGGGTGCAGAGACAGCCACGTTCCGGGGCTTTGCTCATCAGCAGCCCAACCTGATGAGAAAGCTCTAGACCCATTGAGATACTGTCTCAGTGAACACAGTGGCTGAGAAATGGCACACAGGGTTCACCTCAGGCATCCGCATGCATGATTACGCTGTACAGTCATGCATATATGTACTTAGAATCATCCTGCTGGTGACACTGTCTGGACTGAGAAGGAGCCCGATTCGATTCCGAATCGGTAGCCCACTACCCCAGTCATAAGTCCAAAATGGCTTCTTCCCAGGTTGAAGTTTCATTGTTTTCTTTCGTGATGCAGACTAGAACCCAGAGCCTTGGGCATGCTAAATGGGTACCATTCAGCCACACCCTTTAGCCTTTGACTTTGGTTTCAACTGTCAGTTCTCAGCTCAGCTATCTGCTTTACAGGTTGGGGAGGCATACAACGAGAAAAACAAGACAGACTAATAGAAAAACTAAGCTTATATCTGGGGAATTTGCAGTTCGTTGGTGGGAGGACTGTCACTGATGTCACGGACTGTGGCTGTGTTCCATCAACCCATTTGTTGATCATCTGTTGTCATATGAGAGCAAAGGAGGACTACTTACTGATGATAATCTAGCTCTTGCCCATGGCTACACCTAGGTCTGTATCTTTCCAAGGATGGGTTCAGGCAAGCATCTGGCTTGTTTGGAACCTTGGTTTTTACAAGTGGATACCAAGCTCTTACATTCAACCCTGTGTCTAATCAGCAGCCCAGAGTTTCGACATGCGGATGCCAACAAACCTCATCCCTAAGCTTGATGGGAGATACAACATTTAGAGAGGAATGTAGGAAGTCCTTTGTTTTTTAACCATACATCTATTTCCTTACTTTCTTTTTATTTGTGTGTGCACATGTTTGTGACATGCTTTCAGAAGTCAGAGAACAACTTGTGGGAACTGCTTCTCTCCTCCTATGGTGTGAGTTCCAGAGACTCAAACTCAGGTCGCCAGGCTTGGCAGCAAGCCCCTTTCCCCACCGAGCCATCTCACTGGCCCGGCCACTCAATTCTTTCAGGAATTTTAAATCCTATCCTGAATCAACTCAGATAGTTAAAGAACAGCATGCTTGAGGTACATCATTTTGTCCAACCTCAGAAGAACTCAGTTTGTAGAAGCTCTCAGTTAGACCATCAGTGCTAACTTGAGGCTCCTTGATTTTACACATAGCAAACAGCGAGTGGAAACTCATTGACTTAAATGTTATTTTTGACACTAGCTACCCAGCAACAGTAAATGCCCATTAAGGGAAAACTAGTTTCTTCTTGTCAAGAGACTGAGATCCTCAGCCTAACGTTTGAGTCAGGAAGATAGGCCCACTCCTAGGAAGGCAGGATCGCTATAAGCTGTGTTAAGGATATAGGCGGAATAATTATTCCTTTAGTGAGATAGTATACTTTTCCTTCCTAGGGTCTCCACCCCTTAGTACAGTCTACATGAGCTTCCCGAGGTTCTTTGACTCTGCACACCTAAAGGTGCAATTTGTTCTTTTTCTCTTTTCTGAATATCTTTGGAGACAGGCCAGAACCTAAGTATGCTTTTTTTTTCCTTTTTTTCTGAAAATTTTGAGCTTCCTTTACTCTTTCCCTAAAGCCTCCATCCCTGCCAAGTTGCCGCATGTCTGCTGCCGTGTGGCTAGCCTTCATGCCAGTTAACACAAACCTCTCTCTCTCTCTCCCTCTCTCTCTCTCTCTACTCTCCTCCTCTAGGCAGCTGCTGAGATTTACAGCTTGCCTGTCCTGGGGTTTTACTTTTAAAAGCCAGTATTGTGCACCTCTGTTTGAGTCCACTCTTAAATCCTTTTTATGAATGAACTAAGAACTCCAAGAGGCTTAGATACCCATTTCCCTGGTATCATCCGGCAGCCAAAAAAAAAAAAAAAAAAAAAAGGATTTCCCAAAAATTTCCAGTAACACCAAATGTTCCTTTTGAGGCTGCATGGGAAAAATTTTTTTTGGATTCTCAAGGCTCCTGGGCCCCTTGTGTGTATCTTACAAAAGACTGTGGATCCTGTAACTGGTCCACGAGCCAAGTCCGTGGTCTCGTCAGTAACCACTGTGTTTTTTGTGGTTGGAATTTCTGGCTTGCTTTTATTTATCTTTGCTCCAACTAAGTTCTTTTGCTTCAATTACGTTGTCTGTTTTTAATAGGACACCTATAGGGTGTATTTTGAAACTAGACAGGGATTAAATGGAATCTTTACATTAACGAAATCATTTGTATGGCATTTTCTAACCAAACAGCAGTAAGATATGCCACATATGTGTCAAGGAGAGACTGTCAGTAGGTTGATGACTTGGGCACTTATAACAAAGAGATAAGTAAGCGAAATCATACACATTAATTTATTGTAGATTTTATACAAACCAGGTGTAGCATAATCCTGACACTCAAGAGGCAAGAGGATCCCTGCAGGTGTGAAGATAGCCTGGTCTACATAGAAAGTTCTAGGCTAGCCAGGGCTACATAACGAAAGCCTGTCTCTAAAACCACAAGAGGAATGGGGCTGGGAAGATGACTCAGTTGGATCTGAGTTCACGACTCGTGCACTCACATAAAAAGTCAGGCACTGCAGCCTGGGATTGTATCCCCAATGCTGGAGAGGCAGAGACAGGAGGAGGATCCCTGGGTTTGTTGGACAGGTATCCTAACCAATCAGAGATTTCTAGGTTCCGTGGACAACCCTGCCTGAAAATATGAGGGAGAGAGCAATTCCAGAAGGTGCCTGACATCAGCCTCTCGCCTTTACACATGTGTGTACACACATGCCCCACCACATGAACATACACGATTACACAGAGAGAAGTGGAGAGGGAGAGGAAGAGAAAGGAAGAAGGGAGGGGGAGAGAGAGAGATAGAGAGAGAGACAGAGAGAGACAGAGAGAGAGACAGAGGGGGAGGGAAGAAGAGGAAAAGGAGAAGGAAGAAGAGGAGGAAGAGGAGGAAGAAGAGGAGGTGGAAGAGAAGGAGGAAAGGAGAGGAGAGAAAAGAAGAAAAACCCAACCAAACAAGAACAAAAACATTTTTACTGGACATAAAACCATTCAGAAATAAAAATGTGAAGAAATAGAGGAACCTATGTATTTTCATGCTGCTTAAAGAAGAAATGGGCAGTCCTGTTGAATTCTGCCTGAATAGTGGAGGCGTGATCTACCTGTGCTAATTTAACAAGGCCCATCTGTTCAGATTCCCCTGTGTCCTCGTGTCTGCAGAGATGAGTGCTCCTTTTCTGGGGGTACAGCATAGACATGTCCAGAAGGTAAGCTTGTGTGGTCTGCCTCAGCAGAGAGGTGTGGGGGGACAGTGAGCCTCACCTTGCTCCTGTAGTTTCTCAAACGCCATGGTACCCAACAATGAAGCATTGCATCCTGAATCCCATCAAGAGAAAAGCACAAAGGTGTGGATGGATGTAGGAGAATACTGAAGGATATTTTAATTATCTAAATAATTGGGAATTAGTTATAGAATGGTACCACAATATTTTTAGGACAAGTTTATTTTAAATTAATTTGAGGCATGGAATAAGTTGAAAGGCATTGCTGATCTAAGACAAAAGAAAAGTGCAATATTATTATGTCGGATAGGATTTTCCTACAGAGGAAACCAGGATTCCCGTGAAGTTGGGATGGGCGACCCTTCACTGGCTGGGCAAGGGCCCATCCAGGCTAAGGGTTGGCCCAAAACTTGCTTCACTCAGAAGAAAAGTTTTACTCTAGGAAGAAGCTGAAGCAGGGAGAAAAATGTGTTCCCTACCACACCATGTATTGCTTTACAGCAGTGGTTCTCAACTTGTGGGTTTCACCCCTTTGGGGTAGCATATCGGATATCCTGCATATCAGGTACTTACATTATGATTAATAACACTAGCAAAATTACAATTATGAGGCAGCAACAAACATATGGTTGGGGCCATTACAACATAAGGAACTAACTGTATTAAAGCCTCACAGCATTAGGGAATTTGAGAACCACTGCTTTATAGCCTACCCTTAATCTTGTGTATGAGGATTATTGTACTTGAAGTTGGGCAAACTATTACTAGGTTCTTTCATCCACCCCTACATACCTGACAAGGTAAAGGTACAAAGGATATGCTTGGGCTTGAAGTTGAGGGAAGGCTTGGTGGCTGGAGCATGAGGTGACAGGTCATACTACGCCTACAGTTGGGAAGGAGAAAGGACAAGAGTGGGCCAGGATAAGAAATCTCAAGGCCAGCTCCCAGTGACCCACTTCTCCCAACTAAGCCGGACTTAAGTCTTTTCCCCAGCTAAAGTCCAAGTGTTTAAACACATGAGCCTAAGGGCAAGTCACGTGCAAACCCCACTGCCTTCATTCTCGGAGCTTTGAAAATGCTGTCCTCAAAAAGAGCTTCCTATTTGAACCTTTAGCTCCATCCGTTCAAACAGTGTTTATTGAGTATCTACAAGGAGGGTGAGGAAAATAACTGTGGGAGGTTTTGTAAGTTACATTAGGGGACAAAGAGCGCCCACCCAAAGGGGTGACATTTATATGGTCGTCCAAGAGATAGATGAATGCTGTTGGTCAAAGCCAGGAAAAAGAGGCTACTGACTTGATGGTGGTTTGTGTGAAGCTTCAAGGGGGACAGAGATGGCAGGGGGCTGGGGACCAGGAGGGAGGGCATGCATGTGAAAGCTGAAGAAGGGCATAGCTGAACTCAAGCTCCAGCAAAGCGCTTCCTTCTCCACATACCCTCATGGGAACGCTCGCCACCTCCTCCAGGTCTTAGCTTTAGGGAGGCTTACCCCAGGCATTCCAGCTGGACTGTTACATTTCCTTTGTCCAACTGGTTTCCATCACATCTGTCACCTTGTATTGTAGTAATAATTTGCTCTTTATTTTATTTCTTTTAGTTGTTTGAATGCATAAGTTGTTCAAGAAGAAAGAAAAAATGGTTTTTTTTTGTCTGTTTTCTTATATAACCCCAACATCAACAATAGCAGTGTCCAGCACTTAGTAGGTTTTCAATCAGCAGTGATTAAGTGAGATTGTATTGAAAGTTAACGGATGTTTTACATACCATGTGGTGTCACCTCATCTATATTTTCAGGAGCTTACTCTGGATGCTGAGTGAAAGCAATGTTCTAGATCCAAAGACACTCTTCAAGGCAGCCTTGTAACAACTCCAGATCCAAGACCAAGACTTGGCCAAGGAGAAGCTGTGCCCGCCAGCCCCCACCTGCCCTTCCTCTTTTGCTTTTCTTCTTTCCTTCCTTCCTTTTTTTTTTTTTTTTAATCACACAGGTGGAGGGAAGCAGACAAATGGGTACCATGGAGGTACATGGGTGGGAGCCGAGGACTGAAAGCCAAGTATTCTATCAAGTTAAGCCAGAGGCACACACTGTGCACATGACTATCAACAAAGCCCTAAATACCTGGGATCAGCTAAATGACAAGCTACAAAAGGTGTGTTTGTCTCTCGGCTCTCTTTGCTGAGGCTTGTAACGGCCTGAAGGAAGAAGCTGTTTACTTTTCATATGGGATTTATTATTATTATTATTATTTTTCTGGTTTCACTCAAAAGCAAGGCAATTTGTACCGGTTAACTCTTTTTGGAGGAATCTGTTGAAAGAAATCGCCCCAGGATGGGCACTCATACTCCATTAAGATGGGATTTGTGGGTTACCACAGGCTTAGAAAGCCTACTCTGGGCTGATTCATTCATTCAGCAAATACTTCTGGAACATTTTCTATCTGCTGGGCCTCCCTGGAGAGTTAAAGGCACAGTCCTTTTACCGGCTTCTTATAAAGCTTACCTTGTAGTTGAGGAAATGACATGTGTGCACAAGAAGTTAAATAAAGACTTGACAGTGCAAATGTGCCCCCAGGCTCCTGTGCTTAAGTAGTAAGCAGGTGGTGGAAAGAAGAAAGTGCTGCCAAGCCAACTCCCAAATGAGCCCTCTCCGTCTGAGCAGTTTTCATTACCCGAGACAGCCACACGCGCCTAGAAATAAGAGTCAATTTTCCAAAGCTAACCTTGCTACGGATAAACAAGTGGCCATCATTCTGAGATGATACTTTTCAGGTTGAGAGATAAAATTATTTTCCTTTAATAGCATAATCATGAGAACACCTTTTTTTTTTTTAAAAAAAAAAGTTTTTATTTGTAAAAGTACAAAATTGACAACCCTATATTAGATTTTATATATATATTTTAAATACGACTGGTTCAGTTAATATCCCCTTTCCCTCCAAGAAACAGCTGCTGTGAGCCAGGCAGAATTATAGCCAGGAGGGACAAGCTGACCAGGTGGCATAAACTGAGTAAGATTTATAAGGTCAGGCCGGTAGCAGATGCATATCCATATTAGGTCTTGGTTCTTTTTAGTTTTTGATGTGCAGATTCACAGTGTATGTGGAGATGGTGGGGAAAGATGTAAAAGTGGCAGTCAGGACCGCCCAGCTGGGGAGTCAGGACCGTCCAGCTGGGGGGTCAGCAGCTAGTGCCTTCTGAGGCTATCCTCACTCCTTGACCAATGGCTATTGAGAAATAAGGTTAGTAAATACAGCTTGGGCAAATCAAGGAGGGCAGTGGAGGTCTAACGTAGACATTGAGGTTGGGGCAACTTTAATGAGCAGCTGGAAGGGTTTTTTTGTTGTTGAGACAGGGCTTTTCTGTGTAGCCCTGGCTGTCCCAGAACTCATGCTTTAGACCAGGCTAGCCTCCAAATCACAGAGACTCACCTGCCTCTGCCTCCCAAGTGTTGAGATTAAAGGCATGAACCACCACCAGGACTAACCAGCTGCAAGTTTTAAAGTAGAAAGTGATACAATGTAGCAATACTTTTTCAAGGATTAGTGTTTTAATAATATTTTTAACTTACACGACATGAGGCAATTTTCACGCAAATGTAATGTACTATGAGCACAACCTCGCCACTTAAATCCCTAAAATTCATCTTTACCTAAATGATGAACTTATGTTGATAATGACACATTGCTCACTATAGGTTAATAAGTTTAATAAAGAAATGTATACCTCCAGGATGGAGTATCAATAGTGTGGAGGTTTTAGGAGGTGGTGGGATAGGACCTACACAGAAAGCCTGCATTTTCTTTTCTGTCTTGTTGTTAACCCAGGCTGTCCCCAAAAGTTAAAGTCTTTTTTTTTTTTTCTTGAAGATTACCCTGGTAACTGAGTACAAAGGAGAGAGGGTTTGGAGCAGACTGAAAATGTAAAGTTGCAAACATAAAATTAAGTACAATCATTTGCAACAGGTCTCTCTACGCAAACAAGGTAGCCTGGAGCTTACCATCGCTCCGTTAAGTAGCAATCTACCTTTAGGAGGGAGCATTTCTGAAGCCCAGGAGCTCAGCCAGGAAGCAACTGCAACATCTCAGACCAAAAATGAGAACTGCCTAGAACAAAGAATCAAGAAAGCGAATGGAAACCAGCAAATGATTCCGGACACTAACGGGAAGGAAAATCTGTGGCATTTGATGATTCATGGGACGGGAGGGAGAACCGGGTTACAGAACTGACCATGAGGTTTGGCCAGCTGGGTGATAATTGTTTGGCAGTTAGAAACAGAGAAAATCAAAAGCCAAAAACGTTGTGGGAGGCTAGAAGGAACTACGGATCAGGGTGGAGGTTGCCTTTGGGTTGAAGCTGCAGTGTGGAGGAGGTGTGTGTGTATGTCCATCTGTCCACCATCAGCATTTCCGGATGGGTGGACCCAAGCATCCCCACCCCCAGTGTCTTCACGGCTGGGCTGTGTGAAGTATATGGATGTGTTTTCTAAGCCAGAGTAGAGCCTCCACGGGAGGATGTTTTCAATCCGGTGACATTTCCAGTTCCCTCTTCCTATTGGCCTAGAAAAAAAAAAATCTCCAAGACTCAGAATAAAGAAAGGATGTAGTGACTGCGGCTCACCTTTTCCGGGAGGGGCCCTGAGGATGTTTACAGGAAAGATTCCTTTCTGCCCTTTGACTTAGAGCCTTCAGAATAGACATGGGGACCCCAGTGTAGAAGAAGTCCTAGATATAAGTAAAAGATAAAAGCAGAGTGGAACTTCCCAAGAGACAAAGCTCTCGGCCTGGAAGGGAGTGAGGAGACCTTTCCGTAGTGTGGAAAGACATCTCCGTTGCTGTTTCTCCCCTCTTCAGCCTGACTGGTTTTTATTCCCTCAAATCATTTGAAACAACAACCATGTTCAAAGATTGCATAGTCGTTACTGAACTTGCCTCAGGTGAGATGACCATCTTAACCACACCCATACCTAATTTGGCCTGCAGTGGAGTTAGGTTTGGCCAGTCCCATGGGGTTGTTGAGCTGGCCTCTAACATCCAGCTCGGCAAATCCTTACCTGTCCCTCTCTTTGGGGGTAGCTGTGTCCAGTTACCTAGGGTGATAATTAGTCTTGTCAACTCAACAAGATCCAGGATCACCTCAGGATACCTCTGGGCATGTTTGTGAGGACATTTCTAGGTTTGATCATTGAGCAGGAAAGATGTACCTGAAATGTGAATGGTCCTGTTTTACAAGCTGGGGTCCTGGTAGAGTAAAAAGAAAGGAAATGGAGTAGCAGCTTTCACCTACCTCAGTGTTCTGACCACAGACTGAATGTGACTGGCTACCTCACACTGGTTCCTGCGACACAACACGTGTCCTCCAACTGTGAGTTAAAATGAATCCTTCTTCCCTTAAGCTGCTTCTCATCAGGTTGCCTTTTGCCACAACAGTAAAGCAAGCAGCTAATACATCCACTATCTTCATCTGAGAGACAGTAAATAATTGTATGGTAACTACAAGGTGCCCAAGTAGCCGAGCCGCGGAAGGCAGACCCTGGTCTAAGCATTGTGAGTGAGGCCTGGCAGTTATAGGTCTTTGGAAGTCTTCTTTGATTAAAAAGAAGGTGCCAGGCCGGTGGTGGTGCACGCCTTTAATCCCAGCACTTGGGAGGCAGAGGCAGGTGGATTTCTGAGTTCGAGGCCAGCCTGGCCTACAGAGTGAGTTCCAGGACAGCCAGGACTACACAGAGAAACCCTGTCTCGAAAAACCAAAAACAAAAAAAAAAAAAAAAAAAAGAAGAAGGTAAATCTGACTTTTACAAGTTTTTTTGTGAATATATGTCTCTATAAGGACACAATAAACAAAACTGACGGTCTGAGATGGATTTCTAGGACCCACATGATGAAAAAGAGCACCAACTCCTAAAAATTATCTTCTGATTTCCATACCTCAGATTTTCATACCCTGTTGTATATGAGCATGCAATGCATTAAAAAAAGACTTGGTTAACAAACAAACACAAACATCCAGCTACGTCCCTTTCCAGGGTCTTGAAAACCTTAAGCTCTGTCAGCTTTAAAAGGGATCTCCTTCTAAACAAATGTCCAATGCAAAATGTTAGTCCTTGCTGTTATTTATTTGCTGGGAATGTGTATATGTATAGACCAAAGCACTTACTCTGTGCCAGGGACTGAGCTCTCAAGGTACTGGGGTGTTGCATATCTGGAAACCCTGCGCTCAGTTAATGAAAGGTCACTAAATATCAAAGCAAACTAAATTCCTTATCTAAAGAATGTAGTTTGACTTGTCAAAACATCCCAAGCAAATAAATGGCCACAAAGCCCTTCCAGACTTTTTGACAGAAACACTGATCCAGGGAATAGATAAACTGTTTATGGCTATTATTTTTCTGTTAAAAAAGTATAATGTATTCACATAACTTAACAATTACCATCTTAGCCAGCTTTTAAGAGATTTTTCTAAACTGCATTTAGTGTGTGTGTATGTGTGTGTGTGTGTGTGTGTGTGCTTATGCTCATGTATGCTCCTTTGTGTAAGTGTGGATGGAAGCCAGAGATCTTTCCCAATCACTTTGTGTTCTGAAACAGGATCTCCCACTGAACCTAAAGCTAGCTTCCCAATTGGCTAAACTAGCTGGCCCATGAACTCCAGAGGTCGACTTGCCTGTGTCTCCCTCTTGCTGGGGTTGCAGATACACAGTGTTGCACCCTGCTTTTATGTGGGTCCTGGGGGTTTGAACTCAGGACCTCATGCTTCTGTGGCAGTCTCTTGACTCCCTGAGTCATTTCCCCTGCCCCAAGGTTTCTCTTAGTTAGTTATGTCCTCAGGCTTCATCTAATGAGATAATACATGTGAGACTTCCCTTCCTTTCTACGGCTGAATACTGTGTTCTGTATATCTGTACCACATTTGTCTGTCCATCTACTTGCTAAGGGCATGTAAGGGTTTCTTCATATTTTAACTAGTGTGAATAACGCTGCTCTGAGTATTGGTAGAGAGGGAACGTTCATACATAGCTTTAGAACCTACGAAGCGGTATGGTTACAGGTTAGGAATGCGCCTGGGTTGTTTATTCCGATCTGCTCACGTGGGAATTCAGTCAAGCAGTCGAATGGACACAAGCCAGACTCGAACTCAACTTCTTCCTGTGCTTCACAACCACAAACAAGGACAGTGAGTCCGGGAGCCCTAGACTAAGATTTAGGCCATGGGGGTACTGCTCCCAGCCTTACAGTCATTAGTAGCATTATTGTGTGGTATTAGGGCAGATTCTTTCATGCTGGTGGGCCTATGAGTCTTCATGACCAGTGAGAGTTGGTCAAGGGTTTTCTTTCTAGGATGATGGTCAGCTCAGCTCATTTTTGCCCCCCCCCCCACCAAAAAGTCTTGTAACACTGGAAAACTGGTGGACTGGCTGGTCACCCTACCTTCATCACAGAGTCAAATCTGACACCAGATTAAATGTCCCAAATTAAATGTAATGTGGCTATTTATCCTCTTCCGCCCTACCTCACCCCCAGGAAAAATTAGAAGAGAAACCAGCAGCTGAGCCAGCCTGGGACAGAATTCCAAGTGTGTAATTTTTAACAGGCTTTTCGGGAAAAGGTTGATTTTAGGTCCTATTAAGAAGTCATCCCTCACAAATGTTCTGGTTATGGAGGTGTGTGTGTTAATGATTAGACAAGAACTGTTAAAATATCAGCTGAGTAACTTAAAATATTTCCTACCTTTAAAAACTAGCATGGCTTCTCATGGAATTTAAACCATAAAAGAGGTAGTGGTGGAGGGGTTTTTGTCTTGTTTTGTCTCCTCATTGATTTGTTTGTTCTCTCAAAGTATGTATTTCTGTGCCACAGGGGGCACACAGAACCATTACATGAACAAATTGAATTAAAGTGGCTTCTTGCCTGAAATCTTAGCTATAAGAAAACCTCTGCCTGGAGTATTTCAAAACTTTCCCTCTCTTGCCCAGGAATGTACTGAAATCCCTAATGAGCACCCTCAGTGGGAGAGTGATTCAGCCAGACTCCAACTCTCATTGGCAGAGAAGGCTGGTCGGGATGAGGCTGAGGAGGATCTGAAGACTGTTTCAGGAGTGAAACAGGGTATACATGGACTGCTCACTGATGGCTGGCATGGACAGAAGAAGAACTTCAGCTCAGTTCCTTTGGCTGCAGACTTTTAGATTAAGAGTATAACTCTTCAGACGTGCAGCTCAGTCTCCACATGGGTCCTCTGACAACTGGAGCGGAGCCTCTCCCTGTAGCTGTAGTCTGACTGTGGTTCTTCAACAGGGCTGCCTTGTCTGGGTCACGTGGGAGATGCACCTAATCTGGCAGAGACTTGATGTGCCATGGTGGGGAGAATAATGGGGGGGCACCTTCTCAGAGGACAAGGGGAGGGGAAGGGACTATGTGAGGGGGATGTAAATAAATAAATAAATAGATAGATAAATATTAATTTAAAAAATATAATTCTTGGTCCATGAACAATTACAATGCAGGGTTGCCTTGACTGGGTCTTGGCATGGGGCCTAAATAACAAGTAAAACTTCCTTTCTATGAATACAGAAATGAAAGGGTAATCCCACACATTGATTATGCCCATTAGACAACCTTCTGTTGACTATTTTCTTGGAATTCACTCGCCACAGTTCAAATTATATTTTACAAAACCTTCCTAGATATGTGACTTTCAAGCTTGCATATTAAGATAAAATATGCAAAGTAAGTTCCTACCATTTCTATCATAAGAATGCAGAGACAGACTCCAGAGAGAAATGGTCTGAGCCACAGACATACACTGGTTAGTGGCCATGCTGGGCTGGACTCAAGCCATGTCTTCGTCAGCATGAAAATTAAATGCTCTCTTTTAAAAATATTCCTTCTAGTAATTTTTAGTAATCTTTCTCCTACTAACACTGTCATCCAAATATAATTATTAACAGGAGTTTTAAAGGGACTGTTGAAAGAGCAAAAAGTAAAAAACAATATTGGATAATAAACAGAACCAGAAGAGGAAGAAAAGGTAGCAAAGAGGTCCGAGTCTCAGGGTGGGGGTGGGGGTGGCTAGTGAGAAGGGACACTTAGCTAAGGGACGTAGTAAGGGAAAGTTTATCTTTAAGTATAACTAAGAAAACTCCCACGTTAGTGTTCCACAGATAATGGGACTGTGGGTTCAGTGGATCCAAATTCGTGCCCATATCTCTAAGCACACCCCTCAGATGTTGGCAGCTGCTTCCTCCAACAGCATTGAAGAACACAGCATCCAGTAAAGAAGCCTGGGAAAGACTGCTGAGGTTGAATCATTTTGAGAGAAGGAGGTTGTAGAAGCTAATGAAGCAAGTGTTTAAGAGTGGTAGGGTATCTCTATGTGATCTCTCTCTCTCTCTCTCTCTCTCTCTCTCTCTCTCTCTCTCTCTCTC
>NW_021621323.1:18447777-18454993 GCF_004785775.1 Grammomys surdaster | reverse complement strand
CTCTCTCTCTCTCTCTCTCTCTCTCTCTCTCTCTCTCTCTCTCTCTCCCCCTCTCCCTCCCCCCACTCTCCTAAACTTAAAGCTGTTTAAAAAGAAGGAGGAAGAGGAGGAGGAGGGGGAGGAGGAGGAGGAGGAAGAAGACAACAACAAGAAGGAAAACAACAAGAACAAGAAGGAGAAGGAGAAGAAGAAGAAGAGGAAGAAGAAGACAACTTCTAGTTGGATTTCAGGCCCAATCCATTGGAGGACCTATAAACCTGGCTAAGAACACATAGTTGTGGGGCTCACAGGCCCCAATATAAGGAATAGAGCAGTTATCAGAGAAAAGAATTTAGAAATATTTGAAATGACCCACAGATAAGTCAGCTGTCTAGAGTTACTTATAAACTAAAGTTACTAGTCAGTTACTAGAAGGAATATTTTAAAAAGAGAGCACTTGATTTGCATGCTGACAGAGTCTTGATGTTCATTCTAAAGCCGCGGCTTGAGCCCAGCCCAGCATGGCCCCCTAACCAGTTTATGTCTGTGGATCAGACCATTTTCTCTGGTAACAGAGTGAACTTATCACTACTATTCTGCTAAAGGAAGATAGTATCAAACCACCTTCTAAATTCATATTTTTATTAAATTTATTTATTTATTCACTTTACATCCCAGTATCAGGCCCCTTCTCCTCCCAGTACTCCCCCTCATGCAGCTTGTCTCCCCAAATTGATATTTTTATAACCCGTAGATTAGTGTAGAGGAGTGTCTTTGTGCAGCAGATGATGGTCAACACGGAAACTCACAAGGGGTCAAAGTGCAAAAGAGTACCAGTCTAGAGCACTCAGCCACAAAGGAGATGTCTATATCGCACCCCTCCTTCCCAGCTTAGGATGCATTGTAGAAGAGTTTGTGGAAAGATGCTAAGAGCCAGAGATAGGCGAGAACTGGAGGAAAACATTGTCTTCTGCGAAGGAGAGGACCACGGAAGTCACGAACTCCCAGCAGCTGTGTTGCTTACACCAGACCCGCGTAAGATCAGTCAACATTCTGGCTCGGAGAAGGAAGGGACTCATGAGACCCACCCTCTAATGGAGGAGCTGTTGACAGTTGATGACTTTTGGGAGAGAAAGTCAGTTTCTTAGAGGGTGTGGTTCTTGCCAGATCAAGCATTTTTTTTAACCTCATGTGTATATTTACTCATATTAAATAGCAAGAGTTGGAGAGCTGACTTATCTGTGGGTCATTTCAAATATTTCTAAATTCTTTTCTCTGATGACTGCTCTGTTCCTTTTACTGGCATACACAAACACACACACACACATGGGGGGGGGCGACAGAGACAGAGAGAGAGAGAGAGAGACAGAGAGACAGAGAGACAGAGAGACAGAGAGACAGAGAGAGACAGAGCATCATCTGTGTGTTCTGTGGTGTAGGTGAGGCTGGAAAAAGCATGGATGTGTTTGGAACAGCTGTGAGTATTATGGCAGTGAGCTGATAAGCAAGAAACAGCATTTTCCAGAGTGCTGGGCATCGAGATCAAAGCCCTCTGCAAATATTTTGATAGGAGGCAGCTGTGTTATAACAGAGCCGGCACTGACCTTCTCTCCCAGGACCTTTGCTGAGTTCTGGTCCTACTGATTTCTACTTCTCGTGACCCTAGTGGAGTTATTTATTTCTTTGAGCCCTGTTTTCCTCACCAGGTAGAAGTAGTGAAAACACTTCTTAAAATTTTGTGGTGACAACAAAAAGAAGGTTATTTTAAAATAGAAAACACATGTCGGGAACTACCACATAGTATTCCTTTAAAAGAAAGTGGTTAACTGAGCCTGTGGCTGACAAAGCAGATACCATTGTGCACCTGGCAATGTGGGTGAGTGAGAGGAAGCCGGTGAGAAGGATAATACAATGAAGGTTGACTAAGTTGCTTAGGGATGTAGGTGTCTGATCCCACACAAGCTTCTGAGGAGCCTTATACAACATGTAAGTCAGAAATGTCCACCCAGGGAGGCAGTTCACCCGTGTCCGCCTTTCCCAACAATGAGATTAGGGTGGCTTATAGACATCAGTGCCCCCTCTCATGCCACATATGTGCTACAGAAGTTGTCCCAGGGGAGAAGGAAAAGGCAAAGCATGTGAGGGGGCAGGCCACAGTAGGCTGCATGTTTGGGCTGGCTCTCATGGCTTCCTGGACCAGTAGCTAGGGTTATAGATCCGAACGGAAGGATTTACATGATGGACAAGCTACACCCCCACCTGAGGAAAGAGACAACAAAAACCAAGCTGACATGACATGGCCTTGGGTATTTGCAGTTGGTCTTATATACCCTCTGTTTGTAGAGAAGGAGGAAGGTGGTAGGCATTTATTTTTTAATCCCATTTTGTCAGGTGTTATGCATTTCTGTAGAATTAAGGATTATAAACTGAGGTAGGCCACCTGGCTTTTTGTGCCGCAGAGACAACATAACCTAACTGAAGAACCTGGATCACGACATCCTCTGTTTTCCTCGGCTCTTTATCTTTGCTTGCCCAAGGAAGAGATAATAAGCCAACAAGCCATTAGCCTGTCCCTGGCTAACGACTGTCCCTGAATTTCAAGTATTTTGATTTTGTTCCATCTCTATGGTGAAGATGGCATAGAGCAGAGAAGTTAACTGTGGATGCTTCCATTGCTGAGCTTTGAGTGACACCAGTCACTCTCTCCAGTCACATCCTAACACTGCTGGGATTTGGGGAGATGAGAGCAGCTTCATCAAACTACCAATTTGGAAATATTTTACCAGGCAGTGGTGGCACACACCTTTAGAGGCAGAGGCAGGTGGATTTCTGAGTTTGAGGCCAGCCTGGACAGCCAGGGCTACACAGAGAAACCCTGTGTGAAAACTAATACATACATACATACATATATATATATACCTTGTCATCATCTGAGTATTAAGTATTGATTGCTCATGTCTCGTCTTCTCTCAGAATTCTACCAGAATCAATGTGATTTGAGTTGTTACAAAATAAAAACAAATAGCAGAGCACTGTCTGCCAGCCTCTATGCAGATGGATGCAAAGACCCCTGGAGTCCTGCTAGCACCGGAGCACTGATAGTGCTACCTACCTGACTACCTGACTACCATCACAGGAGATGAATTAGCCCAAAACAAAGTCTTGCTTTATTTATTGGGTTGTCTTTTTTTGGAAGGCCTCTCTTAGGAAAATTATGACCAGTTTCCTACTTTTGACTTCCCTTTAGGGCCTTCACTAGTTTATTTTATATTTTACATGAAGCTTTTCCCATTTTTTTTTAAATTTGTAAGAAACAGAAATATATGTTTTTTTCCCAGACACATTTTTCTGACACCATTTATTCTGTCCTTTCCCAGTATTTTGAAATATACCTTTATCTGAATTTATTCTTATATGTGTTCACCAGTCTGTTATATATCATTGCTACTCCACTCTATTTAATATGTCAGTTTTATAGTTTGATAACTGTAGAGACCATTATTAGTCTTTTTTGTTTCTCTCATTTTCTTGGTTATTCTTCTGTATTTATTTTTCCAGACAGTTTATAATTAGCTTATATTCCATTGTAAAATCTTGTTGGGGTTTTGATTATAATTTCCTTTTGTTATCTACATACAGTATTATCCAAAATGACCTGGTTACAACACAGTAGCAAAGAGCAAAGTCACATTGTCCTGGAGGTGAGGAGCCAAGAACTAATAACATCAGGAACATAAAGAATGGTTTGGTTGAAATTAAGCTAGCACTGGGTTTGGCAAAGTGCGAGTAACTGGGGTGGGTGGTGGAGAAAGAGACAAATAAACTTTTATTATTCAGTAAACTCATGTTAGAAATAACTGGCTTCCCCTTGATTGAACAAGACATGCTAATGTTTTGTTGGCCTTGTCATTGTTGTAAATATCTTCATAAAATGAAAGCTAAGTCATAGCTGGCCTCTGTCTCGGGATGTGTGTGTGTGTGTGTGTCTACATTAGTGTGGTAGAAGCCTTCCTTATGGCGTGAAGCACTCACTGGTACAAAGCCCTGTTTTCTGAGTGTGTGTATCTTCCCCTAGCATTTTCTTTCTTTGGAATTTAGCGTTCCCAACTGTGTTCCCCAGAGACTCTGGAGACGTTGGTGCACATCCATCTGGCAAGTGAAGGTTTTGTTGGAGTGTGGGAAACTCCAGGGTTATTTTCAGGTTATGACATTTAAATATTTCTCTACAGGTCCAAAGCAAAGTTTATCTTTTGAAACTATAAAGACACCAGAGTCTTGGAGCTCATTTAGAGAAGAAATTGCTTCCATCTTTAAAGAAAGATCACTTGAAATAAAAGCCTCCGTCTGAAAATTGAAGAGCTAAAAATGCCAATGAAGCAGTCTGAATGCTTCAAATTACCTCTTGGATTATTTTTTTGCTTTCACTTAGGCATAAAACATTAAAGAACTATTTAAGAAGAGGTTGTGAGGGTAAGTAAATACATGGTATTATAAACTAAACTAGAGCTGGGTGTGCTGGCCCATGCCTATAATCTTAACACGTGGGAGGTGGAGGCTGCCAGAACAGGACCTCAAGGTTAGCCTTAGCTACACAGGGAGTTCAAGGCCAGCAGGAGCTGTGTAAGGCCCTGTCTCAAAAAAGATGAATAAATAATAAATGAAATAGTTTAGGTTTTTTGTTTTGTTTTGTATTTGCATATGGGTGTTTTGCCTGCATGGATGTCTATATACCATATGAATGCAGTGCCTTTGGAAGAGGGACCTGGATTTTCTGGAATTATAAGCCATCATGTGAGTGCTAGGAACCTAACCTGGGTCCTCTGGAAGATCAGTAAGTGCTCTGAATCACTAAGCCATCTCTCCAACCCACGATAAACAGTCTTTAATAGTTTTCTTTTCTTTCAATCCAGGCTTCAGCAAGGCAATCCCTATCCACTCTGGGAATAACTCTAAGGTTTTTCTTTGGAGTTTCTCAGGCCCAGGATGCCACTGATTCACACCAAATTTCTCCCATTCTGACTGTCTGATGGTTGAGGAAAGACCCAAAGAAACTGTACAAACTCCAAGGATACCCAAGGCTCAGCTACTACAACCAAGAAGAGATGATACTCTGAACATTGGTTGTGAGATGGTCTTATCCAAAGGCTTCTGGGTCCTATTTCCACAGTCCTTGTCAGTATTCGGAACATTTTCTGTATTTCCTTCAGCCACAGAAAGCTGGACCCAGGAATGCTAAATGAATTGTTATTTTAGTCTAGACTCACTGACCCAACATGTGGGCAGATGTGGTAACTGTGCTATCCAAGAGTTACCTCAAGCAATCACCCATTCAACTGCTCTTATCATGCATCTTGTATGGTCAACCACAACACATTATCTGAATCTTGAGACAGTGAAAATAAACATAAAAGATCCATGTAGTCTTGGAACATACCACTAAGTAGACTACTCACATTTCAGCTGGGTGAGGTGATATTTGCCTTTAATCCCTGTGATCTGGAGGCAAAGACAAAAGGATTGAGATCTTGTCTCAAAATATCCGGGGCTTGGCACTGAGGAGATTGCTGTCAGTAAAGTACTAGCCTTAAGGCATGAACATCTGAGTTTAGAGCCTTGGGCCTCCGTTTTAAAAAGCTGGGTGTGGTGATACCCGGTTGTAATCCTAGTGCTGAAGAAGGGAAGACAGGAGGATGCCTGGTCCTCACTGGCCAAGCAGCCTAGATTCCTTGGGAGCTTCAGCCAGGAGGAGACCCTTCCTCAAGTGAGGAAACAAACAGAAACAAGGAACAACAGCTAGGGAATGAGAGCAGAGGTTGCCCTCTTGCTTCCACATGCATGTGCTGGACACACACACACACACACTATGCACACATACACCTTAAAAAATGAGGGCTAGAGTCTGGCTTAGTAGTAGTGCACTTACCTAGTACGCACAAGGTCTTTGGTTTGGTTATACACACCTACACATGCACACATGCAAATCACACACAGAGATTGAGAGAGAAATAAAAAGAATGTACGTATTGTATGTGTCCACTCATCTTGACACTATTACTCCTATTTTCTCCAGCCAACCTTAAACCAGTTTTATCCCCAAACATCTTTAGTTCTTGGTTCGAGTCTTCATCTCTCATCTGGTCCCCAGTAAGAATCTGTTACCATGGTCTCTCTCATCTTTCTGATATGTAAACCTACCTGTCACATTGACCTGCTTAACGGGTTTCTATGGCTCATTGGCCTAGATCGTAGCTTTGAACTCCTCTAGCTTTTGGTCCTTCCCTATGCTTCCTTCCTAGCCTCTGATGTACATCCGTTGGTGCTTTGTCTTCCTACTTCATAGAGATGTGAATGCTCTTCTCTCTTCCAAGGGGTGATATTAAAAACACCCAAAGAACAGAAGCCAGCGGTGAGAACACAGCCACTCCCAACTGTCACTGTTGAGGATACGCTGGGATGCAGCAGCTCTAGCTGCCCGTTTCCAATCCCCTGAGCAGGATCACCTTCCTGGTGAGCTTCTGCCCTCCTTTATACAGCTCCCAGGGGACCAGCCATTGAGCCAGGGTTCAAAGTGTGGCTCTGTGTCACTGAGAAAGGTTTACAGGCCTGAGTTTTCCAGCACCCATGCAGAGATGAAACATTCGTGTGCCAGGCACTGTTGGCAGACCTGAAATCACCTCTTATGTTTTCTAAGATATTCTTGAAAAACCCACTGCCTCATCTCTGGTTGCTCTATAAACACTTTTGCCTGTTTCTGTTTCTCAGAATTTTATCAGTAAAAGACATCTACCTTGAACCCAGGCCCACCAGCAGATCAGTTGTGTGACCAGCTTTGATCTTTTTTTGTTTTCCTGCAGACTAGGAAACCTTATGTCCTGAATTGACCTAAAACTATGAAAAAAAAAGTTCTAGTATCTTTTTTTAACAAGAAAGAAAGAAAATGATACATGGGTTGTTGTTTTGCCCCCAATCCGAATCACGGCTGTGTGGACCAGTCATCATAATCGTATTTCCTGCATCAGCATCATTAAATGGTTTTTAGCAAGTTGCTACTCAATGCAACACTAAACTGGCCTTAAGGGAATTCTAAAGAACTAATCGCTGTCTCCAGAAGCTGGATGTGGAAATCAAGACATGAATAGCTACAATGAGAACACTTATTAAGGCAGTCGCAGTCTGGATTGCATTCAAATAACAGACACCGTGGGAGTGAAGGGGAGGAAAAAGAGGAAGAGGAGGA
>NW_021621323.1:18420771-18447677 GCF_004785775.1 Grammomys surdaster | reverse complement strand
TTCCTATGTTGTCCCCTTACCCCATCCCCCACCACCCCCTCGGAACCTCCAATCCCCTCGCCCCTCCTCCTTCTTCTCTGTGGATGTAACCTCTATCTACACCCCCCCCCTCCCACCTCCCCACCCTCAAAATTCCCACCCCCTGGGACATCCAGCCTTCATGAGGTCAAGGTTCTCTTCTTCCACCTATGCCCAGCAGGGCCCTCCACTTTTACATATTCAGCTGAAGCCCTGGATCCCCCCCTAAGTGCTCCCAGGCTGGTGGTTTAGACCCTGGGAGCTGTGGTTGGTTGGTATTGTTGCTCTCCTCATGGTGCCACAAACCCTTTCAGCTCCTTCAGTCTTCACTCTAACTCCTCCATTGAGAACCCCATGATCAGTTCAATGGCTAGTTGTGAGCATCTGCCTCTGAATATGTCTGACTCTTGAAGGCCTCTGAGGAGATATCCATATCAGGCTCTTATCAGCATGCACTTCCTGTCTTCCACATCAGCATCTACCTTTGGTGATTGCACATGGGATAGATACTCAGGTGGGGTGGTCTTGAGACGGCCCCTCCTTCAGTTTCTGTCCCTCACTTTGTCTCCATATTTGCTCCCTTGAGTATTTTGTTGCTCCTTCTAAGAAGGACCGAATCACCCTCACTTGGTCTTCCTTCTTTATGGGCTTCATGTGGCCTGTGAGTTGCATCTTGGGCATTTCAAGGTTCTAGGCTAATATCCAATAATCAGTGAGTGAATACCATGTGTCTTCTTTTGTGATTGGCTTACCTCACTCAGGATGATAATTTCTAGTTCCATCCATTTACCTAGGAACCTCTCGAATTCATTGTTTTTAATAGCTGAGTAATACTCCATTGTGTAAATATACCACATTTTTTGAATCCATTCCTCAGTTGAAGGACATCTGGGTTCTTTCCAGCTCCTGGCTATTATAAATAAGGCTGCTATGAACATAGTTGAGCATATGTCCTTGTTATATGTTCGAGCATCTTCTGGGTATATGCCTAGGAGTGGTATAGCTGGATCCTCGGGTAATGCTATGTCCAATTTTCTGAGGAACCGCCAGACTGATTTCCAAAGTGGTTGCACCATCTTGCAGTCCCACCAACAATGGAGGAGTGTTCCTCTTTCTCCACACCCTCGCCAGCATCTACTATCACCTGAGTTTTTAATCTTAGCCATTCTGACTGGTGTGAGATGGAATCTCAGGGTTGTTTTGATTTGCATTTCCCTGACGACTAAGGATGCTGAACATTTCTTTAGATGCTTCTTAATAGATAGTGTCAGCTCTAACCCGTCTGAAGAATCAGCATATGTGATGGATGCAGAGAACACAGAAGCGGGGCTCGCACGTGAGAGGTCCTAGGTTTGCTGCTCGGTAGCAGGAGAGTAGGAGCAGCAGCAGCAGCAGCAGCAGCAGCAGCAGCACCGGTGGCAACAGCAGCAGCGGCGGCAACAGCAGCAGCAGCGGCGGCGGCGGCGGCGGCAACAGCAAAGAGAACGTAGAGATGTCCTTAACACTGGAATGAAGCTAAACTTGCAGTTGTATCAGCCTGCAAATAAGAAACATAACCCAAAGCAGAATCTACGTGCCACTGCAGAGATACGTAGCACTCTTACGTTGTTGAACAGAAGTTTAATATGATCAAAGCAACATTTAAAAATATTAGGCAGCAAGTAATAGCCTTCAAGCCCCACTTAATCTGCCGTAAGCACACAGCGGTCAATGTTCCACCCTTGGGGCTGTTCAGGGAGGAATGATCTTTGTATTACGAGCACTCGTTATGTGTTCACACTATTGTTGTGTACCAGGCTATCTGCAATACTTTTTAAAATCATGATAAAATACAGGTAGCAAAAACTTGCCGTTTAAAATAATTCGCTTTCAAGAGTTCATGGGTATCAGCTACATTCACACTGTTGTGCCGGTATCACCCACATCTGTTACGTTTCCTGTTGTAAACTGGACCCCTGTAGACTGAAACTGTACCCCTTAAATAGTGATCCCCCATTTCCTTCACTCCCTGGCCTCTAGCAACTGTTGGGCTTTCTGTCTGTATGAATTTGGCCGCTTGATAGGAGTACAGTCATACAGTCTGTGTCTTCTATGACTGCTTTATTTCATTTAGGATGTCTTCAAGAGTCATGTGTGATGCCGGGCAGTGGTGGGGTGGCGCATGCCTTTAATCCCAGCACTTGAGAGGCAGAGGCAGGTGAATTTATGGGTTGGAGGCCAGCCTGGTCTATAGAGTGAGTTCAGGAGAGCCAGGACTACACAGAGAAACCCTGTCTGGAAAAACCAAAAATAAATAGATAGATAGATAGATAGATAGATAGATAGATAGATAGATAGATAGATAGAATCATGTGTGTTTTAGCCTGTCTTGGATTTTTTTTCCATTTACACCTGGACAATATTCTATCAAATATTCCATCCAAAATTTTTGTTTTAGTCTTTTGTTTTTTCGACAGTTACTGATTACAGAATGATCTCATGGATATGGTCAGAGTCCCCTCCAATACTTTGAAAAGGGCACGCCCACTTTAAAGTCTCAGTAGGGAGAGATGGCAAGAGAATGACCACGCTGAGTGACATCTGAGTCCCTGGATCTAGACTTGCCTGAAGCCAACTGCCTCTATCAGCTTCCCAGAGACATTGGGAAAGATATTTCTGAGCTTTGGTTTTAAGCACGCTAAGGTTGAGTGTGTGTAACTTGCCAGGAGAGACCTGACTAATGAATGCATCAGATCCACAGATCAGAGACAGAAGGAAGTGCTATGACCCTGTATGATGTAAGGAAGGGGAACACATCAAGGGTCCTTCTGATGCCTGGTGGGGACAAAGGGTAATGCTATTACTAAAAAGACAGAAGAAATCGCCATGGGGGACAGAGTCAGACTAGAAGGTGTTTGGCACTCTCAGGAACACAGGGAACTAGCCAGCTTCTGAAGTCTGGTTTTACCATCCTCACAGAATCTCAACCTTGTGAGTATAGCTGAGATC
This sequence comes from Grammomys surdaster, assembly GCF_004785775.1. NCBI lineage: Eukaryota > Metazoa > Chordata > Mammalia > Rodentia > Muridae > Grammomys > Grammomys surdaster. The sequence goes on along the minus strand of NW_021621323.1, from coordinate 18,444,671 downwards.
TGGTCTCCATGCAGCTTTTGGACTCTGCCCTTTATCCCCCAACCTCACTCAGTCAGCGACTTGGAGTTTTTCCTCAAAGTACGATTTACTCACCAACCTGCTCATTTACGCATTTGTCATGTGCTCAGATGATGCTCGCTGCATATCAGGAATTATGCCAGCACATAGTGCTGAAAAACTAAAAATGGTTCTCTGTGTTTAGGAGTTTTTAATTAGTGGAGAAAACAGACACGGAATGGAGTACTTTACAATTGAACATGATTAAAATTGCTGTGAAGGGAACAGAAAGTGTCTCCTGAGCTGTAACCTGGGAGATTCAGTTCACATGGAAGACAGCAGGAAAACTAAGGCATAACTTCTCTAGGAAATAGCTCTGAGCCTGTTTGGGGCCCAGTGAACTGAGAGAAAGGTAGAAACCAGAGGACCTGGTCTCACAGGCCCTTAAGAAATAAGTGAATCACTGTAAGGAACGTAAGGCCGGGAGGCTTCCAAACACACAGCATCCTCAGAGCACAGACTGATAAAGTAGGTAGCTTAAGGACCCCAGAGTCACCTCTCAATGACTCTGTGGGTCAATTCACTAAAGCGAACACTCATTTAAAAAAAAAATGTGTTTCATGGAATTCATAGATGCTAAAAGTTGAAGGTTTGGCTGAGTTTTAACATTGGAAGGCTGAGACAGAAGCATCCTGAGCTCAAGGTGAACTCCGAGTTCTGTAGCCAGACCTGTCTCTAAATAAAGAAGTAAGATAGATAGGTCTAATTAAACTACAAAGGACCTGGAGAGCTCTGAGTGACGGGAGACACACTTCATTCAGTCTTCAGTCAGTCTTCAGCGGAAGGGCAGAAGCACAGGTAGGCTCAAAGAGCCATCTCAGTGAACTTGAGGGACTCAGACACAAGCTAATGTGAACATTTAGAAAGATTTCTTGTGACTGAACGTATGGCTCATCGGTTAGAGACAGTCGTTCTTACAGAGGATCCAGGTTCGAGTCCTTGCATCCAAATGGTGGCTCACAATCATCTGTAACTCCAGTTCCAGGAAATCCTGTACCCTCTTCTGGCTTCTTCGGGCAACAGGCATATACACAGTATGCAGAGAAAACATCCATACACATTCAAATAAATAGATATTTTTAAAAACTATTTTTAAAGAAAACAATTTCTTTTTTTTAAGCCCTTACCCTAGTGAACTTTTTTATTGTTGTTTTTCAATGAGCTAAATCCACTCCTTCTAAGCAAAGACAAAAGTCCTTCGCCCACATAAAACTGGGAAGCATGGTAGCCTAACACCAAACACAGTGTGGCTGCCCAGTCTCTCCAGATAAACACAGGGAAAGGTCATCCAAACACAGGAAGACAGAGTCCCCTTCCCTTTTCCTTTGCCCCCTCCCCTTCCTCCCCTGGCTCTCTTATCCCTGGAGGGTGGACCCAGCCTTTCCCAACATTTATTTTGAGAGCTCCAGCTTGCCCAGTGGAACGTGCTGCAGACATGGGAATACAGCAGCGGGGCCAACCGGGAAAACCAAAAATATAAATGGAGATATTTGATAGATTTCTCTTCTCCCTTCCCAAATTGTGCCAGAAACATCTGCTAGTACTGCTTCTACTGTTCTTGATGTAACTCGGCCCTTCCTGGGAGGAGGGCTTCTGGGGTTTATAGAATTTGCCAGTTTGCACAAAAGAAAGTTAGTCTGGCTTAGGATCTCAGTGCCTTCTGGTTGATCCAGCACAAGAATGCAATAAATGTTGGGAAACACTAGCTAAAGAGCCTTGCACCTCAAACACCGGCCATGACTTTAACAAGATCCCCCACATTACAAACAAAATTAGAAAGCTAAATGTCCTTCAAATGTACCGTTGCAATTTTGTAATTTACCAGGAATTCTAAAGCACATAAGTAAAGGGCATTTTACCTTCTACTGACATAGTGTGGTCCAAACAGTGGCAAGAAAATAAACTTGTTCTCATCACTTCACTGGAGAAGGCAAAACAAAACAAAACAAAATAAAACAAAAAAGCCAACTAATCAATGCTTCAGGGTTTTGAGCTTCAGTGATTATAAACCAGTATTTGTGATGGAATGTTCAGAACTAATTTCAAAACAGACCCAGGGTTTGAAAGCAAAGCATAATGGTGACCTTTCTCATTAGCTGTTGCTCAAACAAAGATATGTTCCAGCAATATCCGATGCTTCCTTCCTGCCGGGCCTCCACCCAATGCCATTTAAAACAGTGTGTCACATCCAAATGGGAGCAGAGGATGTGGCGTGGTTGAGTTTCAGAAACATTGTGTTTGTGCTTTATTAGTATTTTCGAAGGTTTTTTTTTTGAATGCTGTACTTCTTTTGTTTCCATCAACTTATTGTTATGAGTTGGGTTTCATGAGATTAACTATGGGAGCCACTATAAATGAATTCATTAGATCTGCATTTACGTTTCTAGTTCCTTAGATTTTTCTTTATTCTTGTGACAAATGGCAACATCGTTTTTGCTGCTGTTGTTTGGTTTTGGTTTTCCAAGACAAGTTCTCTTCTGGTAGACCAGGCTCCTCCTAGAACACACCATAGTCCAGGATAGCCTCACTCTTGTCTACAGTCTTTCACTTCTGCCTTCCAAATGCAGGCAAGTGAACTACCACATTGAGTTCACTTCACAGGTTCTGAATCATAAGGACAGAAATTTCTTATCTCATCGATTTTTTGGTATTTTTATGAATGCTCTGGGGTGGAGCAAACAAGCAAAGAGGATTTTTAAAGAATCATTTACTTGTTTTGTGTAAAATGTTATAAACACAAATAAATACAACTTCCAGGAAAGTATCTGAGAATGGAGGAGAGGGGAGAGGGGGTCAGAGAGGAGAAGAACTAATGGTTCTGAATTCCGTCATGTAAGTTGAAGCTGGTCAAAGTCAAGCTGAATTTGTAAAAGATTTATTTATTTTTATTTTATGCGTGTATATTTTGTCTGCATGTATGTGCACCGCATGTGGGCCTTTGTAGACCTCAAAAGAGAGAAGTGGATCTCCTGGGGTAAGAATTAGAGAGGCTTGTGAACCCACAATCAACCATCTGCTTTCTCCCTTCTTGAGTGTGAATAGCCAAGGAACAGTGGAGAAAAATCACACAAAGAACAGACAGATTTTGCTCAGGGTTCATGATCATGCCTTACCGGAACCAACGGTCGTCTTTCTGTGCATGCTTTCCAAGGAAAAAATCAGACATTTCCCACTGTTCAGAAGCAGTTCACCATCTTCATTCCCACCTCCTCAATTATTTGTTTTGTACAAAATGGAATCTACAAAGTTATTTGTGAATGTTTTGTATTTTCTATCTCCTCCTCTTATAGTATGTGTTTCTTTCTTTTCTTTTTGCTTTTTGTTTGTTTTTGTTTGTTTGAGACAGGGTCCCACTGTGTAGCCCAGGCGGACTTTGAGCATATGACCTCTCAAGTGCTGGAATCGCTAGAATTCACGACCATGTCTAGCTTACCTCTTGTGCTTGTGTCCTCTCCATTTACCCAAGACTTGGATTTAGACTCTCTCTCCCTTAGTTGGAAATCTGCACTGTCAGTCTGTCCTTCTCTGGCCTGTCTCTCCCACCCTCCAGTCTCACCAAATTGGAGAGTTCATGGTTTACCTATCTAATGCCACCTTTTTATCCTTCTCTCTTCTCCAGAAACCTGACAGACTCTCTGCTCTCTGCTTTCACATCCCTTCCCAGCAGCCGATCTAGACAGATAAGGGTGTGAGATAATACTTGCCTCTGGAGCCTTCCCTGAAATGTCTCCTTGGTTTGGCTGAGTTTTCTTTGACCCAAGTTATTGTCTTCTCAAGACAGCCAGCTCCTGAGTTCTATAAATTGTTCCTTCCATTCATTCTTTTTCAGTGGTATAGCCACTGGTGAGTTATCTGTGTTCCAGCAGATAACTCCACCCCTTGCCCCACATAGGTGGCCCTAGTTAAACTCAGTGGGTCATAAAATACAAGAGAAAAACAAAGCAAAAGGATACAGGAAAGGAGGATGGGGACTTGTCGGAGGAGGGGAGCTGGTGAGGGAAGAGGATAAAAACAGGTGGGGAGGTAAGTGTGACCATATTATTACTTAGCTACATGTGTATGCATATATGTAAATGTGTGTATATGTGTAATATTATATGCATACACACAAAAACCTGTCAAAGAATAAATTAAGTTTTAAAACACAAGTAAGGAAATCATTCCATTTTTCTTACCCTGGGACACTCTACAATCCTCTATTAGGTCTCTATACAGTTACTACACCATCATAAGTAGTTTGTCCTCCTAATTCAAATGTGGACTTCTAACTCTACAGAATATGGCACTCTGAGTTAGCATCCTAACAGGCATTTCATCTGTTTCCTGTTGACTCGTCTGCTATGACGAATTGTTTGCATCAGCCTATAAATATGCTCAAGTATCCTAGACACACACTTCCATAATCTTTTCCTGTTGTCTGTTCATTTTAGTAGCCTGTAGCCTTGATTCTGTTTACTATTTTACCATCAGTTGGAACTGTTCCATCTCTGAAATCCTGATGTCCACCATCTAAGAACAACCTTCTTATAACTGAGAATCTCTTAATTGAATCAAAGGCAGCGAGCACCTAGATGTCGCTTACCTTTCAACTCCTTTTGTTCTCACTTCCTTCTCCAGGCAACGTAGAAACAAGAGACCCACCTTTCCGTCTCTTTTCCTTTTCATTCCTTTATGTCTCTACTGGGGGAAAACCTCAATACTGTGACACTCCTACTTCTCATCTCCTCTGCCTTTTGCCCCACACTGATAAAGAACCACCGATGTTTGTAGGTGTGTTGCCACTATTCTTTTACACCCTCTAACCTCATCTTTATCCTCCCCACTTCCCCTCAACAATACAACTGTTAACTTTTCATTAACAAGAAGAGAAGCCTATGAGGATTTTCTCACACTGAAACTGGGCCATCACAGGTGGTAGACAAGAAGTCTACCATTGAGACAGACCCCAGTTACCTTATGTCCTTGACACTCTTACCTCCTTTAGGTATCCTTAACACTGCTAGTAGTCACTAGCATGCCCAACCTATGTACCTATGTATTGATCTAAATATCAAATACTATACCTCAGTTCTAAATCATTGTACCTAATTGGTGAGTCTTTTGATTGCATATTTGACCACCAACCCCATGCAATCCCGTCTATAGTAAGTGTTAGCATTCTCCACCCTATCTTCAAACCTTACTCTTTATTGAATAGCGCCATTGTTCAAGTTCCTAGTCACTGAAACCCGCCTTTCTGAAGTAGTCTTATTAACGTAGCAATACCTACTGATTGATTTGTTTGTTTGGTTTTTTTATTCTGCTTTGTTTTAGACCTCACTATGTGGACCAGGCTGGCCTTGAATTCAGAGAGATCCACCTGCTTCTGCCTCTCTAATGCTTTAACAGTGTGAGCCACCATGCCTCGCATTGCTATTTGATTAATGGTTTTAATCAATAATCAAATGATTTTGATTCTTTGTTGAGTCTTTTTCCTTCTTAGTAGTTCTGAAACTTAACTTCCTTTCTATTCCTCTAGCCTCATATCCTCTCTCTCTCTCTCTCTCTCTCTCTCTCTCTCTCTCTCTCTCTTTCTCTCTCTCTGCATGTGTGTGTGTGTGTGTGATTTTGGTTTTGGTGGTTTGGTTTCAATTCATTTTGACAGACTTTTAAACGTCAAATCCTCCTGCCTTTGGGATTACAGGTACATACCATGCTTCCCTCTGACCTCGTTTTTTTCTTGCTTAGGGATGTTACAGCAGCCTTCTAACCAAACCCTGTCCTGTCTCTAATCTGCACCTCTCCCCAACGACAACAAAATGATGATACCAAAAGCAGAGCCCTGCACCACTTCTCTTCTCAGAAATCTCAGCAATCCTACATTGCTTGGAAGGTGGAATCCATACATGTCAGTAGCCTATAAAAACCCCAAAATAGTGCAAGTTCCTTTGTTTGCAAGGAACAAAACCTATCTGTGGTGGACTCAGGGGAAATGAAGGCATTTTTATTGGGAATATACTGGGGAAGTTCATAGGGTCTAAGGAAGAACTGAACAACCAAGCACCAAGACCTTAAACTAGGAAAGAGATGGCAATGCCAGCGGCAGAAGCTTAAAGACCTTGACAGGATCCTCCGTCTATGTTGTGTGAGGTTGTGTGCTGTCTGGGGTGGCTCTTCTCTTTGTGGGGGTACCTATTTATATGACTCAACTAGAAAGACTCTTGGAGGCTGCGCCCCCACTGCCTTTTTCAAATGTTCAGAAACAATATATTTATTGGCTCAATTTGACCAAATGGTTAACCTCTAGATAAAGTGTGGGCGTGGGGAATGAGTACACAGCACAGAAATGGCCATAAGGAACTCTGCCTGCGATGTGTGGACACTCTATGGCAACCGGAAATCCCTAGGAGCAGACTGCATGTCTCAGAGTCTTCTGTGCTCTACATGGTCTACCTTTCAGCCTTCTTTCTCCATCAATCCTTTAACTGTCTTATTGCCGGGCAGTGGTGGCGCACGCCTTTAATCCCAGCACTTGGGAGGCAGAGGCAGGCGGATTTCTGAGTTTGAGGCCAGCCGGGTCTACAGAGTGAGTTCCAGGACAGCCAGGGCTACACAGAGAAACCCTGTCTCAAAAAACCAAAACCAAAACCAAAACCAAACAAACAAAAACAAACAAAAAACAACAACAAAAAAACACCCTGTGTTTTATATTTTAGGGAATGGATGTTTGGGTCTTCGCAAAATTTGTCTGTTGATGGCCTGAAGCTCAGTGCAATCGTGTTTGGAGATCATTCAAGGTAATTATGGAGAAATGAGGTCACGAGGGTGGAGGAATTTGGTGTGATGAGCGGCCTTCTGAGAAATGAATTCCCCCCACATGCCAGGCACATCATGTAAGGATACAATAAGAAAACAGCTGTCTAGGAGCCAGGAAAAGAGCCCTCATCCAAACCCACCATGCTGGAATCGGAATACAAGACTCTAAAACTGTAATGATGTACATTTCTGTAGTTTCGTGGGTTCCTGTGGTCTACAGTCATGGCAGCCAGAGGTGACAAAGCCAGTGTATTTCTCTCCACCATATGTTCTCTTCCCGTCTTTATCTCTGCTGTTAAGAATCATCTGGAAGATCCCTTCCTCAGGAAACCCTTCCCTGACTCTTCTGGGTTACTCTCGTGTCTTTTATCCACAAACTCACAGCTTTCTGAGCTTAACTTTGTCAGCGCTCTTATTCTTTTTTGGAACATCCCACTAACCATCTGTCTCTTGTGAGATCTTCTAGGTTACAGGGGTGTGTGTGTGTGTGTGTGTGTTGTACCTGTGAGTCTATGGAAGTGAACAGAGTAATCAAGTCATTGTCGACACTCAACATATGCTTACGGACTGTGAAGTGAATGACTGAAGCCCACTTACTCAATCCCGTTTGCTAAAACACTCTTCAGCCTGGACTTTGTGATACAGCTGACTGTGTGTTTGGCCTCCACTCATAAAATCACGAACAGCTGGGAAACAATTATTTCCATCTTTTATTTTTTTTTATATCAACCATGACATCCCCTGCCCAGGGCTTTTGTACGCGTTAAGGAGACAATAATTCTGTTGACATTATTGTCAAAGAATCCAGCATGGCTGTCAAAAGGCAATGTGCACTCTGAGCCTTCATTAACAGATGCTCAGTGTAACAGAGTATTTGTATTCCTGGTGCCTCTTGTGTGGATCAAATCACATCTGAAATATTATGTTCAATTCTGGGCAACAACCGTACATTCCTTCCTTCAACAAATGTTTATGGAGTGCCTACATTGAGCCAAGCACCTTTATTCAATGCCAAAAGCTCAGAAATTTAGAAGGCAGAATTGAATATTTGTTTTTTGTCATCTATCATGTGTATCAAGCAGAAGATAGGCTTTGTTGCAGAACCAATTTTAAAATGTCAGTAGCTGACCATACCCTGCTTTTGTTCCTTTTTATGCCACACATTCATTGCAGACTGTATCTCCACTCCGCGTGGTCTGCGTTCCAGGCCCCACTTTGAATACTACTTCTTTTGCGGCAGGGGGAAAGTACGGCCAACCGCAGTTCTCAGAGCTTCTGCCCAGAAACCGCAGGCATCATTTCTGCCTACACTTGAGATGACCACATCTGAACTCCCACAGAGAGGGCCAAAAAGTGAACCATGAAATCATCTGCCACAGTACAGGAGCCAACCTGCTGGGGTCTCCGTCTTATCATCTTTAAGATGGTAACAACGATGTGCACATTGAAGACGGAGGTGAGCCATCGGCAGATCGATGGCTGGGGAGATGCTCAGTGTGTAAGGGCTTGCTCTACAAGCATGAGGACCTGAGCTTCTGTCATCTGCACCAATGTAAAACATTGAGCATGGCACCACATGCCTGTAATCTCCGTTACGAGGGTTGGAAATGAGTGGATGTGGGAGAGAGGGCTGTTGCCGATCTTGCCAAAACATCAACCTCCAGATTCAGTGAAAGACTCAAAAACAAGGGGGAGAGCCTCTACATACACACTCAAACATGCATGTGCACACATAGGTTTATAGCACACAGCACACTCACACGCCTGCGAGCCTGCATCATGTAGTCACACTTACACACTTACACACTTCTATTGAAAATCCTAAATTTAAAAATCCTAATCTTGGAGAAGTGACACACGATTTTTAATGCCAGCGCTTGGGAGGCAGACGCAGGTGAGTCCTGAGTTCAAGGCTAGCCTGGTCTACAGAGCGAGTTCCAGGACAGCCAGGGCTACACAGAGAAACCCTGTCTCAGAAAAAAACAAAACAAAAATGTAAAGATCCTGATACTCACTACAAAACAATTGCTGTGAAATAAAAATAAATAAATAAATAAATAAATAAATAAATAACCTCACTAATCATTTAAGAATAAAGCAGTTCTCTCTTTCTTTGATGTTGTCTTTGAAGGCCCACTAAGCTGACTTAGCATTTGCTTGATACTCTTTCTGTCTCTGGTTTTCAACACTTGGCCAGAATCAGAGAGATGGATAAACAAATAGGTTGATACACTTTTGATATTTTTTTTTTTATGTGAGGTCTATCTTCCAAATGAGGCCATAAGCAGCTTGGCTGGGACCATGTTTCAAACTTTTTTGTATCCTTAGGACCTAGGACCAGAGCTGGAGTATGGCATCGTGATAGAGTGCCAGCCCTGCAGGTACAAGGCCAGTTGAGTTTCAGCACCAGACAAGAGGGGAAAAAAAAGAACAATTTCCTACCACGAGAACTTCTTGGTATTGCTAAGGATGTTTGGAATACAACTGAAATTTCCTGGTATCCACTGATTTTCTAAGATTGTAACTCTATTTTTCATATGCATCTCATTTGTTTATCAAATTTACATACTATTTTCTACCAAATAATGTCAGAGCAAAAAGCACGTTTAGATGAATTCACATATACAAGGTTTAGATTTATATGGCGACTGGTAATATCACACCTGAGCTGATCGACCAAAAAACTAACTGGAATCCTAACTAATTAGTTTTTGTTCATTTTTATTCTTAGAATGATTAAAAGATATTTTACATATAAAGAGTTGAAACATCTTTTCGTGATATAATTTTTTCTAGTCCTTTCAAATATTTGGTAACCATGTGGGCTGTCAGATAACTTACACGAAATTATGCAGTTGGGGGGAATTCCAAAGTAAAGCTTTGAAATATAGTCTGTATCTTCTCATTTAACCTCTGAAGAATCTTCCTTTAAAGCGAGACACTAGACAGTCACCTGAATGGCACCTATCTAGGCTTCCTCAAGTCACACAATCCTGTGCATTATGTGTCCATGGCAACCAGGTCATCTTGCCACAGTGTCATCGGTGTTGGTGCTTATGTAATGCTTTGAGGATAGGAGTGACAATACCCAGGGAGCCTGGCAACCTAATGATCTGCTCTTGGTTACAGAGGTAAAGAGCAATTCGTACTTGCTATTTCATTAAAACAGACTCAATCAAAATAACAAGTGTGTGGAGCTGACACTGAGATTTAGAACAGTGATTTTGGTTTTTTTTTTTTTGTTGTTTTTTTTTTTTTACATTTTATTTCAGCTTCAGAAAAGGCTGCGGGCTACTGGTTTGTGTCTTTGCTAAATGTTTTAATTTGATATTTATTTATGAAGCTTTAAATACCGGGTCCTAGATGTTAAGGGAGAGAAAAGTTGTGGAAAATATTCTGCCCCGAAGGGCAAGCATACACACATCCTTCTTGCTCTCAGAGGAAAAAGCATTCACCTAGACTAGATGAGTGATTTACATCTACCCCGATCTAGTTAAATCAATTAGATACCATGTCATGTAGATTGGATCTGATCTAAAGTCTTAATTTCTGCCAAGAAACAAACCATATGGAAAATTATATTAATTGGCTACACCATTTTTATTTGTATATATTCGTACACATGTGCATATTCATACATGTGTATGTGAGGTGCATGTGTAAGTGTCTGTGACTGTAGGCCAGAGTATAACCTCAGATGCTATTCTGAAGGCGTGGCCCCCTACTTCTGAGGCAGGGACTATCATTATTGTAGAACTTGCTATGTTGGCGAGCTTGGCTGGCCAATGAGCCTTGGGGATCCATCTGCTTCTACTTCTTCAGCAAAGGAATTATAAGAGGGTAGTGTTTTATTACTTGGGTTCTAAGGGTGGAATTCAGGTTTCTATACTTACACAACAAACACTTACTGAGCTATCTCCCCAACCCATTGCTTTTTTAAAAAAAAGTTGAAGTGCTAGGCTTCAACCCAGACATATGAATAAAATCTTTTGGATGGTGGGGCTGGAAGTCTGTAGAAATTTTTGTTGTTATTGGTCTTCCTCCTCCTCCTCCTTCTCCTCCTCTTCCTCCTCCTCTTCTTCTCCTCTTCCTCCTCCCCCTCCTTCTCTTTCTCCTCTTCCTTCTTCTTCTTCTCCCTCCTCCTCCCCCCACTCCTCCATGTTTGTTCGTTTTGAGATAGGTTCTTTATGTGCAGCCCTGTACGCTAGTACTTGTGTGTAGCTTAAGTTATCCTCAAGTTCACAGCAATTCAGAAATTCTCTGTTGGGATTGTGGTCATGTACCATGGTTGGCTAGAAACCTTTTTTGTTTTGTTTTGTTTTGTTTTGTTTTTCAGTTTCTTTGTGAGTCTGTTTATCTGCCATCTTCTAGAAGTATTAGAACATTGCAGAGCTGTGGGCTCTGGCCCTGGATAAAATGGGGATACACCTGAGACTTGGATCATTCTGGGAGTTGGAAATCAGGTCAGAAGCATAGCTCTTCCTACTACTGAGAAGTACTCCATGATCCCATAGACAAAGAGGTATGCAAATCCGAGGCCATGGAATGCCCAGACTGAGACTTCAGTGACTACATTGTCCACCATAATGGCGCTACACTTTCACATTCCAGGGTGGGGAATCCCTTAGAGCGATGCTGCCCAAGCTGTCCTTCTGGCTCAGGATTGACTTTCACCCTCTCTAGCTGTAACGCATTCTATTGTTTACACTACATACCATTTGTCCAACCCTATGGACCTGGTCTCCGGCTGATTCTATCCAGAACCTCTCTTCCTTGAGTGCTTATGAGTACTGCTGATTCTATCCAGAGCCCTTTTTCCTTGAGTGCTTATAAGCAATACCTGCCAGGGTAACTTATTTAATAAGAGAAGCCTATGTGTACATAACTCAAATTCTGAAATCCCCTACGATAACATTATTATGTGTGATTGCAATTCTCAGAATTCTTTTAGCTTATTTCCTGCCTCCAGAGTGACAAATGCTTTGATATGCTCTTGAGTTTCTGTGATGCTCTGCCATGAAGTACTGTAACTCATCTCACTGACGCTGTTGATCTCAGGGTCAGCTGTAAGTGCTGGGCTGTTCCCAGAAAGAGCAGCCTGCAAGCGTACCTCCCGCCTCGTGCTTGCCCAGTGAGATATGATAGTAGAGAGGCCCCAATTCCTTCCCTAGGATGCTGTCATGTTTGGCCAGCACAGGGATCTATGTAATTTTAGAGTTTTATAGAGTTTAACTGTGCATACATATAAATCTGTATTTAATAAATGCCTGTATGTGGTCACAGGTATGTAGTCACGTGACTCTAAGACACAGTGGTTTCACTGTTTTCATGTCTCAAAGAACAACATCATGGCCATTTTTTTTTTTTTTAGCTAATAGTCATAACAACAAGTTGGTCGCCTATAGAGATACACTTGGCCCTTGAAAGAATGGAATGATTTTTCCCTAACAGGAGGTTAATACTCGTTGAGGGAAGTAAAGTCCTACAAGTTCAAGACTGAGGAACAGGATGGCCAGAAGAATGGAAAGGTAAACAGCAGTGTACTTCACCTAGAGAATGACCATTCTGATCACCCTCTCAGGTGTGGGGCAGAAATGGGCGGGGCAAGAGTTTGAAGTTGTCTTAAAAGAGTTGGGGCAAGCTCCGGGCATTCTTCCTCTCCTAGAACTGACCTCCCTTCCTGCTAGTGCTCCTTCTCCTAACTCCTCTACCTTTATTCTTTATTACCTTAACTCCAGGACAAAATTTTTCTGTATTTCTTTTGTGTATGGTGAATAAACAGGCTTATAGTTCCAGCTATGTGTAAAGGTACAATCAAAGCATTAAATCTCTTTATTTTTCCTTCAGACAATGCCTCATGTATCACAGGCTAGCCTCAAACTTGCTATATAGCTAAGCCCTTGAGCTTCTGGTCCTTCTGCCTTTACCTCCCAACTGCTGGGATTGCATGTGTGTACCATGACACCTTGTTTACAGCATACTAAAGGTCAAACTTGGGGCTTTGTGCATGCTAAGCAAGCATTCAGCCTAATGAGCTACACCCCCAACACCAAATTCCTCTTATTTTTTAATGGCAAATTCCATGGGCACCATAAATACTTACGGTGTCTAGATAGAGAAACATTAATAAGATGCTGTGATTGAAAATTCCAGAAGTTGGCCGGGCGGTGGTGGCGCACGCCTTTAATCCCAGCACTTGGGAGGCAGAGGCAGGTGGATTTCTGAGTTCGAGGCCAGCCTGGTCTACAGAGTGAGTTCCAGGATAGCCAGGGCTATACAGGGAAACCCTGTCTCGAAAAACCAAAAAAAAAAAAAAAAAAAAAAAAGAAAATTCCAGAAGTCCCCCCACCACCACGTACAACCATACTATCTTCCTCTACGTGTTCCTTGAGATGCTTTTCAATTGAAGAGATTTTTTGCTGTGAAAAGCTTACCTGGTTAGGGTTATGCTGGGCTGAGAGGGAAATATTGCATTGCAGACAGCTTCTGGCTTTTAGGTTGCTGTTCATTTGTTGGAGGAGCAGGTCAGCCCCCCCCCCAAAGAAAACAACAACAACAAAATACCATGGAACAAAATGCAAAGTGAAATTGAAATGTAAAAACCTACAAGTGTAACAAACCTCACAACATGGAAAGAGAAGCAAGAATTAAAGAGGCAACATTAGACGAGAAAGAGTTTCTCAAGGGAAAAAGAGAACCCTTATGGCACAGAGTAAAAGCAGTGACGGACACATAGGAAGTGGTCAGTGTTTACTGAATAAACAGATGAGGGCCAAACTTAAGCGAAGGCCAAGGACTGTGAAAGAACAGGGACAATACTAATAATGGCATGTAATAGCTAGCTGTGGCCAGGATGGACGGAGGAGGTGGTGCTAAGAGGCCGTGGGACAAAGCTGGAACTCTAACCTTAACCTCAAAGAGCAGTCTCCGTAAATTCTCTACAGGATGAATAGAAAGATCCTGGAGTCAAGCCTCTCTCTGGTAAAAAGGTTCTTCAGGGCTCCAGAGTAGAAAGGAGAGGGGAGGTGAAATCTGGATGTACAGCAGAGAAGAGAAACTGAACAAAGTTGTTTTAGGAGACCAAGAAGCAACAGTGTGTGCTTACCCAATATGTGGGAGATGCCTCCTGAAGTCAGTCTCTTTGGCTTAGAGGTGAAAGATATGCGGATACTGTCTTCGAGGGACTCTGCTCTGCTTTGAAAGAACATTAGTGACTTGGGATATGATCTGAAAGGAGATGCAATGGAGGTTATGTGCTAAAAGCAATGGAATATGCACAAAGAAAGACTTGTGAACATCTTGTGGGTCAGGAAAAAAAGAAGAAGAAGAAAACCCCATGGAGGAGATGAAGAGGACATTAGAACGTGGACACTGAAGCAGAAGGTAGGCAGAGAAGTTGGAAGAGAGGAACATGGCATTCTAGGCCATGGGTATGACACGGACAAAGAGGCATGAGATTGTTGGGCCAGTAAAGCGTTGCTTCATTCTTGTAGCAGCTGCTACACTAATCTGTGTAGAAATACCAATGTGCTGGAGATTAGCCATCTGCAGCGAACTCACAGCTGCTCTTTAAGGAGTGCTGTAGTCATAGAGCAAAAGAAACCATGAGAAATGCAGATTTAAACAAAAAGACCTGAGAAGTTAGCAAGTGGGACACTGTCTCCCATCATTTATATGTGTTAGCAGGCTAAACAAGTTGCTAATCACTATGTGATTCTTTCCAGGAATAAATTAATCGATGCTATCATCATCTACTTTTTCTCCTATGTATCAGGGGTTAGCGTTTTCCCTAGTGGTTCCTCAGAGCCCATTATCCAATAGACTCAGAGACAACCCTCATCGCTTTCACTGAGGGCGCTGATATTACAAGTTGCAATACCAAAAGGGCTGACCCTATGCTCATGTTTATTGACAGCTAAGTTGGTTGAAAACCTATCTTTCCAGACTTGCACACATACTTAGTAATTAAAGTTGGGGTTTTTATATGGCTTTAAAATACTTAATATGAGCATGCCCTGAGGGTCTTCAGCAGAGTTAGGTTTAATAAATTTAATAACCAATTAAGACACCTTCAGCTTCAACCTCCATTAGGTTAATTTCTTTAATGAGTCTCAGAAGGTCTCTCAGTCTATTTCCTCCAGAGATGGGGTGAGAACCATATGTGAAGGCATACACACCAGATAAAGGATTTAACCTTTGATGATAAAAGACTAGTGCTAACTGTGTAAGCTTGGGAGATTCAGTAAGCTTCTGGGTTTTGTTTGCTTGGTTGGTTGGTTGGTTGCTTGCTTGCTTTTCATTATTGCTGCTGCTGTTGGTAGTGGTTTGGTTTTTTTGTATGTTTGTTTGTTGTTTGTTTGTTTGTTTTTTTCCTCACTGTAGAAGAGATTTAGGCAAACCTTTCAAAGGTCCTTCCATTTCTTGCATCTTACAGATGAACAATAAAGTGGATGTTTGCTGTGTGTGTGTCTGTTTCCTCTGAGATTGAAATATTTCATATTCCACCCTGCAGGGAAACCCCTCAAATCAGAAGGTAAACAACTCAAAACATAGGTTCAGGAAGTTCCTGAAGCTGACCACATTCACTAGGTCACTAGAGTACACCAGCCAAACTGCTGAGACTCACTCAGACAAGCCAAGCTGCAAAGAAGATGCTGACTGAAACCAGCCCAGTTGTCTGGAAGAAGTTTAGAACAACTGAGTCACCTAGAAAGGACACTCTCCAACATGTCAAGCTGCTTGTAGGCTGGGCAGTGTGCTCAAAGTTCCCAGATTTTGTGAGCTGTCACCCATGCTGGGGTGGGCTTTGGAGATGCAGACGTCTTTGAGTCATTTCTGCTCCTGTAAATAACCTCTCGTCCAAACTCCTGTTAAGTAACCCCTATAAAGCTCATTGGCTTACCAAGGTGAGCTTTTGTGATATCCATACTTTGGTCTGACATGGCCTCCCTATCTGGGGTGAGTAGATGTGTGTGTTGTGTCTCCCCAGGAACAGTCTTTCACACAACCCCATTATTAGTTTTTCCCTTCAGGGAGGCAGAGGTCCTTGGCTTCTTCAAAATATGTGGTATTTGGCTGAGTCTGTTTGTCTGCCCCACCCCCACTCCCGCCTCTCTTCCTGTGTGAATGAGTGTGTGTGTGTGCTTAAACGAATCTCAAATAACCTGACAACTTTGCCCAAATTGTAAAATTACATTAATAATGTTTGTGTTGTGTATGTCATCAGTATACAGAACAATTCCTTGAAATGATGTTTATTTGCCAATCGATATACAGATAAAATTTGTAGATCATTCAAAGTTACCAAGATTGTCTCAAAACTGCTTAGCCCTTTCATTCCAAAGAATTCAAATTCTTTTACTTCAGGAACTATACCTTAAAGGACCTGTCAACAACTAATGGCTCCTGCCAGTCTAGCTCCCTGAGGTAGTGATCTTGGGACAAAACAATTCACCAGCCTGTACCTCCATTCCTTTCTCCCATCAACCATTCCAGAGCAATTGTACTGTGGGAAAATAATCACGTAAGGATAAAGGAGAGAATTACAGAGAAAATTTAAAGTATTACCTAGTTCATTTGCTACAACTGAATAGTCCTTGTTCCCAGGAAGACTTAGGGAGTTGAATTCCCTGCCTTTTCTTCTTTTATATTAAGATAAAACAACAACAACAAACAAACAAACAAACAAACACACAGGCTAGAGGAAAAAGTCCAAGTCTGTTCTACCCATTGCCTATAAAAAATACCCAATATTTAAAAATATATATGAAACACTGATCAAATGGACATTTGTCTCTTGTTTTATGGGAGCATGACCTGAGGAAGAGCAATGTCTGAACTGTCTCATTCAGTATGGCCAAACGTTGATTATCCAAATCCATGACAAATCCGCCTTTCTGTTTCTTTGTTCTTTGTTCCCACCCTCTGCATATTCAACTTGTCTTTCAGAAGTTGGCCTGCTTTCCACTTTCCTCTAAGCTAAATCTCCTCAGAAGAGCAACATTTAAAAAAAAAAAATTTAAACTCCATTTTAATTCCCAGAAATTTAGAAGCACCCATATCCAAATATTAAAATACAAACACATTCCAAAGTAAGATGAAATGCTGCGGTCTGCTCCAAGATGGGCATACTAACTGGGGTAGATCTTGCTGTGACTGAATGTGAGCTGGTTTTCAGTTCACTGTTCATAAAGGCCTCGACAACAACCTGAGGGTCAGAGCTATGGTAGTCAGACTGGTCACTTGTTATGGAGGTGTTAGGCAAAGCCGATATTTTACAATGCGCAGGAATAGGGTGGGAATATTATCGAAAAGAGATTGAGTGAAATCCAATCTGAGAATCTTTTGTCTCCCCACTTTTTCTTTTCATCCGTTTTTCTGGGGAGCTCCAAAGGAGAAAGGCCCCAACCCTGTACTTTGAAGTGACAACTGCAATATTTTAATATCCTGAGATGGCTCCCTTCCAAAACTGTTTTCTAAACTTGTATGTGTGTGTGTGTGTGTGTGTGTGTGTGTGTGTGTGTGTGTGTGTAAATGTATGCCACATTTTTGGGTGCCCTCAGAGGTCAGAAGAGGGCATCAGATCTCCTGGGTTTGAAGTTTGAGGAGTTTTGAACCACCTAACCACCCGAATGCTGGAGCTCTGCTCTAGTCCTCTGGAAGAACAGTAATTGCTCTTAATTGCTAAGCCATCTCTAGTCTCGTAAACTGTTTTTAGGTTGAAGACGCTGCTGCTGATCTTGTAGTTTTGCTTCTACCCAAATTTTTGCCCCAGTTGAGATAGAAACCAAGAATCTTGGGTTTTTGAAGTATCCGAGAACCCCAGATTTCAGGCAAGCAAGATGCTCAGGTTTCATATCTGGAAGCCACATGGTAGAAGAATTCTGACTCCCATAAGTTATTCTCTGACCTCTATACACACACAGACAGACACTATATATACACAGACACACACACACACAGGCACGAAGGCGCGCACACACTCATGTACATGCATGCACACACGCACACTACACACAAAATAAAGAGAAATGTAATTTTTAAAAAGTTTAATTAAAAAAAACCCCTCTAGATCCAATCAATGGGCCATTTTTTTTTTTTTTCAAGCAGATTCAGGACAAAGACTGTCTCTTGCACACTTCTCTCTGGTTGTTCTCTAGCCCTCTCTATTCTGATCTTCCTTCTCCTCTTTTTCCTTCTTCTGCTATAACCTTAGCTAACTGTCACTCAGTGACCTACTGGACATTTAGTGAGAGCTCAAAAGATTGTCGAACTGCTTGTGGTGTAGCTGGAGGCAGAAAGACTCCTGTTTGTGTGGTCATCTCTTCATGTGCTGGCCTTTTCCTATGTAAAACAAGCCTAATGTAAGCTTGCAGGCCTGACCCATCCAAAACTCACAGTGTTGTTCTGTTACCTAGAGAAAAACTCCAGACCAGACCTATTAGTCAACAAAGTTGACTCACACACAGCAACCTATGAGACAAACTCATGTCCTTATATGGGAGTGACAGGAAGGTAGGAACTTTGTAAACTAAGTAAAACATCTTTAAAACCATTTAGATTTTCCCTTGCTCCTTAGCGAGATGTTTGTAAATGTAGTCATGGCAATAAACACAGAATAGCTGCCCGGAAAGGTTAAAAGCAACTTCAGAAATCCTCCTGCAGAGCAGTTTCCAAACATGGTTCATGCACATCAGAAACACTTGTGGAACTTGTTAAAAAGTTGGATTCTTTGGCACTTAGGGAGTATTTTTCTAAATCACCATAACTAAGATCAGGATCCTCAAATTCTATTTTAAATAAATAGAGACTAACCCGGTGGCGGAACCCATGGGAGATCAACCCACATTCGTCTGCTCTCTCTCCAGGTTGCTCTTTGGGAGAAAAGGCAAGGGAGAACGAGAACATAAATGTCAGAACTCAGCGGCAACATCCTACCTAACAGCCTTCTTGACTGGGATAAGTGAGCCTGCACACAGTCATCAGCATTCATTAACTGTTCTTTGTATAATGCTTTGTTTTGAGATGCGATAGTATCCCCATGTAGCACAGGCTACCCCCAAATTCATAATCCTCCTATATCAGCCTCTTGAATGCTGAGATTCTAGGCCTGCCCCGTTACACTTGGTCTATGTTTATTTATGATGTATAACAAATGTATATGGATGCCTTGCTTCGTTTTCCTTCTTCTGCTATTTCTTTTATGTTTTTTTTAAATATTTAATCAAAATTTAAAAAAAAAAAAACACCTGACCATTATCTAGTCTTAATGAAAGAACTTTGAGCCTAGCCACGTCTGATGATTAAACTACTCAGTTCTGATGAATAAAGACTCTAAAAGAGTCTTTAATTATATTTAGGGAAAAAAAATACAAAACCAAGGACAGATCTTTTGAATGCCTGCCTAGCAAACATACCTTATTATCAGGTGTGGGTTTTGTGTAATCTTCAGTCGTGATTGAAGGGGGCTCAATTATACCTATGTTTATCTCTAATTTGGTATCTCTCATGCATGCTATTCCGCTGCCTCTCAAAGAAAAACACAGAAGTTCTTTAACATGCCTATTTTAAACACAAAGTTTGGAAGGAAAGGCACACTAAAAATATCAAATGCTCCTTTTTTTTGTAACAAGAAAAATCAAAATGATAAATAAGAGACTGAGCCAAAACTTTGCATGAATATATTTTTCTTAACTCATAAGCCCTCCTTGCTGGAAAACCTACTGCCCCTGCAAGATGAAACGCTTATGCCCTGTAATCAGAAAACCGTGCGGCAGAACAGATTGTAGCTCACGCGAAGGAGGCCTGCGTTCTGACTCATCTAACATCTTATTTAATAATCTCTCTTTCTGACCACGGAACTTAACTGGAATTTAGTTTTCCTGCAGTATTCCAGCCTTGGCATTGACCAAGGGTCTCTGCCTTATAGGGATGTTGAGCAATAGCCAACTTCTACTCTGAATTTATTACGTATTCTCCATCTAAGGAGTTACCTGCTGGGGCATTGTGATGAACTGACCCCATAGACATTTATACTGTTTTGTTAATATGTAAGTCCATCCTCTCAAGTCTGTGTATTAGGTATTCTTACATGCTGAATCAGAATCTATCTAGAATTTTATCCTCAATTCCAAGAAATAAACTCGCTCTCCTCTGTGTCACTTATAGTCCCACAAGAAGTAGTTATCAAGAAGAGGCAAAACACGCAGTGACTTCTGGAGGGCAAGGCCCATGACAGAAGCAGACATAGGCGGGAAGAGCTTTCAGGCTGTGAGGCAGGTCTGCCACACATAAAAGGAGGGAGAAAGAAGAGCCGTATGGATGAGATCCTAGACCACAGGGAAGCTCTGTAGCCCTTTTGGTCAGGCTAGTAGAGAGATCCAGACCTAAGGCTGCTCACCCAAGGACTTTCACGTTTGGGCACAAATGACCCAGCTATAAGAACCCATCCCCATTTTAGTCACTGGCTGGGATCAGGCTGCTTGTACTGTGACTCTGAACACTTGGATGTATCCACAGGTGCAGCAGCCGGAGACTATTGATCAACTGCCTCCTTGCATCCAGTTCTCTTAAAGAGAGCTGAGAGCAACACACATGATCACCGCCCACCCATCCCGTCCATCTCTCTCCCCATAGATCCTACACAGATCCTCCATCACTGCTCATCCATCCATCCATCCATCCATCCATCCATCTCTCTCCCCATAGATCCTACACAGGCTCCAAAACAGGTCCTCCATCACCGCCCATCCATCCATCCATCCATCCATCCATCCATCCAAATCCATCCATCCATCTCTCTCCCTATAAATCCTACGCAGGCTCCGACACAGGTCCTCCATCACCGCCCATCCATCCATCCATCCATCCATCTCTCTCCTCATAGATCCTACACAGGCTCCAAAACAGGTCCTCCGTGTTTTCTATAGTCCCAATTCCAAGGAGAAACTCAGAAAGAGAAGGCTGGTGAAGTAGTTCACATCTGTCGATGGCAGGTAATTACCAAGATAAGTGGATACATGGATTCTATGCATGAGCATCCTTGCCCTCAATTGTACAAAAACAGGCCTTTCCGCCTTCTGCTCAGAATCAATTACTCCTGTCTTGATAGTGACTCTACTTCTTGCCTACTGCTCTCTGGACGTAAGAGTTGCAAAGGGTCTAAGTTGAAGCTGTATGTGGCAATTCAATAGGGTTCCTTGTTCTGTTCTTTTGGGGACCAGGAATTCTAGCCCTACAGAATTATTGGAACTAGTCTCTGGGATCTGTGATAGTCTCCCTGAGAGACTTGATGAGCTTTAGAATCACTGTGGAAACCAACCTCCGAGCATGTCTGGGTAGAATTCCTAGTTATGGATTAACTGAGGTGGAAAGACTTGTCATGAATGTGGACAGTACTATCCCATGGGCTGAGAATCTGGACTGAATAAAAATGGAAAGTGAGGTAACCAGCAGCCTTCACTGTTCTCTGCTTCCCAACTACAGACGCAGTACGACTAGTTGCCTCTTGTTCTGGAAGCTTCTCCACCATGGTGAACAGTGCCGACTCTGATATTGTTATATGCAGCACAGAATGTGTTGCTTCTAGAACCCAAGGGGCTTCTTAGACTTGGGCTTCCAAAAGGCAGAGAATGAGAGATAAAGTCAGGTATGTCATGCTTTGAAGACCCCCTCACACACCAACCTTCACTGAAATAGCAGACTCCTGAACCTTCGGAGATTTCCCCTCCCATTGTATCTGCCCAGGGTTTCCAGCCTCCTAACCACTCCTTTCGCTATTCTTTTACCTGATCAGCAAAATGCTAGCAATGCACTGAGGGCGGTCAGATAGTTCCGATCTCTTTTTCAAAGAGTATTATGAGAAACGATCAAATAATAAACACAGCCCTAGGGTAAACTGTAGTGGACTTGCTGTGGAGCTATTTTGTATCCTGGGTGCACCCTCAAACATGGCAGCCCTCTTGTCATCCTGGTATAGGGTGGCACAGTGTTTTTGTATATAGAATGTGTTATTCCCAGACAGAAGTCCACAGAGCTTTAAAAAAAAAAAAAAAGCTAATACTATAGAGATTGTATTTCTGTCTCCTTGTCCACCTGTCCACCTTAATCATTTCCAGCTTCCATTTTTGTTGATCTGAATTGTGCAGCTGGAACCTAGAAAACTTACTTGCATCTGTATGTATGGGCCAGGTGAATCCTGTAAGTGGGGCCTCAGTCAGGATTCAGCTGTGAGTTCATGCACTACCTTTTATTTAGTCATTTGTTTATGCCTAGCCGATCATGCTATAAGCTGACAACCATGATTTTGTCACTCTCCCTTATCCCTGTACCTCAGCACCTTTAACATTGTGTGCTGCACAGTAGGTACTCAACTTCTGAATAAATCTTTACACGTTATTTTAACTCACATTACTTTACGAGTAAGACTGTTCTCTAGATTGCTCTTCTTTCTTCTAGGTCATTATAAAAGAATGTAGTGATTATCCAGGTACGGTGCCTTCACCTTGTAGTCTCAGCACTCAAGAGGCTGAGACAAGAGAATGGCATCAGGTTCAAGGCCAGACGCAGCTGCATGGAGAGCTGTAGGCCAGTTCTGGGGCTCTGGAGAATAAGAATACCAACAGGGGCTGCTGATGGTTTGGTGGGTGAGAATCCTTGCTGTGCAAGCATCGGAAGCTCTGTTCTTATCACTCACTGAAAAGCCAACCATGGCCATGTGCATCTACAACCCCAGTGCTGTGTGCTGGAAGCAGGAGGATCACTGGGCCTTGCTGGTGGCCATCAGCCTAGTCCCAGGTTCAGTGACAGACTCAAAGGAATGAGTGATAGAGCAGTTCATTCATGTCATCATCTGGCCTCCTTGTGATCTCTCTCTCTCTCCCTCTCTCTCTCTCTCACACACACACACACACACACACATTTGTGCATATAGCACACATGCTCACACCACACTCACACATTCATACCACACACATGTACACCACATACACACACACACACACACACACACACACACACTGGTAATAGTAACAATATTATCAACAATACACTTGATTTCTTCCCTTTAGGTCACAAGCAATTGCCACCTCAGAGCAGACAAAAGCTTTGATATTGGATCCTGAAAACCTAATTGTCCACAGGCAAACTTGGTGGCAATCAAGATTACTCAGCCTGTGTGCTAACCTATGGAATTCCCTCACTAGCCTGTGCTCAGCTTGGGAGAGACACGTGCACTACATTGCAATGCCCCTTTTCCTTGTCTACTACTACCCTGAATTTAGATTCCTTAAAGGAAGGAACTTTGTCCTTCAGTCATATGTAACCAGGACATAACGCAATGCCTGTCAAAGAGTAGGAAGGAAGCTAAATGAGTGATTGTTTATGAATAAGTGAATCAGGTTCCCTTCCAGGGCTAAGTAGAAGTTCACCGGTTTAATTTAGATAAGCGCTACTTCCTTCTGGGTGCAGCTCAAAAGTGCTTTCAACCGTTTTCAAGTTCCATGGCAAATGGTTCAGTGTAGGACTGGTTTGGGGCCAAAACTCCAATTGACTCTGGGAGCTTTGAGAAAGAGCTTTTTCTGGACTTTCACCCCAGGGCATTCTTGGTCTGTGGAATATGTGATGAAACTTGTATTCCTTTAGAAATAAACATTGCCTCAAAATAGAGAAAGGAAAAAAAAGATTATACTCTGTTGAGAGAATTAAGTTATTGCATGAGGAAAATACAGCCTTCCTACACAGTGTATGAGTATGCATTTATAGTCATATTAGGTACATATGGATATGTGTACATATATATCTGCACACATAAATAGCCAATTCTAAAATTTAGCTTAATGTAGCAGAAAAATATGAAAAGCTAGATGGAGGTATGGCCTGCTGATTTGTATTTTTTTAATCAATGAATCCATTTCAATTAAATATGCTAATTAATTCACTCAGCCAATAGATAACAAACTTACTGAACATCGAAAGTCCAATCACTCTTTTAGACATTTAGAGAGAGAGAGAGAGAGAGAGAGAGAGAGAGAGAGAGAGAGAGAGAGAGA
>NW_021621323.1:18392799-18420761 GCF_004785775.1 Grammomys surdaster | reverse complement strand
AGAGAGAGAGAGAGAGAGAGAGAGAGAGAGAGAGAGAGAGAGAGAGACTTGACTATGTAAAACAGGCAATAAATATAACATAATTACATAGTAAGTTAGATAGTTATATGGTTAGAGATGGTGAGTTTTGAACAAAATCTTGAAGTAGGGGAAATTAGTGAAGAGAATATCTTTGAATTCAATGTATCAAGTATTATCTGTTAGCCCATTTTATATTGCTTTAGCAAAATACCTAAGGCTGAGTTATATGAATGTGTGTGTATGTATTTTATAGATTACTTCATATGACAATTTTAAATAACACTCATGTGTGAATGGGAAGAGGTTACATAATTTACTCAAGCTCACACAGTTAACAAGTGGCTAGCTCAGGCTATGGACCCAGATTATTGGACACTGGATTCACTATCTAACTTGCTACATTGTATACTTCTGTTCCTTTTACTAATCCATTCATGTGTAGAATGGGAGGTGAAACACATATAAAGAGAACCATCAGTGGGATTTGACAATGACACTGTTTATCTGTTCCCAGAACTTAGCATGGGTCGTATCAACATATTCATTACCATAATCCACGTTCAAGACCTGTAACATGATAACCTTTGAATCAGAGTTATGGGTGCATGTTTAAACTTTTTAAATAAACTTTATTATACCAAATGTTCTAATCAATGGTTTATTTCTGTGAAGAGACGCCATGACCATGGCAACTCTTATAAAGGCAACCATTTAGCTGGGCTTGCCTACAGTTTCAGAGGTTTAGTCATGGCAGGAAGCATGGAGGCAGATGTTGGAGCAGTAGCTGAGAGTTCTACATCTTGATCCACAGGCAGCAGGAACAGAGAACCACTGGGCCTGCAGCAGTAGCTGAGAGTTCTACATCTTGTTCCACAGGGAGCAGGAACAGAGAACCACAGGGCCTGGCTTGGGCTTTTGAAAAACAAAGCCCACCCTCCAGTGACACTCCTCCTCCAACAAGGCCACACCTCCCAATCCCTCTCAAGTAGAATCACTCCCTAATGACTGAACATTCATTAATATAAACCTATGGAAGAGGGGCCATTCATATTCAAACCACCACACAAAATAAAAAACACCACACACTGAAATTAACCAGATCCAAAGTCTATATACAGCTCAACGAATTTTTATACAGTTAGAATTGCCATTCTGAAGCCGTGGAGCCTCCCACTGGATTGTGTACTTTCACAATCCAATTGCAGTTGCATCTTGATTAAGGATATATTACTAGGGGTACTGGTTTACTAGCATAATTCTGGAGGGCATAAGATGGCCCCAGGATGGCCCTGCTCTTTAATAGGCTACATTATTTTTAGGCCCTTTTGTATAAAGCCAAAATGGAAAACGTTAATAAAGTAGCCTGTCTACTTCTAAGCTACAGGAGTAATTTTGACTCAAGAGAGAACGTTGGATAAGTCAAGGATGAACAAGTCTGAGGAAGGGGTGACAGTGTCATAGAAACATCTTTGGACTGAGGAAAGAAGATCTGAACTCTTGCCTTAGCCCTACCATTAACTCATGCAACTTAGGCAGGTCAATCTACATCCGTGAGTCTGTGGTTTCCTCACCAGTATGATGCTCAAAACTGTAAAGCTTAAAGACTCTTACCAAGTGTGCTTCCTCCGGGAGATAAGGACTGGTTACCATAAATAGTTGGTTTGTCTGAGACTGTGGAAGCTGATGATGACCACAAAGTTTGCTTTAGGAAGACCTAAGTCACTGTGGACATACTAAGAACATACTAAGAGGTTAACAAGTCCTCTACTAGCAGGGTCACTTTTAGAATCAGGGTTCTTGCTACCTCTTCTGTTGTGCCACACTCTGGTCCTTCAGGTGGGAAGAGGCCAAGGCCATAGCACTAAAGAACTCTCTTCACAGAATAGAGAGAGAAGAATAGAGCTGAGGAGAGAAAGGGTGGCAAGGAGATATTGTCAGGTCTCAGGTTAGCACAATGCGCTCAGTATTCAGAGTCCCTCCATCATTAGAGAGAGCTCAGTATTCAGAGTCCCTCCATCATTAGAGAGAGCTCAGTATTCAGAGTCCCTCCATCATTAGAGAGAGCTCAGTATTCAGAGTCCCTCCATCATTAGAGAGACCCAGAATCCCGTTGAAAGCTCAGCTATGTATTTGTTATCTGTCACCAGGACTATGTTGAGATATGCTTTCTAGTGCTACTCTCTCTGGGATTTCATTACGAAGGGATGTTGAACTTTGTTCAGAGTCTTTCCACATCTGTTGAGAACATCATGCGATTTCTACCTTTACGTCTATGTGTTGTATTACAGTCCCTGGTTTGTAGATGTTGAATCCGCCTTGGATCCCTAAAATAAAACCAACAACGACATGGTGTGTGATCTCAATGTATTCTTGCATTTGGTTTGTAAGAATTTTATTGAGAAATTTCACATCTCTGCTCAACAGGAAAACTGATTTATAGTTTTCGCTTAGTCTTGTGTTTTGGTATTATTGTGATGACGGCTTCATGGGATGAATTTTATGTGTTGACTTCCATTTCAATTTATTTACTTTTAAAAGTTTTGTGTGTTCATTTTATGTGTATGGGTATTTTTTCTATATTTGTGTTCAGTGTGCATGGCTAATATCCACAGAGACCATAAAAAGGGCATCAGATCCTTTCAGATTAGAGTCACGGACAGCTGTGAGCTGTCATGTGGGTGCTAGAAATTGAATCCTGGTCCATTGGAAAAACAGTCAGGACTCCAACTACAAAGTCATCTCTCCACCTCCTCTTTCTATTTATTTGATTATATCTTTGATTTAAAAAAAGAAAAAGTTGCCAGACAGTGGTGGCACACGCCTTTAATCCCAGCACTTGGGAGGCAGAGGCAGGTTTATTTCATTTCATAGTTTACAGTCCATCATGAGGGGAAGTCAGAACAGGAACTCAAGGCAGGAAGTTGGAGGTGTGAAGTGGGATCTCCCCCCCCCAACACACACACATTTGCAATAAAGCTCGGTAATTGGGAAGGAGCTAATTTGGGAGGAGCGAAGAATGGGAAAGAGAAGGTAGAGGAGGGGAGAGAGGAGAAGACTGGCAACCATGGAGGAGGACTAATTGGTCGAGAGCAGTCCTGGGTAACAACTTATATCTAAAGGTTAGGTATTGGGTAACAACTCTAATTGTGTGGGCATCTTGTTAACTGAGCATTTCCAAATATATAAATCCTTTGGATAATCTTTAAGCATTAAGAGTCTTTATTCCAGTGGTGGCGCATGCCTTTAATCCCAGCACTTGGGAGGCAGAGGCAGGCGGATTTCTGAGTTCGAGGCCGGCCTGGTCTACAGAGTGAGTTCCAGGACAACCAGGGCTATAAAAAAGTCATACTTGTATACAATGAAATACAATGATATCCGATCTTCATTTCTTTCTGAGTCCCCCTCTGTGCTACCTAGTTTTTTGTCAACTTGACACAAGTTCTAGTCATGAGAGAGGTGGGAACCTCAATTGAGAATTGCCTCCATAAGACCAGACTGTAGCCAAGTTTGTAGAGCGTTTTCTTAACTGGTGATTGACGGGTGAGGGTCCAACCCATTGTGGGTGAGACTACCCCTGGGCTGGTAGTTCTATGAGAAAACAGACTGAAAAAGCCATAAGGAGCAAGCCAGTAAACAGCAGTCCTCCATGGCCTCTGCATGAGCCTCTGCTTCCAGGCTCTCTGACTTCCCTCAGTGATAGACTGTTATCTGGAAATGAAAGTGAAACGCACCTGTTACTCCCAAGTTGTTTTTCTGTCATGGTTTTCATCACAGCCATAGTAAACCTGTCTAAGATATTCCAGCACGACTTCCTCCCAACCTCGTCTCCTCTTATTCTTTCTTCTTTTTTAAATCTCTTTATTTACTTATTTTATGTATGAGTACACAATTGCTCTCTTCAGACACTCCAGAAGAGGGCACCAGACCCCATTACAGATGGTTGTGAGCCACCACGTGGTTGCTGGGAATTGAACTCAGGACCTCTGGAAGAGCAGTCATTGCTCTTAACCACTGAGCCATCTCTCTAGCCCTCCTCTTATTCTTTCTAAAAAATAACCAACTAATGCCAAAGCAGTACTGTCCATATGCCCATGAGTGTGCGGCCAACCACTGGAGCACAAACAAACAACCAGGAGCCACACACCCTAATAATAATGCATTTGGCTCCCTCTAACAGCTATCAACTGTCAATAGTGTCTCAGGAGTATGGATACACAATTTAACTGGGTTGATCTTGTATAGGTCTTTTGCAGACAATCACATCTGCTGTGAGTTCATACATGCAACAGCTATGGCAGAGAAAACAGCAATTTGCGGCATTCTTCCAGATCTTGCTTTTCTTTCTGCTTCCTCTTTCCCAGTGTCCCAGAGCCTTGGCAAGGATGGAAGGTGAAGAGGCTCAGAGAGATGCCCCATTTAAAGCCACACCCTCCCAGTCATCTATGCTCAGCACTTTGGCCCACTATGTATCTCTGTATTAACTGCTGCCCAATGTAAACCTAAGTTTAACTGACCAAGTTTGAGAAAAGCACAGGTCTGTGGTTATAAATATAAATATTTACCTAGCAGTTTGACAACATTGTCCTCCCTTTGCCATTTCTCCTTTGAATAACTATTTCCACCCTAGCTTTGATCCTGCCTTGGGTGACTTGCTTTTTGGATTTTGATTTCTATTAACCAAGAGAAATCTCCTCGCCTGCTTCAGCTGCTCCTAAAGAAAGTCAGGAGTGGGGATGAGAGAGTTAACAGACAGTCTAAGGAAGGTCATCAGAGTTTGGAAATCATTGTATGCAGTCACAGAAGGTTAGCTTCTTAAGGGTTCTTCAGAGGTAACCCTTCCCCATTTTCTACATTCTTTTGCAAGATGTGCCCTGCCTGTGTAGGAGAAAACAGACCTTGGTGGAGTTAAAACAGCCTGTCCATACATCTTCTAGAGGACAGCCAGATCCTAGAAGGCAGCAGAACCTTCAGGAATGCCAGGTCATGCCTACCAGGCGGATTATGGATAGAGCTCATAGGGAAGCCACACCAAGCCAGCAACACCAAGGCAACAGGAAAGTCAAGTGGGAAGCTGGGATATCACAGCGGGACAGAGGCCAGAGGGCGGCTCAATCAAGATGCCAGGAATGGAGCTTAAACAAATGGAAAGCAGGAAGGACAAAATGGAAGTAGGGCAGAGAAAGTATGTCGGGGGAGTGAAATGGGGTTTATTAAGATGAAACTGGCAGACTGCCATTGTTCTTCTATGCACATTTAGCACACCCTCTTAATATCCTGAAGCAAGGCCTTTAAGTATCGGCTTCTCACCGTACTGCAGTGTGTTGACCCAGGGTATGCTGGGAAGAGACGCTGAGCTAAAGTGGGAAGGCAAAGCTGGGACGGAAGTGTCAACGCAAAGGCAATGAGAGAGCAAGGCCAAGGAAAGGCATAGTCAGTGTAGCCAGGTCTAGCTATCAAAGTCGCAGAGAATCGGAAAGGGATCGTGTCAGTGGCCTCCAGCAAAGACCAGGGCGGCTGGAGCTTTACAAGTTTAAAAGCTAAATATCTAGGAAGTGTAATATGTAGAAATGACAATGACAGCGTAAGTCCTGGAAATGGAGCATCCATAGGTGATACAGGGAAAGCATATATCATCTTGTTAGAAGAATATAATGTGCGACTCCCCAGAGTAAACTCACAAGCCCAAGAAAAGCAAGACAAGGACTATATAGCATAGCATAGTTAGTTAGTTAGTTAGTTAGCATTTCTAACTAGGCTCTGCCCTTCAGTTACCTAGCAACAGCCAGGTATAAGCCTGGTTCACTTATAAAAAGAATCTCCATCTTCTCTCTCTTCCCTCCCCCTCCCTTTTCCTCCTCTTCTCCCTCTCTCCTTCTTCCTCTCCTCCTTTTACTCCCTCTCTCCCTCCCTCTCTTTATTTTCTTCCTCTCTCCCCACGTGTTCCCTGTTGGTCTCTCCCTTCTTTCTCTCTTTTCTCTTTTTCTGTCCTTCTCTGTCCCCTTTCTCTGCCTCTACTCCCTTCCCCAGATGCCCTTCCCACATCCCAAGTAAAATTCATTTTATACTAGACCTGTCATATGGCTGATACCTGGGGGAGCGTGGGTGCCTGCTAAGCACCCCCTCCCACTGCATCACACTGCTGCTTTATAAAACAAAATCATTTAGTATAAATGTGGAACAATTCCAATTTTGTAGAAAAATTAAAAATATCCACAAAAGAAGTAACATAAGTCCTAAAGTAACCATAGCAACACATTAATACTCACTATCTTAAGTAGCAATATGATGGGTTATTTTAGAATGCTCACCAATTTTCTAAGACAAGTCTATATAATTTTAAATAGAAAATAAAAGCATACTGTATAAATACCCAAGGGGAAATAGAAAAGGGTTGGCATTCATTACATGAAGGGTTCTGCCTCTTTCGATGGTGCGTCATAATCATATAGGGCGTGTGTATATGGTCTACACGGGTTTTAATGCCTCTGGAACACTATTGTTCCTGATTTCAGGAAATAGCCAGGCACATAGAATACAGAATTATATTTCTAAGTTACTGAATTCTTCTTTCACTCTTGTCTTAATCATGTTGATGTAGCAGTGTATGTATATTGTACACATAACACAGTAAAGCCAAATACACACATGTAAGTATATGTTACTTCACCTTGCTCGTATAGAAATGGATTTATATTAAACGTATTTGGTGCTGTTGTGCATTGACACAGGACCATGGTAGAGCTTCTGCAGCGGCCAGAAAAACTTGTGTGAGTGGAGAGGGGTTGTAAAAGGAGTGGCCAAATGTCACTGTCTTAACCGCATGGATACTTGGGATCATTGGAACAGTTGCAAAAGTGAACCCTGAAGATATTTGGTAGTGGCGGACGGTAGATTCGTGCTCTGGTGTTTCAAGAACAGAGACATTCTTGCCTTGGTTAACAGGACTGTGGACATACACGGGTAGAGACGGAGGACTCATGAGGCCCTAAGGAAGTCAGGAAGCACTTGACTCTGCATTGCTTGTCCTCACCAAGACATCACATCATTTGACAAGTAGAAGTGGTTTTTGAATGCAGTACAGCTTGGCTCATGTATGGGCCTCTTGATAGAGCACCAGCTGCCCTGAGTCCTGCTATGCCATTTTTAAGACGATGCAGTTGCTGTTGGTCTATGCTGCTACTGTGCCTGACTAATGGACACCTTTCTTTATTCTTCATTCTGTCTCATGGCCACTGCTCACTAATACTGCCTGCGATCCCGTCTCTGATTTCTGTATTTCACTCATATCTGTGTCGCTGCTACAAGATCTCCGCCCAAACCCAAAGCCTTTTATTTAAACCCAAGTCCTTTATTGGCGCTAGTAACTACCCTTCTTCTTTGGTAGAACTACCTTAATAGATTATGTCATAAACCCCGACAGGCCTGTGGATGGACTCCCCTCAGAACGCATGGAAATCTGGTTGACTCTGGCAGTGGTAGAGTGGAGGAGCTTGAAGCCAGCTCTCCACAGAAGGGACTATAGGCTATTCCAGGAACTGAAAGAACGAGAGATTTTTCTCCAGTGCAGAGCCTGGAGCTAGAGCTCTTGCCAGAGGTTAAAATGAGACAGGGAAATGAAAACTGGGAGAATAATTCCCAGAGGACAAAAGAGTCAACAGCTGGTCAGCTAGACAGAGCAAGTGTGTGTGTGCAGAGAGAGAGAGAGAGAGAGAGAGAGAGAGAATGAATAAACATATAACAATGGTTAAGATCCCCCTCTGATGATATATTCATTTACTTTTATCTCTGAAATGTAAATGAATATTGTTTATCACTAACTGGCACTTTGATTCTAAATTGCCATTCCCAATCCTAGTACCCAGGTTTCTGGTTTAGAACTTTGAATAAAAGAATAACAGTAAGAAAATGTCTTCTCATAAACCCAGAGTCAAGAGTTTGCCATTTCTTGGTGTTGAGAGTTCAAAAAATGACTCACCCAATGAAAAACTGGTGAACTTTGGTGGAATTCTTGATGAACCCTCCTCTACTCCCCCCCCCAACCCCCAAGGACAGAGACTGCAGATTCCTTTTGTATTGGAAGCAGCATGCATATCTTTTGATGTCTTTGAGTCAAGACCGACAAGACTTCAGATCCTGACTCTGCCAGTTGCCAGGTGACCTGGTCTAGACTGGCCCCACTTTCCCCATGAGACAAGTAGAGTAATAATAACTTTTATAGCCCAGGCTTGCTGAAACTGTGTTGAGTAAAGAACGGATCTATTACCCTGGATGTTCCCTTCATTGTAGGATGATGTCATAGGAACCCAAACCACTCGTTTCAAGCTATTGTTCCCCAGGCTGTTGTTTTTTTTATCATCCCTAGAACCTCTTAGAACCACAGGCTGTTGTCTATGGTAGTGCATCAAAAGTCTTTTCACATGGGCTAGATGGCAGCCAAGCTTTCTAAGCAGGGAAATCAGAGAACGTTCTAGAATCTAATGTCACTGATCCATGCTCCTATCACTTCCCCCCTTCTCTAAGAAGAAAAAGAGTGCAGAATAAGTTATCACATCAATTCTGGGGCTCCCTCAGTTGTCATCAGGTATCTGATATAATTCATAGTAGTACAGTGTGACATGCGATGTCATTAGTAATCTACCATCGCTCGTGGTTTACTTATTCGTCCTCTGTAGGCATGGATCACAAGGCTATGTCACTTATGTCATAACTACAGTTGGCGACATTGTAAGGCTCTTTAAATGCCTTCTAAATCACAAAAGGATGAGTTTCAGAGGAATGTAAACCGAGTCTCTGAAAATTCCCGATTTTCAGGAGCATCCTCCACTCAGTGAGTAGACAGTGCTCCAAAAGCTTGCTTGTGGGTCTCCCATGAATCCAAACACTTTGGTGCCTTTTGGTCTTGTCTGCCTACTCCTACAGATACACATTTAAGGTCAAATAAATCATGATCTATATACAGAGCAGTACTGTTAAATATATTCTCAGATACTGGTTAAATGGAAATTGCATTTATGGAAGAGAAAGTCCATTTTAACCACTCACCCTCAAGGAATTCTGAACCCAGACCCGGGACCAGGATGTGAAGGAGATGAAACCTCTGAAGAGATTCTAGAGTGTTCTCCTATGCCTATTTATATGTACAAACTATTCATTCATTGATTTTTTTCTAGGGTGGATAATATCAAAGCTTGTTTGCATTTAGAGTGTTTGGTGAATATTAAAGATGTCATCGTGTAATTGAAGTGGATCATTTCAAGTTTATAGAGTAAAATAGAACTAACAACCTAGAGTCTATTGGAAAAGTCCCGTGGAAAAAGACAGATAACCTTGTCTAGAACAATACTCTATGATGTTAACTTGTACAACTTTGAGTGAGTAGCTCATTCTTGTTGAGATATGTTTCTTTTATATTGACTAAGGATGATGACAATAACTGATATTTCATGAGTGTCTGAAGATTAATTGAGATCATGTATGTTGTAGGACTTTGTACCCTAGAGTCAAAAAGGAGGAGGAGGAGGAGGAGGAGGAGGGAGGAGGAAGAGGAGGAGGAGGGAGGAGGGAGGAAGAAGAAGAGGAGGAGGAAGAGGAGAAGGAGGAGGAAGAGGAGGAGGAAGAGGAGGAGGAGGAGGAGGGAGGAGGAGGAGGAAAAGGAAGAGGAGGAAGAGGAGGAGGAGGAGGAAAAGGAGGAGGAGGAGGAGGAGGAGAAGAAGAAGAAGAAGAAGAAGAAGAAGAAGAAGAAGAAGAAGAAGAAGAAGAAGAAGAATCTAATACTTGTTGAGTCTTATTAGGACCCAAATACTGTGATAGAATTTCTATTTTGGCTACTATAATATTTCTATTATCTAGCCACATACCCATTTCAGTGTCAGCAATACTGAGGAAGAAGTTATCACATCTTCCTCTGTTGCATACAGATTAAAGAGACTAGGGCACTCCTTCAAGTTTGAGCAGAAATTCATCAACTCCCTCCCCCTACAGAACACCAAGACCTACAGAGTGCCAGGCTTGTGAACTTCCTGCTTTCTGATGTGGATGACAGTATTGCTATTAACATGGTGCTGTGTCCTGGGCCACACCCCAGAGTAGGAGGGCCCACACCCTGGCCCACTCACAGAAGACATGCCCCATTTCCAAGGTTAGATCATAGCAACATCAAGCACAATTGGACTTAATGTCTCTACAAGGTAGGGAAGGGTGTTCTCAGGTAGACAGACACCACAGATGCTAGTATTGTTAAAGTCTTAGACCTGACATAGTGCTGCTCAGGTTGACATGATAATGCATGTACCCCAGCCTGAGTTGTTGAAACACAGAAATGTGCCTTCTCATGACTGTGGAGGCTGGAAGTTTAAGATCCAGGTGCTGGCGCGGTTGCTTTCTTCTGAGGATCCCAGACAGCTGACTTCTCCCTGCGTCTCTCTGGGTCGGCTCTCTGTGTGTCATGAGTCCTAATGTCCCCTCTTATGGTAGCTGTTGAATTAGGACTGCACAAAGACCCCATTTTCACTTAGGTACTCTTTTAAAGGCCCTTCCTTCAGATATAATATCATAGCATCTTGGGGTACTCGAGGGTGAGATGGGATAGAACTTCAGCATATGAATTTTGGAGGGATACAGTTCAGCTCATAGTACTTTCTTCATAAATAAATGGTTACCCTCAATTCCCCACACTCCTTGGTACCTCAAACTCCAGTTCATGAGTAAACATCACTGTTGGCATCAACAGCTTATTACCCTGAGTTTCAGTGTTCAAGACAAGTCTGTGGGGGTTGAGACACAAGTTCCCAGTGTAACTCCTTCAGAGGGTCCTTTTAGAATCCACTGTCCTTTGATCTACATCTATACTTTTTTTCTTTTTTCTTTCTTTTTTTTTTTTAAGTCTTTAAGCACCTGCCAGTCCACTCATTTTCTTAGGTCTGGTTTGTTGGTAGATTTATCTTTTAGTTACTTTTCCTGAATGGAGAAACCTTTCCACTGTTTTTAGTCACTACCCAGAAGGACCTTAGTAGAAACCAGTATGACCTTTCTGTTCCAACCCAGATGAACTCCCAGGAGAGGTCTTTAGATTCTAAGGCACGTGCCACCTTGCTGTTTGATTCAGGGCACTTCCTGAGTGAGGCAGCTTGCTCTCTAGATGCTTTGCTATCCATCCACTCCCTACCCTGCATCTGCTCGGCAGACAGTTTCAGTGAAGTTACCCAACAGCTGTTTCATCAGGCCTCCGGCTGGTAGGCTGTATAGCTATGTCTCTGACCTCAGAGACTCATGCACTATGCAGCCCCAGACAAAATTCAGCAACGTGTCAAACATTCCACAGTAAATACAACACCGAGGACCGTGAAGTCAAGGATGTCAGTCTGCCAGGGGGAAATCAATCAGCGTTGTTCACTTCGTCTTGCTGATTTCTTTTTAAAGCAGCAATCTTGAAATAAGAACCTCAGATTTTTGCTGTCTTTGAAGTAGAAAATTTTAAATTATTATCTCCTAATATTGTTTTCCCCACCCCCAGCCCAGCCCAGCCCCCAAAGTAGAATCTGACTATATCCCAGAATGGAGTGGAACTTGTCTGGTGGCTTAGGCTAGCTTTGACCTCTCGATTCTCTTGCCTCAGACTCGGGAGTTCTGGCATCACAGGTATGTGGCACCATGCTCAACATCCACATTTTCTCGTAATTTAAGTCTCACATTGCCAGCTATGGAGATAACTTCATTCAGAACAAAATAATCTAAACCCTGGTACCTAGACGGTAGGGTAATAATTGTGCTTCTTTTATGTGATTAAATGTAATGTTCTCTTGCATTAACTCAAAAGTAGATTTGTAAATCAAACATTTTTCATTGTTTACGGGCAGTTACTTCCCAATCCTCTGGCAAGCACACTACAGGCAGTCACCCATATATAAATATAAAGTTAGGAAAATAAACACTCATTAAAATCACTAGTGGTGGCACTGTTTCTCAGAAGGCTCAGCAATATTTGCTCAGTGAGTAGATAAAGAGATTGGAAATATTTCCACTGGGCTTTACTCTTTCCTGCAGCTAGCCAGCCTGTCCTTAGATGGTGGGTAGTATGTGTGTGTTCCCGAATGCTGTAGGGGAACTTCCTGATTTAACAGCAAACCAAGGTTCTCATTGGTTCTGTGCTAAACCACCCATTTCTATGATTTTTTTTTGATTAAAAAAAAACTTCATTATTAGTTTCCTTCTAGGGAGTCTCACTAGAGAAACAAACTACTCTTACGTGTAGGCTGCATGCCCAGCAGTAGATTCCAACAAAAAATTAACACAATGGCATCTTTGAAGGATCATTGTCTCGTTATGTTGTAGCAGAGCTCAGGGCTCCTCCTCTTCCTCCTCCTCCTCCTCCTCCTCCTCCTCCTCCTCCTCCTCCTCCTCCTTCTCCTCCACCTCCTCTTCCTTCTCCTCCTCTTTCTTCTTTATTTGTTTTTGTTGTTGTTATTTTTGAGGGGAGTTATTGTTGATGTTTTTTTTTTTTTTTGAGACAGGGCTTCTCTGTGAAGCTCTGGCTGTCCTGGAACTCACTATATAGACCAGGATGGCCTCAAACTCAGAGATTCACCTCCCTCTGCCTCCCAAGCGCTCTTTAAAAAAAAAAAAAAAAGCACTTATTTTTATTTTATTACATATTTCTTCTTCCTCCTCCTCCCCCTTCCTTCTTCCTCCTTCTCCTCCCCTTTCCTCCTCCCCTCCTCCTCTCCCTCCTTCTCCCCCTCTTCTTCCCCCTTTCTTCTCCTCCACCTCCTCTCCTTCTTTTTCTCTCGTTACCCTACATGTCCTTTGTGCATCTATTATGGCTTCCAGTTTGTTTTGTCTAAGTCCAACGTGTTAATTTTTGTTTTATCTTATTTTATTATTCCATAGAAGCCTGTTTGTTTTCTGATGAGAGACAGAAAGAGAGTTGATCCAGATAGGACTGGAGCTGGGGAGGAGCTGGTGCAAGTAGAGGGAGTGGGTGGGGAACTGTAATCTGGATAAAATATATGAGGAAAAAGGTCTATTTTTTTTTTTTTTTTTGGTTTTTCGAGACAGGGTAAAAGTCTATTTTCAATAAAAAGAAAAAGTAAGCTTTGTTATTTAAAAAAATCTTTTCTAACAAAGAAAAAAATCACACACCAAAATTAAGCAGTCCCCAAGTCTATAGAACATAATGAACTTTACACAGTTAGAATGAAGCACTAAGTCAGACCTCTGAGTTAATAGAAATCAACGTGCAGAACAAGTTTTATCTTTAAGCATGTTAACATAGCCTGCACATGTACATATTAAAGTATGAATGATTCAGGTAGGTGCTCTGCTATCGCTTAACAGACTTACAGAGATTTTAAAGCCATACTCAGTCCATCAGTATTGAAGGAGCCTGAGTCTTGGTTGTAGTTAACTTAGTCCAGTTACTAACCTGTGATCTCTGCAGAACAGGGGCTTTCTTGTAAAATAATGGGAGATGGAATATATCCACTCTCATGGCTTCTGAGTCAGAAAACTGTGACACTCTGTTGTGGAAAAACAGGTGCCATTTGACCATTTTCCAGAGGATTTGTGAATAAATATGCAGGGTAGAGGTAGTTCTGTCTGCTTTCTGAGCTAGCTAAGATTTAGCGAAGTAGGTGAAAGGGAGACAATAGCAAGACAGTTTCACCTTTCTGCTTTAAGGAAGAAGGAAATCATTTCAGGTTCTGGAGTTATTTATGGCTCTTTCAGATAGACTTGGCACGTGTTATTACACTGACTGATGATTACAGCCAGCATACAAATATTGCCTATCACAGCAATATGATTCTCTTAGCTGACTAAAATTGATCCTTCCCAAAGGAAAACACTATTTTCTACAAAACATCTCACTGGTTGGTTAATTCCAAGTCTTATTCCATGATCTAGGGACACAGCAATGAACAAAACAGGCAGAGATGCTTCTGTCATAGAACAGAAGTTCCCAAGACACATCTTTGCATAATAGATGTGATGAATCAATTTTCCTAGTCAGGCAGAAATGCTTTTTTAAATTTCTTTAAAAAAAATTATTTCATGTGTGTTGGTGTTGCCTGCATGTGTATCTGTGTGAGGTGTTGGTCCCCTGGAACTGGAGTCACAGACAATTGTAAGCTGCCGTGTGGGTGCTGGGAACTGAATCCCGGGTCCTCTGGAAGAGCAGCCAGTGTTCTTAACTGCTGAGCCAACTCTCCAGCCCCAAAATTCTTTCTTTATGGAGGAATTAAGATGTATACTCAGTTGTACAGTTATCTCCTGGCACATACAAGGTCCTAAGTTTGAGTCTCAGCAACACAAAAGAAAGTTTTTAAAAATTTAGGCTTCTGTTATTTGCCTTTGTTTTTCATTCCTAAACTTTGATCATTGTATAAGATGGTGACGACTGGAAACTACTAAACGGGAAGCAAATTTTATTTAGCGTCTAGCACAGAGCAAGGCTGTTTGGTTAAAGTGATGACTGCAAAAGTTACAAACCTGCCTTTTTTATTTGTTTCTTTTGTTTCTATTTTTGTTTTGGGAGATGGAGTTTCTCTGTGTAGCCTTGGCTCTTCTGGAACTCACTCTGTAGACCAGGCTAGCCTCAGCTCAGGGCTCCATCTGCCTCTACATTCTGAGTGCTGGGATTAGAGGCATACACCTTCACCAATCTGCCTTTTTTGTTGGTGGTTGTTTTGTTTTGGTTGCTGTTGTTAATTATTGCATTTTAAACACCACTGACTATACATACATACATACATACATACATACATACATACGTGTGTATGTGTGTATGTGCGTGTGTGTGTGTGTGCCACTGGTGTAGTCTGTGTAAAGATTAGCCTTAAACTCCTGATTCTCTGCTTATGTCTCCCAGGCCTTGGGATTATGGTAGTATACCATTATACATGGAATTAGGTTTAACCACGAACACAGAGGTTTGTGTCACTGAAAGTTCTACAAAAGGAGCTGGAGAGATGAATCAGAGGTTAAGAGCACTTCTTAGTATCCAAAGACCTTAAGTTAGGTTCCCAGCACCCCTGTCTAAGCAGCTTATAACATAACTCCAGCTTTCAGAGAAATCTAATGCCTCCTACTGGATTTCATGTGTGTGTGTGTGCGTGCACACTTTACATTTAAAAATTTTTTTTCTAAGTTTTATAAGAATGTGTATAACAAAAAAATAATGCTGTAATCTAATCATAATGCCAATACCTTAATCTATTCTAAAGTGAATATATCTGAATACTATTTTGTTTTTCTTTCCAATTTTATCCCTCTTAGTCTGTTTCCTCTCCCCATGACAGTGCAGCATCTGAGAATGTTTGCAATGTCTTTCACATTCATTTCCAGCACGTGAGCTGATTGATTCTTTGATTCTCAGTTACAACCATCATGGAATCAAGATTAATAACCTGTTTGGTGAGTTTTGTCCACTTTGGAATCTGAAGCCTTTGTGTGCCCTGTGGCCTGTCAGGTTTTCTTCGTTCTTTCTAAACGCTCAAGTAGCAAGGCAGCAGCAGAATAGGGTGCCTGCCGGTTAGATCGCCCCTGCCTGCTTCCATAATTTCTACCTCATTTCCAAGCATTTAATCATGGTTGAGGGAAAACTGGAAGTGGAGTTCCCTAATATACCTGCCATGTTTAGAACAATGCCTGACATATTAGAAGTGTTCAATAAATAGTTGAGGAAAGAATAGAATCTGGATTGTCCTAGAAGAATTTTTATTTCTGGATCCTCTGATCATTCTTTAAACACTTAGTGCCAGAGACTACTTAGTGGGGACCCAAACTGCTTGTACTTAATACAAGTACTTCTAAATAAATGTGACCGCAAATCCAGGAACAGCCCCTGCTCTTTTATCTCTCTCTTCCTCAACGACAGGCTGACCTTGATTTGGAATCCTACAGCTTCCACATCTCCGACCTCCCTAGTGCTGGGAGGACAGGAAAACATCATAGCAGTAAGTAACTTGATTTTAAGGTGGAGAAAAGGAAGATTTTAGGGCGGAGTTGCTATCATTTGTCACAAAAGAAACGAAGAGCATCTCACTGAGCAGGGTTAGCCACATATGCTAAAATTATAAATAGTAGTAACATGACAGTCAACTGCTTTTTTTTTAAATATAATACCCAGTTATTCCTCTGATGTTTTTGTTTGTCTGTTTGTTTATTCCTGGCCTTCAAAGCCATGATCATGAGTCACTTAAACTAGCAAACATTTATTTATGTATTTTTACAGTATGTTTCAGGGCATATTCTGGGACGTTTTGGAGAATGTAATGCAGATATTGAACTTTACTATTTAAGATGCCTTTGAAAACACAGTCATCTCTTC
Source organism: Grammomys surdaster (assembly GCF_004785775.1). Taxonomy (NCBI): domain Eukaryota; kingdom Metazoa; phylum Chordata; class Mammalia; order Rodentia; family Muridae; genus Grammomys; species Grammomys surdaster. The sequence goes on along the minus strand of NW_021621323.1, from coordinate 18,404,416 downwards.
AAGACACCAGATTTCTTATGTCCATTTTTTGTCAGTTAATAATTGGACTTTATGGCCAGGTGGTGGTGGCATGTCTTTAATCCCAGTACTTGGGAGGCAGAGGCAGGCAGATCTCTGTGAGTTCAAGGCCAGCCTGGTCTATAGAGTGAGTTACAGGACAGCCAGAGCTACACAGAGGAACTCTGTCTGAAAGAAAAGCAAGAAAAACGAAAGAGACAGAAAAATGTATCTATTATGTACTTAGAAAGAAGATTAAAGAGAAACATGAAATTGAATTTTTCTAAGCACCCTTTTGTGCTAGTAAATTATCAACATGTCAGGGTCACTACTCCGTGGGACTTGGGAGAATAGAATGGATAAATGAGCTGGGCTAAAGTCTCAGGCAATAGCCAACTTTATCCAGCACATCAGTTTATACTCTGAGGGTTAAGAGGAGACACAGAGTAAAGCATACAATCTCAAGGGTAAGCTGCAGACAGGATGCATGTGACAAAGCATGTTTTCTCATAGAGGCATACAAACAAACAGTAGTCAGTTGTGATGAATAATCTGACGTGAACTCACTCCTACTCGACACATTTAGGAGGAGTAAGAAAGCATAATCCAAAAACAGTTCTATGTTAGTTTTGGTTGGTTCGTTTGGTTTTGGGGTTTTGAAGATGGTGTTTCTCTATGTATCCCTGGTTGCCCTGGAATTCTCTATGTAAACCAGGCTGGTCTTGAACTCTCAGAGATCTGCCTGCCTCTCCCTCCTGAGTGCTGGGATTAAAGGAGTGTGCTATCAATTCTGTGTTTTTATAGAAACTGAGGTCACTAGACTTTCGTCTTGGTTTCTTGGGAATTTTCTCAAAAGCATTCAATTCACCTCATATGACTCTATTCTTGGAGACTATGTTCCCACAGACAGGAATTAGAATCACCCAAATGATAAACCTCTGAGTGCACCTGTGGTTCATTATCTTGATTATGCTGACCAAAGTGGGGCAGCCTGCCCACTGTGGGTGGTACTATTCCCTGGGTAAGGGATCATGGACTATACAAGAGTGGAGAAAGTGAGTTGAGGATTTGCATCCATTCTTTGTTCTCTTCTTTTGACTGTGACTTTAAGTGACAAGCTGTTTCAAGCTCCTGCTGCTTTGATTTTTCTGAGTTGTGAGCTAAAGTAAACTTTTCCTTAAGTTGCTTTGATTAGGGTGGTTTTTAATCACAGCAACAGGAAAAGTAGATTTGCCTGTTTGTCAGTTAATATCCAGGGAGTATTATGTCTCAGAATCAACAACAGGAAAGCATTCTTGGTATAGGTAAGTGTAAGTTAATTGTGCAACAGTTTCTACATTTCCCTTCCCATATTTGATATATAACCCAACATCTAGCAACATGCTTTTTTGTTGCGTATCCCCATCAACCATGTTAATGGTCCCATTATCTGGAACATTTGATGAGAAGAAGTATGTTGTATGATTAGAGGGATGTGTAGTTAATTAACATTTATCTAACACATCTATGTAGCCAGATACTGTGCATAATAGCTGATGTAATTAAGTAATTTAGTTTTCAGAAAATGTCAGCTGAAGAAAGAAGAGTAGGAAAGTTTCAAAGTGAGTCATAAATTTGGTTTTGAAGTGAGAAAGGATGGAGGAGCAAGAAAGCCAACCAAACAAGCTCAAGACTAAAGCCCTGACTGGAAAGCATTCATACTGCTCTCTTGAAAAATGACCAAATTAAATCAGGATGGAGGAGTGGTTCCCATATGGAGCTAAGAAAGAGTGACTTTTCCCTTGGTGGGTCCGATTGCCAGCCAGTACACTGGGACTTTGGGACCTGGGTCAGGTCAAGGGCCCTCTAGGAGGAATTTAGCACGCCTTGCCCCACCCGCACCTGTTATGGTCCCGCCCCCTCAGCGGTGAGCCCGCCCCCTAGGGCACAGGCCAATGGACTGAGCTCAAGGGGGCGGGCCGAGGAGGGCGTGAAGCGTGAGGCGTGGGGTGCGAGGCGGGGGCGGGGCGTCGTGTCCGCGGCTGGCGCGGTCGTGGCGGTAGCTGCAGGGCGGCGGCAGCGGCGGCGGCAGCGGCGGCGGCGGCTCCTCGACCCGGGGTCCTCAGGCCAGCCGTGGCGGATGGGGGCGGAGAGCTCCAGCCGGCTGAGGGGTTGGAGGCCGTGAGTGTAGGGCGTCCGGACGCGGGATGGAGCCCCACGGTGAGTTGAGGGGAGGCGGCGCGGGCTCCCGCCGTGCCTCGGGGCTGGCAGGCGCTTTGGAGTCGGGGGTCCGGGAGGCGCGGGGCGGAGGCGTCTGCGGGCAGGGCCCGGTGCTCCGGGCTTGAAATTCCCTCCACCCGGGAGAGTCAGGAGGGGACGAAGGACTCTGAAGAACGGGGAGGGATGTTGCGGACCCCGGTGCCCGTGCGGGGATCGGTGTGCCCAGTGCCCGTGCGGCGTTCGGCAGCGGCGGTCCCACAGCGGCTCGCGGGACTGACCGTCCTCATCCGTGGTCTCCTCAGCAGGCAGCCCCGGGCCCTTTCCCAGCCACCTCTGGCGCCTGCCTGAGGCACTCGGGCTCCGATTGCTTCCCCATTGCTTTTCTTCCTCTGGTCTTCACGTCTGTGTTTCCTGCCGGGACTGCGTTAGGAAGTTTGGTGGCGTTCTCACAAACTCCACTGTGACAGATGCAGAGGCGGAGGTACCGAGGAACCCTTCCGGCCCCGTCCTCATTTTTCCTCTGGCATTTGTTGTCCTGGAGCCCGCTGTTTGTCAGACACCCCCCCTCCCCTTCCCTCTGATGCCCTGCCCCCTTCCCAGGCGTTTCTGTCATTTTGCTCCTTGCATTCCTTGGGCTCTGGTCGCCCTTTTTCCAGCTGTGGCCCTAGGGTAAACCGTGCGCTTTGCAGACTAGGAATTGATAAACTGAGAGATTACAGTTACCACCAGGGGAGCCAGCCCCTGAAAGTTTTATTGCTGAGAATGCCCCAGGACTTTGCTTTTGATGGAAACCCGGTGCCCTGGAGGACCTTGTTTTCACAAAACCAAGTCGCACAAAGCTCCTGGTCTTGGAGCCTCTTTGACAATACCCCGAGTTTATCGAGTTTGTCTCACCTTTTTTTTTTAAACCACTATCCGTCTGTGGGGGTCCAGGATTGGGTTTCACACAGTGTTCTTTTGGGTGTTTAACACGTTCTGACGGTGTGTCTTAAGGGGAGGGAAAATGTTATGCATTTTCGAACATTCAAAGACCACAGTGGAGTTGGATTTGTTTACCTGTTTCTTCTCTCATTTGGGAATTCATGTTACCGTCTCATTCAATTTGGGCAAAGGGTTACCTCTTTATGAAAAAGAATTCAGATTTCGATAGGAAGGCATGGTTAAAAGGAATAAGTAAAACCCAGCACAAGATTTAGGTCATTTTCTTCCGTGATTTCTTTAGGCAGTTTGCCAGAAATGCCTACTTAGAAATGCTTCAAGTACGGTGCTAGTAAGGAGCCCTGACACTTAAGCCTCGATACCCTTACACAGCTTGGAGCTCTGGTCTCACGACTGAAGAAGCTTGAGAGTGAACTTAAGTAAGCTAGGCCCAGAGAGAAAATGTTTCAGTCCCTGAATTAGCAGAAAGTGGAACTTTGGCTGAGAAGAAAACACTGTTAGGCACATAGATATTGGCTGTTTATTTCCATTTCTCTTGAAATAGAGCATATACCCGAATTACCAGCGCCCTCACATCTCTGCTGTAAAGGCCACTTTTGCACAGAAAGCTTTGTGGACAGTTTTTTATTCTTGTGACACTGATAAAATATTCAGCATTCACTGAGAAAATTCAACGACGACATTCCATCGTGCTAGATAGAGCCCTGTAGAACCTTTTCATTTATTGAGTAACAATAGACAATATGGAATATAGCCCAAGGCACAATGTTATGGGTGCGTTGAAAGAATGAAGTATGTTGAATGAAAGTAGACGGATGGTTATTTTTAGTGTAGAGAATGAAAAGATTTCCTGGAAGAAGTATTTTGTATGAGTTTGAAGGCCCGGAGAATGAGTTTTCAGTAAATACAGAGTAGAAGGACCCTCCTGGGTGGAATTGCAGGTTATCTCCACTGCATACCAGGACACCATGGATCCAGCCACATATATTTGTGGATAAAGAAACAAGGCCAGTTAGCAGAAATAAAGATTTCAGTGGAGCGTTAGGATTTTATTGTCTCTGTTTCTTACTGCTGTGATAGGGAAATGAGCCTCCTTGTTCTGAGTAGACACTGGGTGATACTAGCTCCTTAGGTAGTAGTCTTTCTCTTAAGACCTGTCAGTGTGTGTTCTTGAGAAAGTTTTTAAATATCAGTCTCCCTTTTCGAGAGATAATGGATACTTAACGTGCTTTTGGACTATTTATATATATGTATGTGCCTGGGTATGTGTTTGTGTGCCACATGTGTGCAGGAGCCTATGAAGGTTAAACAAGGTAACATATCACCTGGAACTGGAATTACATCTGGGATGCTGGGAACCAAACCCAGGTCCTCTTCAAGTTCAGTAAGTGCTCTTAACTGATGAACCATCTCCAGCTCACTTAAATGTACAAGGGAAGGGGTAAGCAGAGTACCAGGGACTTTGAGACACAACATTATACAGGCTTATTTATAATTCACCTGTCAGATTTTTGTTTAATGTGTTTGATTCTGTGCATACCTGGCTGGCTTCCAAAGGGAAAATGGAAAGAAAATATCAGAGTCAGACTAGTGGGGAGAATTGTGAGATCCACAAATACCTGATATGTAGACTTTTTGAAAACAAAAACAAAATAATTTTTTAAAGATTTATTTATTTATTTTATGCATATGAATACACCACCATTGCTCTCTTCAGACACACCAGAAGAGGGCACCATACCCCACTACAGATGGTTGTGAGCCACCATGTGGTTGGTGGGAATTGAACTCAGGACCTCTGGAAGAGCAGTCGGTGCTCTTAACTGCTGAGCCATCTCTTCAGCCCCAAAATAATTTTTAATACAGAAAAATTTCAAGCATATATGAAAGTAGACCAAATAATATAAACAATTTTTCCATACCCAGCCTTAGCCTCACAGTGTATTGATTTATGAGCAACCTTTTCTCCCAGTACTAGGGATAGAACCCAGGACCTCAAACATACTAGGCAAGTGCTTTACTACCAAGCAGTTCTAAGGTTCATCTTTGATTTCGCTGAATTGCTAAATTGCCAAGTTTGTTATCCTGCAACTGGACTATCTGGGATTGTAGGCATGTATCACAAAGTCTGACCAGTATTCTATTTTTAACCCCTTTTTATTTAATCCTTTATATTATTTTGACATAAACCATAGACATCCTGTTATTTTACCTATAAATATTTTAACATGTATTTCCAGAAAGATTATTAAATATAACACTAATATTTTCCATAACTCAGTTCGGTGTTTAGTTAATTTATAAACCATTTTTTAATAGCTTGACTCAAGGTACAGATAAGGTTTACATGTTGTAATTAATATATACACATTGACAGTCATATATGTAGCACATGGCATGCCTGGTGCCTGTGAAGGCCAGAAGAGGGTGCCAGCTTCCCTGGCCCTGGAGGGATGATGGTTGAAAGCTGTCATGTGGGTGCTGTAAACCCAACCCCAGAGCCTTACAAGAGCAGTAAGTGCTCTGAACCAAGGACCTGTCTCTCCAGCCCCTAGCATAATGCTTTTAAGATTCATTGAAGAGTTCTTGCTATGTCATGATCACTCTTTGTTAAGTGTAGTACTGCATTTTAAAACTATACCACACTCTATTAGCTTGTCTGTTGAGGGATATTAGCTGTTTGCAGTTTCTGAATACGTTGAAAATCTTTGTGAACAAAGATTGGGATGAATGTATGTTTTCATCTCTTTTGGGTATATCAATGAGAAAATTTAGCTAAGGGGCTGCCAGATTGTGCTCCTCTGGTTGTGTACCTTAGCAGCACGGTATTACAGTTACTGTCGATCCAGATTCTCAACAACATGCAGTATTTGGGCTTAGCTGGAATTTAAGTTTCTTGTGATTATCAGTATCTCTGTTTAGTTCAAACATGCATTTTTCCATTATCAAACACCAAATCTGTATTTCCTAGCTATGTATCTCCTTCTATAAAGTCTTCCTTCATTACTTATTATGAGTTTACCTATTTTGTAAGAGTTCTTGACATAATTTAGATAAAACTCTATGTTACCCCCCCCCAATTTTAGCTTACATTTTCTATTTTAACAAGATCTTCTAAGGATAAAAGTCAATTTTCATCCAGTTTGCCAATGTGTTCTTTTCTGGTTCTTACTTTTTGGGTCTGTCAAAGAAATCATTTCCTGGGGTTTTGCCTATAGTTTCAAAAAATAGTTTGGAATTTTTGGGCACAGATGGTGAATATTTTAGGCTTGACAGCCATACTGACTCAACTGCTTAACACTATTCCTGTGAAAAGAAATTCTATATAATACATAAACATGATTGAATGCTAAGAATAACCTTCAAAAATAGGCATCTGCTTCTTTTCCCCTAAATTTGAAGGAGTGGTGTTTTAGATTCTGTGTTTACTTTGTTTTTTTTTCTATGTTTACCTTTCTAGTAAATTGCTATACTGTGGATTAAGAGTTGATACCCTTTTCGTTGCCTATGGATATCAATTATTTTTTAAAAGAGTAGCTTTCCTTTTGTGAAACCTCAGTTAATCTATATATTTGGTTTTACTTTTGGAGTCTATCCTGTTGGTATATGTATCACTATGCCAGAAATCACACTATCTTCATTCTTGTAGTTGAACAGTAAATCTTGAAGTAAAGCTGACCTAAGTTCCCCAATTTTTTCTCAAAATTATTTTGGTTGTTTCATATATTTAACATTTGAATATAAAGTTTAAGCTCGGGTTGAGTGTAATTCCAGCACTCGTGAAACAGAGGAGGGTGGAGCTCAGTGAATTTGAGGCCAGCCTGGTCTACATAATGAGTTTCAGGACACCTAGAGACATTTAGTGAGACCCTATCTCAAAACGGGGTGGGGGGGAGATTTAACTTTGGAAATTTCTGCTAAAAAATTTTTTAAAAAAAAGGAAAAAGAAAGAAAGGTTCACTCTGATTCTTTGAAGCCATATAATTTGAGGTAGGAGAATTGCTGTGAGTTCAAGAACGAGCATGGGCTACATAGTGAATGCTGGATTGATTCTCTAGTTTCATTTCTGTTGCTCTAGTACAGCCTTGACTAAAGCAACTTAGGAAAGAGTTTACTTCACTTACAATCTTACAATTCCAAGTTACAGTCTATCACTTTGGGGAAATCAAGGCAGCCGTTAGTCACATCACATCCATAGTCAAGAGCAGAAAAATGAATAAATCCTTGCTCGCTTCTGCCTGCCACTTTACTCTGGCCTGCTCCTGCCCTGGAGAGGTCAGGATTCCCTGCCCAGGGAACAGTGCTGCCTGCAATGAGCAGGGTCTTCCCAGGTCAGTTAACCTTCAAGACAGGCTTTTATAGAGATGTCCATAGACAAACCTGATGAACCTGATGAAGATTACTGAGACTCTTCCCAGGTGATTTTAAACCATTGCAAGTTCATCTTTAAAACTGGACTAGCCCTAGACTACAGTAAGAACCCCATCCCCCCCTTTTTTTTAAATTTTGAGTCTTATTTAGGAAGGTGTTATATTGTCATTTTAGCAAATTATTTGATTTCTTTGCAGTATTGTTTATGTACACGTGTTTGGTTCTTGCAGAGGCCAGAGAACATCAGGTCTCCAGGAGGTGGGTTTAGAAGCAGTTGTTAAGCCACTGGATGTGGGTCCTGGGAACCAGACTCAGGTGTCTGCAAGACAGTACACACTTGTTCTTCACTGCTGAGCTCTCTCCAGTCCTGCAGTAGTGTTTTATGGGTTTCAGTTTAGAGTAAGCTTTGCTAAGCTTATCCCTGAAATCTCTTGATTTTTTGATGATATTGTGAATACAATTGGTTTTTAAATTTTCAAAATTTTAAATAATGATTCAACTGTTGGTTTATAAAGTTGATTGAGTATATTTATTAACTTATGTTTTGATCTTGTTCTATTAAGTGTAGTAACATAAATTCTTCAGGATTTTTTAGGTACACAAAGTTTGTCATCTCTGAGTAAAGTGGTTTACTTCTCTTTTAATCTGAATGCATTTTTTTTTACTACTTTAAACTTTCATTAACAACAGTATTTTAACCATTAACTGTGAGAGTAGCTGTAGGTTTTTAACAAAATGCCTTTTATTAGGTTGAAGAAATTTTTTTCAATTTTAACCTTGCTGACCTTATCATGATCATGAATGGGCAAGGAATTTTGTTAGATACTTTTTCTGAATCCTTTGAAATGGTCACAAGTTCTAGTGACTATTAAATTTAAATTCCAGAAACAAGCTCTTTTTAACTATGACACTGTTCTATTTTATGTGTAAAATACTGCATTTAAGGAATACTCATACATATTTTTTTTTCTGGTTCAGTGGATTTTTATCAGTAAAATCCACTAGATTTACAGTTTTTGTTCCAGGAAGTTTTAAATTATGAATTCAATTTTTTAGCATTTGTAAGAGTACTTAGATTTTGTTTCTCTCATTGGGTTTCTTTGGGGTTGTAGCCCTTTAATATCTGTTGGGTCTGTAATGATGTTCCTTCTTTCACTCATATTAGTAGTTTATGTTTATTACGATCTATTTCTTTATTTATCAGTTTAATTAATCTTTCCAAATAATTTGTCTATATTCTCTACATTATTTTCTTCACTGATTTTTGCTATTATTATTATTGTGGTTGTGTTTTGTTTTGCTTTTTTCCTAAGCAAGGTTTCTCTGTGTAGCCCAGGCTGTCCTAGAACTCACTCTGTAGATCAGGCTGGCTTTGAACTCAAGAGATCCACCTGCTTCTGCTTGCCAAGTGCTGAGATTAAAGGCATGTGTCACCACCCCTAGGCTAATTTTTGTTCTTAATATTTCCTTTGACTTACTTTGATTTTAATATACTCTTTTTTTCCTAAGTTCTTAAAGTGGAAGCTGGTATGACTGATTTTAGTCTCTTGAAAATAAAGCATCCCAAACTATATTTCTTTAGCTACAGTTTTTACCATGTAATCTCCATAGCATGTGGAAATTTGGCCTGTGGATTAAAAACATGTTTTGTAACTAGCAAATATTTGGAGATTCCATAGATATATTTATGGTGTAGATTTCATAGTTAATCTTATCTAGGTCAGAAAACTTATACATTATTTTAGTTAATTATTGGGACTAATTGTATAATCCTATACATGGATACATGGCCTATTTTAGTGGTTGTTCCAGGTACATTTGAAAAGGATGTGTATTCTGCCATTTAGAGGTAGAATTTTCTGTAAAAGTCTGTCTTGTCAGATTTCTTAATATTGTTTTGTTTTGTTTTCAGATCTTGATAGCTGTAATAGTTTTTTGGTTTTACTGTGTTGATACTGAGAGAAGGGTGTTGAAATTTTAACTAACAGTGCTATCAGGATTTGTCTCATGTATCGTATCCTAGACTTTACTGTAGGTATGTATTCCTCTGGGCTGTTACAGCTTTATGATGAAATTGCCTTTTATAATTATTTAATTATTAAATACAGCAGTTTACGTTTGGTAGAATTTCCCTTCTTTAATCATTACCATTTATGTTACGTCTTCATTTATTGTAAATGCTACAACATAATAAGTTTTAAACAATTGCTTTTTTAAAATGTGCTTGTTGTGATGTTCCATTAGGGCTGAATCAGATGAGCTACGTACAAGGCATGGCCTTCCAGGGCCTCCTCCTGAGTGTTCAGTTTGTCATTCTCTTCTCCAGGCATTGGGAAAACCCAAATCTCCAGCTCCCTTTAAATTCTTTGTACCCTTTGGAGTTTTGCCTTGAATGTGCATCTTGGTATTCAGAGATAATTAAGGAATTCCCTATGCAGGCCCAAGAGTAGGCCTTCCATATTTTCTTCAGCCCTGGCTATCCTACAAAGGTCTGTGCATCCTGGAACTAGGATCTCTTTCCTCAGCCTAGCAACAGTTCCGTATCCTGCCAGCTTCTCTCTTCTTTTGCTATGGTCTAGAAAGTTCCATTAGGCAAAAGCTGGGATACTGTAGAGTTACTAGGAGATGGGTGGGTGGGGCTGGCATACACCTTTAATCCTAGTGTTTGGGAGGCAGAAGCAGGCAGATCTCTGAGTTTGAAGCCAGACTGATCTACAAAGAGAGTTCCAGGAAAGCTAAAGCTACATAGTGAAACCCTGTCTTGAAAAATCAAAAAATAAATATATAAATAAAAATAAATTAGGAGATGGTAGAGTTGACTTCGTTGAAAGTTCAGAGGTTGTAGTTTATTTCATTAGTCTGAGATCCCATGTCTCACATGCTACTGTCCCTTGCTTTGTGTGATCTAACATTTGAAAACAGTATCTATCTCCACACACACGTCTCTCTCTCCCTTTTAACTACAGTGAATAGACAAATCTGTTGTTATTTATCCCTGCACTTTTATCTTTTAAGGATTTCTTTTCTATTGCAATAGTGTCTCACTTTGAGCCAGGCTGGCCTTGAGCTCACAGGTCTGTCTGCACATACCACTGCCCTCTTTAAAGGCTTTAAAGTCTAGATGGTTTTTAAAAAATACCTCTTCTCTTGGAACTTTTTTTTAAATTTATTTTTAAATGAAATAAAAAAGTATAATCAAATTATAATTTTTACTTATTCACACAGGGGTTGTAAACACAAAAAGGCAGGATGTGGGGAAGGGGATGACACCAGAGCGTGAGTGTTCAGGGGGGTACAGATATCTTTCAGGACAGTATCGGCTGGGTGAAGGTTTAGGGGACAGGTCACTATAACTCTGCCTATGATTCACTTGACCTTCTCTTGGAACTTTTTTGAAAAAACTGTTGTCACAATCCAGGTTTTACTGAGGGAATACTGAGGTATAATTTGACGTATTTTCTGTCTTACAGCTTATAAAGTGTAAGTATAAAGTATTGAATCTAGAGTAAGGTATCTTGACCTTTTGAAGCTGGCTGATTCCTAAGAATGGGCTGTCTTGTACATGAAGGCATTAACATGTCCATGGCCTTACCCACTAGGTGTCAGTAGAACCCCTTCCTCAATTGTGACAACCCAAAATGACTGTAGATGTCCAATGCTTTTAGGTCCATGTTCTCTTATGAAGATTGCAGGCTGCCTAAACCACACAGCCTGCTTCAGGGATATGAAAATATCTGCTTAAATAAATTAGCACCACTATAGATAAGAATATAATTATTCAGCCTTGTAAAGAAAAATTCAGAAGTTTATAAGTTGATGCTTCATAGGTTGAATGATTCACAGGTATCATAAAAAGTGTGAATTATCATTTTAAAAGAGGAATGATAGAAGCAGTCATAACAGAAAATAGTAGAAACACAGGTAATTGTTTTATTTTGTTTTGTGTTTCAAGACATGATTTCTCTGTGTAGTCCTAGCTGTCCTAGAGCTCACACTGTAGAACATGATGGCTTTGAACTCACAGATACCTGCCTCCCTCTGCCTCCTACCTGAGCCTCCCATATGCTGGGATTAAAGATGTGTGCCGCTGCCGCCCACCTACTCCTGCCCC
>NW_021621323.1:18363823-18392699 GCF_004785775.1 Grammomys surdaster | reverse complement strand
CCCTGCATTTGGCTGATAATTTCTTTTCAATTATAGATAACTTCCAGAAATTTTTTCTGTAGCTTGCTGAACAATTTGAGATGTTGTATTTCTACAGTAGATCCAAAGATGGTTTTTATTTTTGAGGGGAGGGCTTTATAATTTTATTATAAATCAATAATTTTAAGTGCAAAGATTATTTCAGTATTGTGCTTTTCATAGTTAAATTTATCCATGCCATATAAATTTACTTTAAAATATAGATCAGGAGCCAGGCGGTGGTGGTGCACGCCTTTAATCCCAGCACTTAGGAGGCAGAGGCAGGCAGATTTCTGAGTTCGAGGCCAGCCTGGTCAACAGAGTGAGTTCCAGGACAGCCCAGGCTATACAGAGAAACCCTGCCTCGAAGAAAAAAAAAAAATCAGGAGAGAGTCCTTTTAATTTAAAAATGAACTTATTTTTGTGAATATTTGCAAATACCATCCTTTGTATGAAGAAAGGTAGCTAGTATGTTTTTAGACAATTGAAGGGTTAAGATTGTAAGACCAAAATTTCCTATAAACAGCCCTACTTTAGACTTTAAGCATCTCATATTCATTGATCTATTCTGTCAGGTTCTGTGGACGGTAGTTGGCTGTTTGGATATGGGTGGGATGGTTAGAGTCAGATCTACTATAGAAAATGTTAAGAACCACGTGGAGAAAATATATCCAAATAATTTCTTCTCTCTGTATCCTTTCTTGACCTTCAGAATCCTTTCTTCTCCTGTGTGTGTCCTTCAGTTTTGAGTAGCCAATGGTTTCATGGGTTGTTCATGGTACATTATTCTCTTGCAGTGGTGTTTAAGGGAATGTTTTTACATTATTGCTTTCAGTTTTGATATAGTTATATTTGAAGCTTTATGAGTGCATTTTAAACAAACCTGAAGAAAAAATGTGGGGCTAAGTGACCAAGGAGCCTCTGTTCTCAACTTATCTTTACTCAGAGGCCAATTGGCTTCACTTCCCCCAGAACTTTTTACATGGAGGTGTCCCTCCACTTTTCCCCTAGCAGTAAGTAGTCTTTCTACTGTAGCTTTTTATCTCTGATTCCTTCTCATTTTTCATTATCTGTCTGTCTTTTCCTCACTTTCCTCTTCACAGTTGTCTTTCTCCTTACACTTCTCTTTGTCTCTCTCCCAGCTCCTCATGCCCCTTTCTATCAGTTACTTGTTGATCTTCTTTGTTCAGTGACATAATCAGATCCATTTTAATCAGAACACAATCTTCTTTTTTGTTAGTTGGGTGGGAGCAATCAGTGGCGGCTGGGAGCTCAGTGAGATAGGCTCTTGTGTAGCCTAGGCTGGCCTGGAACTCATTGGGTAGCTGAGACTGGCTTTAGAATCTTGATCCACCTGCCTCTATCTCCTAAATTGTAGGATTACAGAAATGTGCCACCAACTTCAACTCACAGTTTTCTTTATTAAGTGGAATGTCAGAGACGTAAAAAGGGAATTGCTATATTTTTTAATAGATTTAAGAGGGATGTGTGAAAAGATGGACGGGGACCAATGATGGAAGGGGATGTCTCAGTGGATCCATGCCAAGGAATCTCTTCCCCCTGAGGGACCAGCCACACAACAGTATAGCATAGAATAGAGTTTATTCAGGGCATGGGAGAAGAGCCAGGATGGTAGTAGAGGCAGAGAGAGAGGGGCGGAGTGAGTAGTAGATGCCAGCCATGACCATGTGGAGAGAGGGGGAAGGGAAGTGGGGAGAGGCGAAGGGACAGAGAACCTGCAGGCACGGGAGTAAGGGGAGCAAGAGAGGGAGGAGGGGGCAGGCAGCCCCTTTTATAGTGGGCAGGCCTACCTGCCTGTTGCCAGGTAACTGTGGGGCGGAGCATACCTGGCTGCTGCCAAGTAACTGTGGAGGTGGAGTTTAGACAGAATACTAACAGTGTGAGCAGCTGAGAAACACATGGAGCAGATGGAGCCACTTCTTACCATTTCCTCCCAGTGTGTGCTTCTAACTGCAGTCCACTCTCGCACTCTGTTTTTGAGGATGCCTTTCCTCTTAGTTGCTTGCTTTAAAAGTTCAGACATCATCAGTTTCCGTGCTGAAAGTCTTTGCTACAATTCCCCCAATGCAATGAAAAGTTATTTTGGTTTTGAGGTTCCTGAATATTTGGAGCACAAATTTGGTATTTCGTGCTTGAGGGTAGAAGGGGGGTACATTTGTGTGAATCTTAAAAATCCGCTGTAGAGTTAAAGTTAAAGTAACCAGGCAGTTCCATATTTATCCTTTCAGGCTAGATTAAAGGGGCTGTTTTTCTTGTAATAATTGGAAGATTTAAGTGTCTATTTTTCAGAATTTTCTCCTGACTCAGTGCCTCACTTGTTGGCCCTATAGTATTTCTGTCTTATTTTCTGGTCTCCTTGGGTCCCACTCTCTTCTTTGCTTGTTTCTCCGTTGGTGTTTGCTGCTGTGAGTCTACGCCCACGTTTTCTTTCCACCTTCCCCCACACTATCCTCGATCCCTTTCCTCCCACGGGTGGTCGTTTTTCTGTCTCTGTACTGTTCTCACAGGCACCTTCCCCGTGTTTTTTCTGTATCTCAGTTTTCTGTGTTGAATTCAAGAGCCCTTATATTCTGCAGGACCTGCTGCTTTTTAAATCATTCCTTCATATCCTTTCTTCCTGAGGTGAGTTTGAGAAGGCAGTTGACCAAACACGACCCTTCGTGGGAAATTATGCCCTTTATAGGGGGCAGAATGGTGTTTTGTTTCCGTGTAGCTCATTCTTTTGGAAAGGTGTTGAGCTAGGCCTTGTCGCAGGTTACCTGAGTAGAGCCTTCGTCTTCTGCTCTTATCACTCTTGGGGCTTGAAGACAGAACATGAAAGTGGTCCAGGAAATACAGATTTTTCCATCCAAGAACGCCTACTAGCCAAATCCAGTTCTCAGGTGACTTTTCCTAAGCAAAGTCTTCTGTGAGGAGACCCTGTCAGACCAGAAGCTGCTCAAAGACTACCACACCCTGGGCTCCTCTACCTTCTCTGTGCTCTGTCCCCGCCTCTGTTAGTTTGAGCCAATGGGCTGAGCTCCAGGGGGTGGGCTAGGGCGGGGCAGGGGTGGGGCCAGGGCAGAGGAGCTGTGCTGCAGCTGCTGCCCAGCAGTGCTGGCTTGGCCCGGCATGGGGGATGGAGGCAGCAAGTTTGAGTCCTAGGCGGCAGCAGCCGCCGCCGCCAGGCTGTGAGTGTTCTTCTGGAGTCGGCACGGGGGATACAGGATGGAGCCCCACGGTGAGTGAAGGGCGGCGGTGGTGCTCGTTCCCACCGAGGCTGCTGAGTTGGGGTTTTCCTGAGTTACAATCGAGTCTGGGTCCGAATATGTGACTAGTTCTTGGTGCTCATAGTTTCTTGCTGAGCTTAGGAACCGGACTGTGAGAACCGACCTGCAGGGGTGAGCAGATGGTATTCCAAGTACAGCCGCGCAGTTAGCTCACATTTACCTACCGTGTACTGAAACTTCGCCTTTTGTAACTCTTTTAATTCTCAGGACAGGTCCACGACCCTTGAACTCATTTCTCACACAGGAAAGCTGAGGTTAAAAGTCTGCCCAAAGTAGTAATTGACAATATCAAAGCTTAAACCTAGGCGCCCTTGCCCCAGATCCTAGGCGCCCTTGCCCCAGAATCCGTGCTCTTGCTCTTGAGCACAGTGTGCTCCCACCAACCCCGCCAGCAATTCTCACTCCAGGTAGGGTGCTCAGTCCCAGGGTATTTTAGGAGTTCCGTCATGCATATTGTTGTCGTCTATGTTTTGTATTTAGAGGATATTTTTGTTTGAGCACTTCTCAGTGTCGTGGTGTGTTCTCATTTGTTTTGAATATGTTTGGAGGTTTGATGGTTTTAATTTTAAAACATCTATGGATGTGCTCAAGATTGAGGATTTTGAAGGTAGAATTCTAGTGGCTGATGACAGTCTCTGCTTATCAGTTTTTCACCTTTGAGAGATAACTCACCAAATACCCTTTTGGAGACAGGATTGTTACCTGTTAAGGCCTCTGACTATCTCTTGTCAGTTGTGTCTTTTGTCTAACACTATCAATGTTGGCTGTCCTTTTTCGTTTCTCTTTCCTCTGTTTGTATGAAATCAGGCGTGGGGAACGTGCACTTTGGCATTGGGTGGTTTTGGCTGGTCAGAGGCGAGCCCTCCTTGCCAGGAATGCTAGACATTCTGGAGGCGTGGGAGGCAGGGCAGCTTTTTCTCCTCCTCTATTTATTTATTTATTTATTTATTTATTTTCAGTTTTTTAGCTATCATGCTGGATTCAGACTGCACAAGAATAAAATGTGTGTTGTATATCTTATTATAGAATTGTTAAGGATAAAGCTGTTCCCGACATATTCCTGTTTGTTTTTGTAGAGTTTTTTTTTAAAGTGTAATTAAAGACCTTTACACTTGATTCCTGTGTGGGTTTTTTTTTAGTGTCTTTTTATAGATTCTCACAAACTCAGAAATTATGCTCAAACAACAGATTCCTGAAATTATGCAGTTTTGAAATATAAGTAGTAAGAAATAAAGTGCAGATATTTTGAGCAGTTTTACATCCCAGTTAGCTCTCTACTTCTGTTATATACATTATGGAGTGTGTGAGGGGACATTTGATTGACACAAAAGTCGTGTAAAAGACACCATTTGGGAGATTAGAAAATCTGTATGAACTTTTTTTTTTCTCCCACTGGTTGGTTGGACTGAGGGCCTCTTGCCGGGCAGTGAGCACTTTTCCACTGAGCGCTCCGTCCACATTTGTAAAGCACATGTGATTCAGAGCTTACAGTTGTTTTTCTATATTCATTTTCTACTTTCTATAAAATTCTTCAAGAGATAGATAATACAATTTTTAATATTTATGGCTTAGAGTTGGAAGAGAATTAGTTTCACAAATATTTCACTCAACAGTCTGTTTGCACAGTTCAAACTTCACTTGGAAGCATATTCTAGGTTTCCATGAAATCAGTTAAGCTTCTGGGACTGTTTCCAGTCCTATATTTCTTGTTTACAATCTACAGACTTATGAAGCCACAGCTTGTTTATTATTTAAATATTCTTAAAAACAATTTCCCACAATAAAGTGTCCTAGTAATAATAGCTCACAATTACTGAGTCTTCATGCCAGGCACTGTGCTAAGTACTTTCTATGCATCACTATCTAATTTAATTAAATTGCCAGTTTCAATCTGTTATTAACTATACTTTATATTACCACTAAGCAGAGAATACTTATTTTGGTGCATGGGAAAGTAATGTACAGGACCTCGCAAAGTGCATATTGTCCAGACGCTCTCATTGTCATAGTTCAGTTAGAAAAGTGTGATTTTAATTTTAAACATCTTTTCAATTGTAGTGTTGACTTTTAAATGTGAGAAAAATTGTAATGATGTTCTAAAAACTTAGTGCATTTAGCATAATGCATATTTCATGCCTTTCCCCTCTGTGCTCATTGGTATGTTAACAAGTTTTTTTAAGTCTCTTCTAAAAATTAGAAGTATTTTTGAAACAGGGTTTACAACTTTGAATTGCTAATTTGACACAGATTATTCAGTTCTTTTTACTCGTGAATTGATTTTATACTTGTTAATCTCTTAGTTTTTTAAATCATCTTTATCAGTGACTATGACTAAGTGTCTAGTTTACTAAATTTGAAGGTAACAAACAACAGAAAGACTTTATTATGTAAACTGCAAAAGTGATGGAGTGTGATAGCTACTCAGTAGCCTTCTCAGTGATATGGAAAAGATCTGCCCAAACAAGGTACTTGAGTATTTTATTTATTTTTGTTAATTGAAGGGGATACTTTAATATTAATGACCAAAAACTGTCCTGTTCATTTTAGAAATTACAAGGAATAATTTGAGATTGTAAGCTAGTTTAAATATAAAAAGTATATTCTTAAATAATTTGAAATTGAGTCAATGAATGTTTGAAACTGTAAATGGTAATGGGGCATCGTGTTTACATGATCATAAGTAATAGTAGAAATGCAGCTTCCAGGCCCTGCTGATGGCACGCTCCCTTAATCCCTGCACTCGGAGGCAGAGGCAGGAGGATCTCAGAGTTCGAGGCCAGCCTGGTCTACAGTGTTGAGTTCTAGGACAGCCAGGGTTATACAGAGAAACCCTGTCTTGAAAAAACAAAACAAAACAAAAGAAATATAACTTTGATTTTCATTTTATGTAATCTCACACCTTTACATAATTTTGAATGCTTATTTTTGAGAATATTTTAGATATAGATTTTTAAACAATTTTCTTTACAAAATATTACACCCTAGAGTTGTTTTTGTGTTTCTATAAAAACTGTTAGAGTAAACGTATAAGCCCATTCATTATTAATCTTGCTAAGTTGTTCATTTTGCTGATAGTTTCAAGTAGGCTATCCCTTACATGCTTACTGTGATACAAGCAAAAAATATGGAGGTTAGCAAATGGTTGTGGTCTTGATGTCAAGATTATAGCTGGACAGGGAGTCATAGTTTAAGGCATCTATTTGTACTATAGTAAATACAAAGTGAAAATTTTAGGTACTATAAGAGCACTGTTGGAGATTCTGCTCTGGTTTAGTGGTGATGATAAAGGGATGCCAGTGGTACAGGAAGATGTCTTCCTTCCTTCCTTCCTTCCTTCCTTCCTTCCTTCCTTCCTTCCTTCCTTCCTTCCTTTTCTCTTCTTTTTGAGACAGGGTTTCTCTGCATAGCCTTGGCTGTCTTAGAACTTGCTCTGTAGATCTAGCTGGACTAGAACTCACAGAGATCCACCTACCTGTCTTTGCCACCTAAGTGCTAGGATTAAAGGTGTGTATGTTTTAGAGGTTCATGACACATAAATGGAAGTAACTAAATCCTTAAGAAATTAATATAGTAGCTTAACAAAAAGTAATGGTAGTTTATTAGTATGTTAGCAGTAAAAGTAAGAATGGATAGATTAGAGAATTGTAATTAGGGCCCAAAAATGTATTATGCCATGTGTGGTATGAATAAATAATAATGTCTCTTACATGTAACAAAGATGATAAGCTTTCTATTATTGATTTCATGGAGGTCCTTGGTTGTTCTATCATTATGAAAGTATCCAAATACTCGTAGCATATTTGGGAAACTTTTTTAATGATGTTTGAGCTAATTCTCCACCACTCCCAGCCCTTCTTTTGGTTTTTCCAGTCAGGGTTTCTCTGTGTAACTCTGGCCATTATGGAACTCTCTAAACCAGGCTGGACTCGGAACTTAGAGCTCCACCTGCCTCTGCCTCCAGAGTGCTAAGATTAAAGGTGTGTGCCACCACTGTTCTGCTATTGTCTGTTTGTTTTTTAATGAAACAAGGTCTTTCTACATAGCTCAGGCCGTCCCGGAACTTACTATGTGGTCCAGGCTGACTTTGAACTCACAGAGATCTTGCTGTCTCTGGGGAGTGATAGGATTAAAGGCATATGTCACCACTGCCTGGCCCTCCTCTCTTGTTTCTTTTCTGATTTCAAGAGATACAACCAAAATAAGGACTTTCAATTTTAGAACAGTTAAATAAAGATAAAAAGACAAAAATATTGTGTTCCAGTAAATCAGAACTAGATGTCTTAACAGAAAACCCTCTTTATTTTGTGATCTCTTTTAGTCTTCATATGAGCCTATAAATTAATTGAATAGATTGCACATTTGGAAAATATTAGAGCTGAGATTAAAATACAAGTTTTTCTTATGCCAAGTATTTATTTGTCCAGTCGAGGTATGTGAGATTACTAGACATTCTTAGAGCTTCTTTCAACGAAGAAATATTCTTGACAATTTCGGATAAGCTAGATATATGTGCATGTATATGCATTCTCAGAAATTACTCTAATTGAAACTGATGTGCTGAGTGGACGCTTCTGTGTCGTCTCATCTAACTCTGACATAATCTCTGGTGTAGGTGTTGTCAGTATGTTTTCCTTGAGTGAGCGTATCACAGTGAAGAGATGAATTAACAGCTTGTGAGGTCACACACACAGTAAGTGGTAGAGGAAGATTTTGAAAATATGTTTCTCAAAGTGTATTTCATCTTTAGTTTTGAAGGCAGTTCTGCAAAGGGAAAATATGACTGTCACTAAGTGATGCATTGGAACTGTCTTTACAATAAAAAAGTAAAATTCTCTATCGTAAGAATTAAAGTAGTTATGAGCACAAATTTTAGCTTTGAGGTTTATCTAGGATTGAACTCCAGCTCTTAGTTGGGAATGTAGAGGCGTGTCAGCCTCAAAAGCTCAGGTTCTTTGCATTGTGAAATGAAAAGCATGGTAGG
Organism: Grammomys surdaster; assembly: GCF_004785775.1. NCBI lineage: Eukaryota > Metazoa > Chordata > Mammalia > Rodentia > Muridae > Grammomys > Grammomys surdaster. The sequence continues at coordinate 18,384,410 of NW_021621323.1, read as the reverse complement.
AGCTTGCCCATCCCAGGGTTTGCTTATCATAGAGTTGTCGGAATTGCAGACACTCAGTGACAGCTGCTGTCGTTGAGCTCGGTGTTTCCTTATCTAGAGCTAGAATGCTGAGGTGGGCTGGGGGCTGTTGGTGAAACCTAGTATGATATCTCTTGGCTGATATGCTATTTTCCCCTCTCTTTTGTTTCTTGTCCCCTTAAGGATTTCAGTTTTTCTGACTGTTAAATGAGAGGATGATTGCTCACAAACAGAAAAAGGCAAAGAAAAAACGTGTTTGGGCATCAGGCCAACTCTCTGCTGCTATTACAACTTCTGAAATGGGGCTCAAGTCCGTAAGTTCCAACTCCATTTTTGATCCGGAGTACATCAAGGAGCTGGTGAATGATATCAGGAAGTTCTCCCATATGTTACTATATTTGAAAGAAGCTATTCTTTCAGGTTTGTCAACTTTTCTCAGTATTCTTATTGGTAGTTTGTAAAACTTAAGCGCCAGCCCAGTTATCTGTGTCCCATGACAAGAACAAGCCATTCTTCACTACTTAGTTTGTGACTTTCCCCTAAAATGTTAAATGCATACAGTGTAAATGTTTTTTAAATCAGATAACAGTACAGTACATAATAAAAGCCTTGTTAAGTGTGAGAGGACAAGAGCACAAAGAAAAACTAGTTTTGGATTTTGAGCAGAGTTGAGTATATTTTACACTGGTATACTTGACAACACTGAAATCTAAACAGTCCTGTTATGATCTGTGAGAAGCAGACTAACATATGTAATTTACCTTGCTGGCACTTTAGTCTAAAATTTGCTTTTCATTTTCTTGCCAAAATTTAATCCGAAATGTATGTCTCTGACTTGAATGGAGAACCTGTCTTTCGGCTATTAGTGCCACCTTCATGTCCACATTTGATGTCAGTGACACATAGTGCTTCAGAGACCTCCGCCTCTTTAGTAGTAAACACTGGTTCACAGCATCAACTTTAGACATAAAGAGTGAAGATCTCTGGTATATGAGGCCTCTTGGGCCTTCATAGACATTTATCAGATTTCAATAAATATGTTTGAGTATATAACTAAAATATTTATTTCCAAAACCACATCTTTATACTAATTTTTTTCAAATATAACTAATTTTTAAGTTGAAATTCCCAAAATAATTGGATTAAAGTGGAAGGTTCAAAATTTTAGTAAAGTTTTCATCGTATATTGTTCTTTTGAGATTGCATAAATATTAAAGAAGTTACTCACAATTCTGTTTATATTTTAATAGTACCATCTTGAAGTCTAGCTATGGATGATTGAATGACAGTAAGCTAGAAAGAGACCTTAAATGCTTTATTATACTCATAGCATCTCAAAACAACAAACCTGTCATTTATTCAAAGAAGTATGGCTTCATTATAAAGCCTTGGTTTTAACTAGGTTACTTTTAAGTTGTTATTTTTGTTCTTTTTTGATGTATAAGCCATTGCTGGTTGATTTTTAAAGGCTATTTGAAATAATATTTTAGGTAATAAATTATTTACTTCAGCTTATAGTAGGGCATAATTTAATGTTTCAATTTAAGTTTTAATTAATATAAATTATATTAGAATTTCTTTTGGTATTTTTGGGGGAGGAATTTATATTCTTTCAAATCTGCATCTTATATAGTTATCCTTTATTTTACAGATTTAAAATGATATTTTAAAACAAGTTGTATCATCTTTTATCGTAAATTTATGAGTTTCAGTATGTAAGTAGACGTAGACAAACCAGAGGCTAAGAAGTTTCTCACTGGTCCTCAGTGTGAAAAGAGAAAGGTGGTTATAACATACAGAAGGAGACTACTCTTTGAAATTAAAGGTCATGTAACCCAGAGGTAGTGGCATACTCCTAGGTCCAGCACTCGGGAGGGAGAGGTAAGCAGATCTCTGAGTTCAAGGCCAGCCTGGTCTACAGAGTGAGTTCCAGGAAGCCAGCGTTACACAGAGAAACCCTGTCTCAAAAATAATAATAATAATAATAATAATAATGCCCCCAAAACAAACAAACAAACAAACAAACAAACAAACAAACATGGTGGATAAAGTACTTGCCTTACAAGTATGAAAATTAGAGTTAGATGCTCAGGACCCATGTAGAAGCCAGGCAGACTCAGTGCCACCAATTATTCCTTCAGCAAAGACAGGATAGTAGAGGCAAGCTGCCAGGCTGGACAAACTGCAACTGGTAAGCTATATTCAGTAAGATACCCTCAAAGTGGAAAGAGCTCAAAGAAGATACCCAAGTTCCACTTGAGGCTTGCACACACAGCATGCATGTGCATGTGTGCACCCACAAGAAGGAGCATATGTGTGTGAATGTCTGTGGAGTAAGAAGAAGCAATGCAGTGAAGCTGAAGCTGAACATAGCTCATGGATTTATCTACAAGTTTTGTGATGCATTTTTACAGAGTATCCTCTCTTTCCCCAAGACTGATTTTATGATAAATTCTGCATTTGAAGTTTCCTCAGTAGAACTATGAAACTAATTTTAGTAGTTGAAGAACTAGTGATTATCAAAGACCTCTGTATTCCTAACAGATAGGAAATACATAGTCTCATTCACGTGTTCCCTTTCCTCCCCCTTCCCCTTCGTGTACACACACACACACACACACACACACACACGTACAGGTGTTCTAGATGACTCTCGATTTACAAATAAATGAACTGCTTAAAGAAAGAGATCTGAGGCCTGAATCCTTACTCTGCCTCAGTTAAGTGATAGTTTGGTGGCTCTTCTTCCAGTACTCATAGCCAAGGTGAGGTTCCCCTGTAGTCTTACACAAGTAGCAGGTGTGAAATTTTAAGTTTGAGATTTCTATCTAGTATCATTAAGGTACATTACTAATAATTATAGGGATAAATTATGCATCTTACATTAAGGGGCTAAAGATACTCACTTTAATTTATATGTTTAATTGTGGATTAGAATATATGTAATGTAAAGCCTAATTCAGGTTTATGGTTGCCCCCTACCAGGAATAATCTATTCTGCTTTCCAAATAACAGATTCACAACTGTTCTAGTTTATGCAGTATTTTTTGAAATAAAAGACTTACTTTGTTTGTGTAAGTTGTTCTGCCAGTGTGTATACTGCATGTATCAAGTGTTCACAGAGACCAGAAAAGGATATATATAGGATGCTCGTAGATCTGGCATACGATTTTGGAGCTACTTGATGGGAGGATGCTGGGAACCACTGTAAAAAGTAGCAAATGCTCTTAACTGCCAAGCCATCGCCAATGTTTCATGAAGGAATTTTAAAGTATGCCTTTGTAACATACCTCTGGAATCTAAAAATTTAGAAATGTAAAACCTTTTAGTTACATAGAAAGAACACAGCACAAAATTCCTCGTTTTTCTACTACTTCATGTTTGAAAATATAAAGTGACATTGTAAAATATATTTGAAGGAAAAACAGGTTTGATTATTCTTGTAACATTCCTTTTATTTATGTAACACAATTTTAAATGGATTTTAATCAGAGCTTACCATTTACTTTGTTCTTCTAGTTGTTTTGTTGTGTTGTGCTCTTTTGTTTGAGAGTCTTACTACGAAGCTCTCACTGGCCTTGAACTAGTGTCTCCTTTCCAGGGCTTTAGTACTAGAGATGACTCCCTTTCACTTTCTCTCCTCTCCCCTACCCTTACCTTTTTTGTTTTTTGTTTTTTAAATAGACAAAGATGAAAGATACAAGTTTATTATGTAAATCACCTATTGTAGGCGCCCATTAATCTATAACTTCTTTAACCACATGGCACTTTATCATAGAGATTCAGAACCTAGACACATGTCTATAATCTCAGGACTTGGAGAGCTGAGACAGGAGGATGGCAAATTCAAGGTTATTATGTGGCAAGAGCCTATCCCAATAAAACAGCTGCAGACTGTCAGGCTAGCACACCCACAGCAGCCATCATCACGCTTCTTGCTGGTTCTCTGTATTCCTGAGCCAAGGAGATACTAGCACATCCATCACTGGAATTTTGTCTATTTAAGTGAGTTCTTACATATAAAACTCTCCATAAGTGCTTTAAGTCAGCTGTTCCTAGTGTTAGAGTTCCCAGGTAGCTAATAAGTTTTTTAAAAAACGCTGCTGTACCTCAAGGTTCACAGTTGTCCTGTAAACTCAGAAGTCATCACAGAAAAAGTAGAGGTTGGCTGCTTGTAAGTTCTGATGCTTTTTCCTTTGTTGTTTTGGTCAAGTGAATTAACAAAACCATTTTTTAAATTGGTCAGTTTTTCTTTTTTAATCAAGGAAAACACCATGATTTTTTTTCTTGTAGTCACTCAAGCATTTCCATGAAATGTTTGCAGTATAAACACTGTGGTATTGTGTTAATGGCTGAGAAACAAAAAGTAGAGCTGGCTAATCTGTTTTCACTTGATAAGTTGAATGTAGCAGAAAATGAAGGGCACTAATGGGTAATGGGTGAAACAATGCAGTAAAGTGTGGTGTGCCACATTGACGGGGAAACACCCAAACATTGGGATACTATTTTACTGTTGTAGAAAACGAGTTAAACTTGCTGATATCTCCATCTGTAATACCTCTGTAGTATTAATCAAAGGCAGGTGTTATGTTTATAGGGTGGCTGTGTATAAAATTGCTTTGTATTTAGTTATTGTACTAAATGATGCTAAATGTAAGTTGACAGATACAGAAATATTTTAACGCAATGTACTCTTACTTGATTTCCAAGTTATTTACTAATACTGATTTTACAATAGAATTAAATTCAAACTTTACTATTTTTTTATTAACCAAAATATTGTGGGACCAGGAGAAGTAGATCTGTCGCTAAATCTCTGTGAAGAGTATCTCTCTTCAAAAGACATTTCATGTGAATGACTTAGAGATTTACTTGTAAGGATCTTATTTGTAAGCATTAAGACAAAGGCAGTTTCATGTTTATTAGTTGATATTCACAGCAACCTTATGAGGAAGGAAAAGGAGATACTCTTATCAATTCTTTTTTACTGATAATGAACTCAAGTTCCAAAAGCCCAGCATTTCATTTCAAAGAAGTGGCAACCTGGGTTGGTTTTCCTAACCTGAGTTTGTAGGTTTTTACCACACATAGACTCTCAGCCTCTTGCTTTGACTAATTGTGCCACTGTTCTTTTGTTTGTTTGTTTCTGCTTAGTTTAGTTTTTTGAAGGGGTGATAACCTGTTGTAGCTTTAAAGGAAGCATTTCAACTCCTGTAAGTTTTGAAAAGTTGCCAGTTGCATGGTAGGATAGGATAGCTTTTCTTCATAAAACTAATTGGAGGTAGCTTTACTGTAAGAGAAAGAACGTTTGGTGTAAGACTTGTTTTCTTTGAACAATTCCTGTACAGATAGTTGAAGGCTTGCTAATTTGTGAAGTTTCTGGTGAAGATAATTATCAGGCTATGCTAATGTCCTATTATGAATCTTTGTGGTCAGTCTTCCCTTTAGATTTTTCTTGATTTATAGACTCTTTCAGAAGTGTATATTAAATCATATGGTACTGGAAGTAGAGTACAATTTGAGGTTTTATGAAATGTATTTTAAGTAACTCAGTTACAACCTTTCAGTGTATTCATTGAGAACAACTTTAATATCTGTTTAAAGGGCTTCTTGTGTAAGAATAAAGGAAGTTCAAAATGGTAAACCATTTATGTTGATAATTACTGCATGTTCTACAGTGTTTAAGCAAAAGAAAGCAAAACAAAAAAAAAAACCCTCTAGGAGGGAATATACTGCAGTTAACTCTTAAAGAGACCATTGAGTTTTGACTCACAGTGGATGATTTTAGCCCCCAAGGCTCTGTTGTGTGAGACAGCACAGGATAATGGGAGTGTATGATAAAGAGAAATTGTTCACAGCATCACATCACAAGCTCCAGAGCAGAGAAAAAAGGTCTAGGGTCTCACACTTGTCTCCCATGGCTTTCCCTCAGTGTCCTGTAATTGTTCACCAGGCCTTTCCTCCTAAAGCAGTAGTTATCGACCTTCCTAATGCTGCCACCCTTTAGTACAGCTCCTCATGCTGTGGTGACCCCCAACCACAAAATTATTTCATTACTACTTCATAACTGTAGTGTTGCTACTGTTATGATTTGTAATGTAAACATCTGTGTTTTCTGATGGTCTTAAGTGAGCCCTGTGAAGGGATCATTAGGCTTCCAAAGGGGTCGTGACCCACAGCTTAAGAGCTGCTGTTCTAAGTCTCTTTTCTCTCCTAGTGGCGCTGTCCTGGAACTCCTTTTACAGAGAGCCTTCTTTTCTTTCTTGATAGGGAGGGCTGTTAGTATAAGGGAATGGTTAATGAGATGGGAGACTATTTTTGTTTCTTTATCCTGAAGATAGTTTTTCTTTATGGTTATTATCTTTCACTGTAAAAAATATTAATGTAATTATGAAATGACTATCTACAATTTTTGTTATCTTTAAAGCTATGTCAATAGAGACAATAAATAGTAAGAGTATGAATTCTGGAATTATATACTCTGGGTTTAGATTTTGGCTCCACAGTATAATAAACCTGATAAATTTGGTATGTTTCAGTATTTTCATCTGTAAAAACCAACTCTAATAAAATTGTGGAACATGAAATTGGACAGTTTTAAGTATTTCGAGACAGTATTTTTCTCTAAATGTTTTGTTTTGTAGGAGGCAGGGCAGGGCATTGTTTCTCTGTGTACTGTAGCCTGGCTTTTCTGGAACTCTGTAGACCAGGCTGGCCTGAAACTGAGACCTGCCCCCTTCTGCCTCCTGAGTGCTGGGATTAAAAGCCTGTGCCACTCTCCCTTTTTACAGTAAAAAAACATTTTGATTCAAATGATAAGTGACATGATCACAAAGTTACAGAGGTTGTAGGTGGTGTGATCTGCACACTGTAACCAGAAGTTGCCTGGGCCCAGAAAGAACACTGCTAAGAATATCAGAACTGCTCTAACTTTTGCAGAAGTAGGTAGAAGTCTAGGCTTCTTTACTGTTCAGCCAATTTTTCATCATGAACAACTAATTGAACTATTGTAAAAGGCCAAAAATTCACTAAATGATCTGTGTATCTTATAAGTAAATTTATCCCAATTTTAAAAATGTGTGCATCCAGTGATGTTTCTTACATATGTACATGTGGATTACTTGTTTCTAATAACTAATAATTAATGCAGAGAATCAGTTCTAATGTGGAAACTTAACTTTTTTCGGGATTTTGAGTTTGTTACCATATATATTAGGAGACATGAGACCGGAATTTAGTTGCCTTGAAAAGTCTGAAGAGCGTGTTTAGACTGGGAAAAATGAAAAAGTAGTGTTAAATTGGCCACACTGCAATAGCCTTGAAATCCTAAGGTGGTGGCGGTGGCAGTGGCGGTGATGATTGTGATTGTGCATCTGTTTCATGTAATCTATCTGGAGGTCTGAGGACAACTTTGGGGAGTCGATTCTCTCCTACCTTTATGTAGGTTCCAGAGATTGAGTTAAGTTGGCAGGCTCTCAGAGCAAACACCTTTACCCATTGATACATCCCACTAGTCTGGTTGTGGGTTTCAATTTTTGTTTTATTTTGTTTGTTTTGGGTTTTTTGTTTGTTATTTTTTGGATTTTCAAGACAGGGTTTTTCTCTTATGTAGTCTTGGTAGCCTTGGATGTTCTAGAACTCACATCAGAGACCAGGCTGGCCTTGAACTCCAGAGATCTGCCTGCCTCTGCCTCCCAAGTGCTGGGATTAAAGGTGTCCATCACCACCGCTGCCTGGTTTAGTCCTTTAGAACAGAGTTACACATCCTGGTGCTGCTCTCAGACTCAATGCCTAGCTGAGGATGAGCTTGGACTTCACTGAACGTCTGCCTCCACCTCCCAAGTACTTGGATTACAGGCATGCCACTACCATGTGGGCTCCTGAAGTCAGTAATGAATTAAGTGACAAACGGTTTTCTGAAAGTGCTGAAAAAATGGTTCATAATTGTAGTGATTTAAAATAGAACTGAATATATGCTAGGCAGAAATCATGAACCAGTGCTTTCTACTTGAAGTATCTTCATGTCTTTTGTAGCTTAGATTTCTAAAATTTTGCACTGGAAATTAATTTTTAATTTTTCTTGTTTTTCTTTTAAAGACTGTTTTAAAGAAGTCATTCACATCCGTCTGGATGAACTTCTCCGTGTTTTAAAATCTATAATGAATAAGCATCAGAACCTCAATTCTGTAGATCTTCAGAATGCTGCAGAAATGCTTACTGCAAAAGTGAAAGGTAAGGAAGGTTTATTAAGGGTGGGCCACTGAGGGCAAAAGGATCCAGTGATACCTTCACGTGTCAGGCCATACTGACTGTAGCCATCTACTCAAGGCATTTGTAGGATTTAGCTGAAAAAGAATTTTGTCTATTTTGATAAATACCTAAAGAGTTCTTCTCTTAAAAATAAAAACTGCTAGAGGGATAGCTCAGTGGTTTAGAGCACTGGCTGCTCTTCCAAAAGTCCTTAGTTCAATTCCCAGAAGCCACATGGTGGCTCACAACTGATTGTGATAGGATCTAACGCCATCTTCTGCTGTGTCTGAAGACAGCTACAGTGTACTCATATATATAAGATAAATGAATTTTTTTTTAAAGCTGTTAGATGTGGTAAAAATTAAACAGCCAGTGTTTACAATTTTAGTTTTGTGCATGAGTTCATCCCCCTTTAAGGTCGTTTATTACTGCCTAAAGATTCTTTGCTATGTGAAGACAGTGGTGTTGGAAAATGGTCATTTGTAGTGACTTTAAATGGAGAAAAACAAGACTCAGTTTAGTATGTGAAAATGAAATTGCAATTTTAATTTTATCAGGTACATGTGGAGATATAGTATGTATATATTATACGTGCACTAAACAGTCTTGGAACTTAGGACATTGGCCTCTGTAGTGACAGCCACTTGAAATTGTTACAAATTCTTCTGGGGTACAACATATAAGAAAGACTGAAGCGGTTATTAGTTTATGAACTGTGAGAAATAATGCACTAGATAGAAACAGAAGGCGTGAGCTTGAGTAGAAGGTAGGGCCTGGGAATCGCTAAGGGTCGGAGTCACAGGGAAGCTTGAAAATGTATCCTGTGGTCAAGGAGGGAGGACCCCAGTCATAAAGAGAGGACTGACAAGAGATTGGGGTCAAGGAAGACAGACAAACTGGAGGAGTGTCTGCCAAATGGGGAGAAGTCATGGAGTTTCAGAGGTGCAGGGTTTTAAGAAAGAAATGGGGGAAAAGTATTTATCAGAGTAAAAAGTCACTGACAAGACAACATGGCTTCTGGTAATGGCACCATAAAAAGTGGTGGCAGTGATGTGTGGAAAGTCAGAGGCAAATCTCCTGCCAATGATAAAGGCAGACTTACCAGATGGAAAGGTTATTGTCCAGAAGTTTGCGGTTCAGGTGTGGTCATTTACGGAGCTCTCAAGGCTGAAGCTGCAGTGTAGGTGGGTCCCTGTGTGAGCACTCTGGATGTGAAGAGCCTGAGGAGAGTGGTGAGATGCTCATATCAGAAAGGACAAGGAGAAGGCAGTGTTGGGATAAGGCAGAAAGGAAATAAAAGCCTTGCAATAAAAATGTAGCCTATATCCTCCCCCTGCCACACACACATCTCTTTTCTGACTTAAGACTTTTCCTGTTAAAAAAAAAACAAAAACCTTTCCTGTTTGTGTGGTTTCCTTTTTTTCTATTTGAAGCACTGAGAGGGAAAAGGTGCTGTAGACAGTTTTAAGTGGGAACCAGGGGTAGCTTGTTCTGTGACTCTTAAAAATGTGCTTAGTAACCAGATTTGTTTTTAAGAGAATTGTTTACAAGCACCATTTAACTTTACTTAGATAGGAAAATTTGTGTCTATAGATAGTAAAATTTCCATGCTTGGAAATAGGGACTTAGTTCAATTGTTGTCAGTGACTATTGTGTGCAGTCAGGATGTCCTGGGGAAGGAGCGCACCAGCATGTGGCTGGTGCCCACATTCCAGAGACAGACCTCAAGAGCGTGGGCTCCAGCTGCCTCCAAGATCCTTTTAACCTTGAGGTAAAGGAATCTTTTAAATAGTATTTCACACTATGCTGTCTTATACTCAAAATTATTGTCACTATGTTACTTTGGTGTTGAATGAAAATGAAAAGAGGAAGATAGGCTTGATTTGTTGGTGGAAAACTGTTTCTGTAGGATTCCCTGGAAACCAGAAAATGTTACAAGGGTTTGGTTTTGTTTGTTTTTTGTTGTTTTTTACTTTTGTTCTTGAGACCCTCCTAAAATAGAGTGACCTTCACAGTTGAGGCTAAATCAGTTTATTTAATAGCAATTTAATTTTCAAAATCTAAGAAGGCAAGATACAGGTAGAAATTATCTCTGAATATAGGAGCCAAACAGTCTGAATGTGTTGATACTTCCATATTTGGGTAGGGAGTTCTGGTTTTCTTCATTTTGGGAAGAAACTTCAAGAAAAGCAGTTGTCATTTAGATCGTTCTTACAGTCCTAGCCCCTTAATTACATTTTTAAAACAGCAGTGACCTGAGCAGCTATCTTGTTTTGGATATATTAACTGCCAAATGCAGTTTGCAAAATTCCCAAACTTCTCAAAACAAAATTAAAATAAAATTTAAAAAAACGTAATACAGAATAACTTCAGGGCTGTAAAATCTGGTTGGTTGTGTTGCCATAATACATCTGGTTTTTATACATAAAACAGTATCTTTGTTGCTTTTTTTAAAAAACTGTAAACATGAAATTTACCTTGTAATATCTTTAAAAGAAAAATTCTTAGCTTTCTCCCATTCATCTGACAGTGATTTGTAGTTCCTGTGTCTTTTTCTATTTCCAAACAGGAAGTTCAGTTGACAAAATATTTGCAATATGGTAAGAGAGATACAGCCTATTTTTGAAGCAGATAAAGACATCTTCAGACATCAGTAATTTATGATGTACTTAGTATTTTCAACTGTCTAGGTCAGTTTTATTTGTAATATAAATGAAAAATGTGGTTTTTAAAATACCTATATATTTCCTTGTATTCCTAAATTGGCAAATAGAAAAAGAAAAACAAGCCTTAATCACACAAAGAAAGATGTTAAAGCCTCATTTTCCTTTCTGTTCTGCAAACCTGATTTTTCAACATGTAGCCATTAATTCCAGTCCCGAGATAAACAATGATTGTCACTGATTTCTTTTGAATCTTTCTAAAAATACATCACACATACACATACAAGCAAACACATGTACAATTCTCCTTTTTAACCTACTTGTTATATAAACGATTCTACTTCTCGCTCATTTGTCTGCACATAAACGTTTCTCAGTTCTTTGGCTTTTGTTTGATATTTTTCAAAGCTGTTTGGTAATACATAATGTGCCATAATTTAATCAGTTCATTCCCAGTAGATGTTTAAACTGTTTCCTGGTGGTGCTTCTATGCATAGTCAGGCAAATTCCTAGTAATAACTTGGGTGTTGAGAGAACTTGTGTTTTGGATATTGTCAGATACCCTCTCTTAAGCCCTGCCTTCTGATAGTATGAAGTATGAAAGTAGCTGCTTTACTCGCTTTGGTCAGCAGTGCTAGCTATCAAGATTTGCTACTCAGGTTCATAGTAAAATCCTTTGTCTTGGGGTAGTTTGATCTGCATTTTCTCCATTTTGAGTGCAACTGAGTATGTTTCAGGGTCATTTGCACATCCTTTTATTTGAGTTGGCTCGTAACCTGATTTTCTCTTGGTTTTTGATATTTTTAAAATATAATTAATTTATAGAAACTTTCTAACATAAACTCTTGAATATAGTTTATAATTTTACTTTTTTGTTTATTTTTATTTTTACACTTTAAAGTCTCAGTCTTTTTATGTGTGTTTTGAGTCTGAGTTACTAGAATGGCCTTCCATACTCTGAAGTTTCACCATTCTCTAGATCTTTTTTCCTAAAGTTTTTATGGAATCATTTTTAAGTTGAAGTCTAAAATTTAGAGAAACAAAATGTGTCCTGTTAAAGGGGTCACAGCCCATTTGGGAGATGCATATAAGATATCCTTCATATCAGGTATTTACATTATGATTCATAACAGTAGCAAAATTACAGTTATGAAGTAGCAACGAAAATAATTTTGTGGTTGGGGGGTCACCACATGAGAAACTTTATTAAAGGGGCTCAGCATTAAGAAGGTTGAGAGCCATTGGGTTAGAGAAGGCCAGTAGAGGAATGAAAAGAAAGAAAACATTTTAGAAGCAAAGTCTGAGCTAAGCAATGTATGGGAAACAGCAAGTGGAAAGTAGAAGAAACGTATGAAAGAAGCTCTTGTAAATGTTGGTCTGCAGTGGACAGCACCTAGACAAGTACTTCCTTGGCAGTATGGAAGTGATGAAGTTCTGTGGGGTTAGTAAGGTATAGAGGGAGCAGCCTAAGATGAGATCTACTGAATTCCAGCTACTGTATCTATCCACTGTATCCTAGACACTTAATTCCATCCTTGATATGCTACTTTGCATGTAAAGAAAGTAAATTTAGATTGTGTCAACACTAGAAGTAGTCAAGCTCAGACTTGAACCCACGTCTGGAACTCCAAAGCCTTACTTCTTCCATGCATTATAACAAATAACTTTTAAAAGAGTTCAGTTTTCACTGATGGAAAGCTGGTGCTGAGACTGCTGTTTGATTGATAGTGTTCCAGCATCATTTAGTTCCCACAACTGTTGCGTTTAGTCAGGGACAAAGCTAAGACTCAGCCTACGCAGGCTGTTTGTAGAACCTGTCTTCTTTCTTAGGAGTTAGCAGCACTGAGAGCTGGAGGACCAAATGGAGTTTTATAGGCATACAAACATTTTTACTCTTTTCTGGATGGTCTGTAGCTTCCTTCAGCAGAATGTTAACCCAAACATTTCCTGGGAATTACAGATATTTAACTACCTGACTCTTTATAGAAAAAGTTAACATTGACCTGGGTAAAAAAGCCTAATCTTGGTGAATTTGAGAGAAATCATACTGAAAGTTAAAACAGTCATTGCCTATTATAGTGACTTGGTAGAGAAAAATGGAAATTAGATTGGATAGTAGCTTAAGAAGAAACATGGTAAAACAAAATGTTTCTTTCACATAGCAAGGATATTTGAACATTTCCTTAGGAAACAATGTTAATTGGATGAGATCTAGTGAAAGAAGGAAGGAGGAACAGTGTTGGTTCAGGGATTTGAAGACACAGAATGTATTGAAACAAAAAGGCGGGAACCGCATCAGGAGTAAGAGCTGCCTTGATGGGGCAGGAAAGGCGTTTACGGGAATCTCATTAGGGGACTAAAACCCTGGTCCAGAAGGAGTAAAGACGAGAAAGATGGCTCAAAAGAATTACCTGTTTATTACTTACAGTCATTATAATAAGTATTTGTGTCTCCTAATTGTGTTTGATGACATAAAAAGATATACCTATAGGAAAGGAAAAAATGATTATAAAAATTGGGATAGTATCATAAAGTACTTTCCAATGAACAATTAAAAGTGGTTTTATTGAGGTCTAATTGATAGACAGCAAGCTCCTCTTATTTTAATGCTACTTTTTATAAATGTTGCTACATGCACATTCTTGTGACACAATCGCCAGTCAGGATAATGCTTCCTGTGTTAGGATTCCTCCCTCTGCCTGTGTCTTCCTCTCCTTTACAGATTCTGATGTTTTGTATGTTTCTTTCCATTCTGTTTAAAGTACTAATTTCACTCTTTGTATCTGACCCATAGGTTAGTTATATAGCACTATGCTATTTAATTTCCAAGTATTCAAGAACTTTTTACAATTTTTTCTGTTAATTCTAATCTAATTCTAATCTAATTCCATGTAATTAGAGACTGTATTTTGAATAATTTGAATAGCTATGCTTATTGAGAGGTAGTTTATCTCCCATAATATGGTTGTGTTTCTAAATATCCACTTGCAAAGAACTTGTGTCTTACGCATTTTGCTTCTGGATAGAGTACAAAATGTCTGTCTTGTCAGGTTGTAGTTGATGAAGTATCATTCGGAATTCACTATCCTGTTTTCTATCCTGTTTTTTTTTTCACTATTATGTTTTCTGTCACTTATTGAGAGTAGTAGTAAAATATCTGTCACTGATAATATATCTATTTTTCATTGTGCTTATGTCAGTTTTTGCTTTGTGAACTTTCCAGCTCTATACATTTATAAATGTATGTACAGAAATGTATAAAATTTTTATGTCCTCCTACTTAACCAGTCCTTCGGTATTATGACATTTTAAAAATACCTCTGGACATGTCCCTGGTTTGGAAATCTACTTTGTGTAATATTAGGCAGTAAACTAGGGCAGTTGTAAGCTTATGGTTAGTTTCTTGTTTGCAAAATTTACTGCATTTTAGCTAAGCATAGTAGTGCACACCCAGGAGGTAGAGGTGGGTGGATCCCCATGAGTTAGAGACCAGCCTGGTCTTTGAAGTAAGTTATAGGATAGCCACAGCTACATAGAGAAACCCTGTCTCGAAAAAACAACAAAAAAGATTACTGCCTAATAATCTAATGTCTTTAAAAAAAAGTCATCTGTTCTTCAGTTTTGTATAGTTTTTTGTTTGTTTGTTTTTAGTTATTTCAAGCAGAAGTAGAGTTTGTTTCTTCAACTTGACCAGGACAAATGTCTAGAAATATTCTTAAAATTGTTTGCACTGGTTCTTAAGTTTTTGTTTTGTTACAAGGGACATTGAGAAAATTTTGGTGAAAGGTAGGGGCCTAAATATTACTACCCCATAGTCTACAGAGGCATATTCATATACAGTTTTGGCTGTAATTTCTGGAGTTTTTGCTTTCTAAGCATATTTGCATATTTGACTCAACTTCTAAAAAAGTACAGACCTATGGAGTCTTTGGTGATGGAGCTATTTTTCGAGCTCCAGCCAAGATGTAAAAGGAGGGTGGCATTCTAGCTTCTCAGTCGTCCTTTGTAAACACATTGATGCTGGAAGGGTCCAGCTGCTTCTTACAGAGTTAACATGGCTTGCTTAAAGAAAAAAAGACCAATTTCAACTTCAGATTTTGCCTTGGTAAATTATGTCTTGAGTTTTATCAATAGTACACAGAAACTAAAATAACCTTTTCAGATTGTTTCATAATATTCAATAACAAAATGCAAATGTCAGAATATCCCTACTATAAACAAAAAATTTTGTCATTTAACATGTACTTCAGATCCCAAGAGCCTGTTGATAGGAAATAAAACTATGTGTAACTAGGATTTTAGCTTTTCTAAAGTACTGGGTTTTTAACTTGATGCTATGGCATATGTTTTATAATATACAAATGTCTCTGTGACTCCAGTTGCTGATAGTTTATATTAAGCTTGTACTTCATACCAGCTTCAATGGACCAGTATCTTTAGTTCTTTTTTTAAAATGCCAGAGAACAGTAAGTGAGAAAAAAATAACCGAGAACACTCCATAAAGAGGTCGGGTACAGCTTGGCCTCCACGACTCCAGACTGATTTCTCACTGAGTCACCCTTTAGATGTGTTTGATTATGTAGCGCATATCTAATGGGCTTGCAATCCCAGCTACTTCTTTGCAAATTGATGCTTTCGCATCATTTCCTTAATAAAGAACTTATATGTTCTGTTCAGTTTGTATGTTAGATTTTAAGTTTCTGAACCCCTTCACACGTTGAAGCAATAGTGATTGAAGTCATAAATGATTTTGTATAAATCTAGTGCTATACATGTTTTCCTCCACTTACTGCAACTGATCTTTGCTTATAGCTGTGAACTTTACAGAAGTTAATGAAGAAAACAAAAACGATCTATTTCGAGAAGTCTTTTCCTCCATTGAAACTTTGGCATTTACCTTTGGAAACATGTAAGTGAGGACTGTCATTGACGTGAGTGCTCCTGAATGTCTTAGTGAGAATAAATAGTCCATAGGTCTGTAGGATAGATAAAAATAAACTCTTAGGCAGGATCACATGCCATCACAGCTTGGCAAGAGCTACCTTCTGTGTTGCTTTATTGACTGTATTCACAAGTATGTGTAGAGCCTGTGGTTTGTGTAGTGAGAATCCTAGGTGTTTCTTAAAACAGTTTATTCTAGATGATAGACTGACAGTAAGAGACCAAGAAGTGGAATGATTTGTCTTTTTATTTCTTTTCTTTTTTTCACCTCTCTGGATAGCCTCACAAACTTCCTTATGGGAGATGTAGGCAATGATGCCATACTACGACTGCCTATTTCTCGAGAAAGTAAGGTAGGTCAGTTTTTTTAACTTACTGTCACAACTGTTTCCTGATACATTGATTTTAGTATTATTCTGATTATAGATTACCTTATCTTTTGAAGCCAAACAAAGCAGATTAGTTATTTTATATATGGTCAGTTTCTGGAGCAATAATTTGATTATACTTTTTCTAAGTGATACTGTATTAGGAAAACGCCCTGACTCTTCATGAATCTATGCTATGTGGTCCAAAACCTTAGTGAAGGGTGTTTTTTGCTGGGGGTGAGGGCAGGTGGATGTATGGGTTTGGGTGCATGTCCATAGTTGAGCTGGTGGAGGCCACACATGAGCGTAGAAAATAGCATTCTATCCCCTTCTTTAGAGAACAGCACACCAAGGTTAGGTATTTCTACAGTCCAGTCCAGTACACCTAATAGAGCTGAAAGGTGCTTTTGATCCCGTTTGCATTGTGATCTATAAACCTTCTATTGCCCAACCATGTAGATCAGATTTACGTATTTAGCCACAGGCTTTAGTCCCAGCACTTGGGAGGTAAAGGCAGACAGATCTCTGTGACTAGCTTGGTCTACATAGTGAGTTCCAAGCCAGCCAGAACGTCATAGTCAGAGCCTGTCTTCAAAGAAACCAGGAAACAAAACAGAAAACGAAAAAACTAATCAAACAAAATATATTTAACAATTATGATATTTTTAAACATTGTCTAATAGATGTAGCCTTTACTTAATGTAGTCCTTTAATTTAAATTGATAAATAAAATTAAATTTATTTTGTAGTAGATTGGCCATATTCCAAATGTTCAAGTAGCTACATGTAGCTGGCATCTGAGATATATATATATTATTCTGATTATATATATTATATGATACACATATATTATATAATATGCATGGCATTTCCATTATCACAGGAAATTTTGTACTGTGCTGAAAAGACATGTACCTGTGATAAAATGGTAAAAGATGGTTGGGCATTCTCTCAAGCTTGCAGTCTCTTAAGCTTGTAACTGCTTCTTTAACTTTGAACCTTTTCAGATTTGTGAAATTTGAAGTTTAGTATGGATTCATTGATTTTTACCTAATCAGATTAAACAGTTGATTTATTGTTGA
The DNA here is from genome assembly GCF_004785775.1 of Grammomys surdaster. Classification (NCBI taxonomy): domain Eukaryota; kingdom Metazoa; phylum Chordata; class Mammalia; order Rodentia; family Muridae; genus Grammomys; species Grammomys surdaster. The sequence continues at coordinate 18,367,088 of NW_021621323.1, read as the reverse complement.
ATCTTGGGAACTATAATTCTTGCAGTGTTATGGTATTTAAGCAGACTTCTTAGCCCTCTGAGTTTTAAATACTTGAAATTCTTGGGGAGGAATTATGTCAGAGGAATAAAATCAGAACAGAATTTTGGAAGCAGTGATTTGTTGTTTTCTGCTCTAATCTGGAATTTGTTTTTTTCTATGTGTTAAGTCTTTTGAAAACATTTCTGTGGACTCAGTGGACTTACCCCAAGAAAAAGGTAAATGTTTAAGATTTTATTGAACATTTTGCTTTTTTTTTTTTTTTTTTTGAGACAGGGTTTCTCTGTATATCCTTGGCTGTCCTGGAACTCACTCTGTAGACCAGGCTGGCCTCGAACTCAGAAATCCACCTGCCTCTGCCTCCCAAGTGCTGGGATTAAAGGCATGTGCCACCACTGCCCAGCATCCTTTGAATTTTTAACCAATTTTTATTAATTAATTCCTAAGGATCCAAGTACTTTTCTTTTTTTTAAGAATCACTATTTGCTCATACTTAACATATACTTATTTTTTTACTTTCAGGAAATTTTTCTCCTATAGAACTAGACAACTTGCTGTTAAAGAACACTGACTCTGTAGAACTGGCTTTGTCATATGCTAAAACATGGTCAAAATATACCAAGAACATAGTGTCCTGGGTTGAGAAAAAGCTCAACTTAGGTGAGTTCTCTGTTAGAGCATCTGATTAATTTTGAAACGCTAGAGCTAAATTGTTTGTGATTCATTTTCTACAGAGTGTAGATATCATGATTTGTAATTAGTGGTTATTTCATTTTAATAAACAGAATTAGTTTTTTCTTGAGCTAGGCTTTCTTACACCAGATACACATACTAAATATTTTCTGTTGACTGCTAGATGTAGACACACAACAGCAGACAGCACTGCCTCTGCTTTTAAAGAAGCCCTACTGTGACTGGTAGAAAAGTGTGATCAGGTAACATGGTGAATGGAGAGAAGAGCAGCAGTGGTTGCATAAGCAGGGAGGAAGGAAACACTGCAGAAACAGCTGAGTAGCTAGTGTGAGCACAGTGGTCACAGCTGAGAAGATGCTTTCCTGTCAACCGTCTTACCTAAGCCCCTGATACTTGGAAAGTAAGCAAGACAGGATTGTATGCCCATTTCCTCAGGGCCCATCAGATGTGTTTCTGAATATGAGGCGTATTTGGAGGGAAGTAGGATTCACCAGGCACGTACTCAGACTACACGGGCTTACGTCTCCTTCTGACAGCTCAGAGTCATGCCCATATGTCTGGACAGTTCCCCAGTTGATTCTGATGAGCAGTTGGATTAAAAGTTACTTCCTTATAATACCATAATACATGCTAATATGTGTGATCACTTCTTAGTTGAAGAAGCACAAGTAATTTTAGACTGTATATGTAGAGAAAAATGCCAATTTTGTCTTTTTTAACCTTTTCAGAATTGGAGTCCACTAGAAATATTGTAAAATTGGCAGAGGCAACTAGATCTAGCATTGGAGTACAAGTAAGTATTCTGTGAACCCTTGGGCTCTGAAATAAGAGACTACTTAGTTGAATTCCCTATCAGTTCACAGAAAAAAAGAACATAATTGTTGATCTTTTTATTGGAAAAAAATAATTTAAATTGTTATTCTTTATGAATGAAACTAGAGCATTTAAGATTTATACAAATACCTATTTTAATACTAATTTTGCTAACTAGTTCATAATTTCAATATTTGTGTCATATAGACACAGTCATTTTACTAGAGAAAAAAATCTAAAGTTGTGTTTTGAAGAACAGGGAAATATCTAGAACTCCAGCAACAGGTTTTGCTAATGTCAATCTTAGGGACTGAGCCATACACAGCATATTAGACAAGTGCCTCCGAACTGTGCTATTGTAAACCTTACCTTTCACCTGTAAATTCTAGGAGTTTATGCCACTGCAGTCTCTATTTACCAATGCTCTCCTTAATGACATACACAGCAGTCACCTTTTGCAACAAACAATTGCAGCTCTCCAAGCCAACAAATTTGTGCAGGTAAAATTAATACATATAGCATATAATACATATGTTTGTTTTTTAAATACCAACTTGCCTTTATAAAACTTAGTTCTTTTTAATATCCTTAAAAGCCTCTACTTGGGAGGAAGAATGAAATGGAGAAACAAAGGAAAGAAATAAAAGAACTTTGGAAGCAGCAGCAGAATAAACTGGTTAGTATTGAAGCTCCACTTGCTAGTTTATGAACGTCTAAAATCACCTACAGTATGTGTACACCGTCTTTCTCTGGGTTCCCTAAAATGTTGTCTCATAGTCTGTTTAATGTTCTTGTAGCTTGAAACAGAGACAGCTCTCAAAAAGGCAAAATTGCTATGCATGCAACGGCAGGATGAGTACGAAAAGGCAAAATCATCCATGTTCCGTGCAGAAGAAGAACAGCTGAGTTCAAGTGTTGGATTGGCAAAAAATCTCAACAAACAGCTAGAAAAAAAGCGGAGGTTGGAAGAAGAGGCTCTTCAAAAAGTAAGATTTTTGTTATTTGAAACTTGAATTAATCCGAGCAGTGGTGGTGCACGCCTTTAATCCCAGCACTTGGGAGGCAGAGGCAGGCAGATTTCTGAGTTCGAGAGTTCGAGGCTAGCCTGGTCTACAGAGTGAGTTCTAGGACAGCCAGGGCTACACAGAGAAACCCTGTCTCGAAAAACAAAAAAAAAAAAGAAAAGAAAACTGAGATATTTCAGATTTTTCTTTTCATAAAGATTTCTCATTTTTAAAAATACTGCTTTAATTATAGTAAGTTTTTAAGTATAAATTTAGTGATTACTGTTTCTGTGGTGTTCTTGAAGGTAGAAGAAGCAAACGAACACTACAAAGTATGTGTAACAAATGTTGAAGAAAGACGGAATGATCTAGAAAATACAAAGAGAGAAATTTTAACACAGCTTCGAACACTTGTTTTCCAGTGTGACCTGACACTTAAAGCTGTAAGTTGTTTCTTTATTATTTGAAGGCACGGGAGAAAGTCTTGGTCTGATGACTTTGGTTGCTGAGACTTTTAAATTCTGAGACTCAGAGAACATAGACGGACTCTCAGTTTATAATAGTGATCTGTAATTTGAGCTACCTTTTTTTCTCGTTCTCGATTTCTTTCTTTTCTCCCTCCTTCCCCTCTTTTTTTACTTTTCCTTTCTTCTTCCTTTCCTCTTCTTCCTTCCCTCCCTTCTCTCTGTTTCTCTCTCTCTCTCTCTCTCTCTCTCTCTCTCTCTCTCTCTCTCTCT
>NW_021621323.1:18290676-18363813 GCF_004785775.1 Grammomys surdaster | reverse complement strand
TCTCTCTCTCTCTCTCTCTCTCTCTCTCTCTCTCTCTCTCTCTCTCTCTCTGTCTGTCTGTCTGTCATGGCTTTCAGCTCATGAGTCTTCTGTCCTAGCTTCTGGGTGTTGGGATTATGTGTATGTTAAAGTAACTTTTATAACTTTCATTTGCCTAGTAGAATTATCATCTCAGAAGAATACTGCCTCTGTCTGCTAACCTAGGCCTAGTCCTGGAAGCTTCTAGCCTCCATACAATCTTATCTAGGCCTAGAATGATCTCAGCCTCTGAGACTTACTGCTGAATAAGCTCACCCTTTCTTGTTCTTTCTGAAGTCTAGGTGGCTGGTTCAGCTCAGCTGTTCTGGCTCAAACTCCTCTCCAAGCTGACTGTCAGTCTGGCTTCTCTTTTGGATTCTGACTGAATTGCTGTTTGGCCTCATACTAACTTTGGCAATGTGTTCTAATCTTCTGACTCCTCATTCTCTGGCTTGTTCTATCTTTACCTGTGTACAGCTTATTCTGTCTCTGTACAACTCTCCTGGTAAAACTGCCTCCTTCCTTGTTCTTTCTCTGCTCTCTTTCCTGTCTGTTCCTGAGAGTTGAGCATGTCCTAGTCTGTCACATCTTTCTCTGATTCGTCATTTTGAAGAACAGGGATTTTTTTTTCGTCATTTTTTTCTGCCACTCAGTTAGACATCAGTTTCAAACAAGACTGCATCCTTGTACAAAGTAACTTTACCTTCATTGGGATTAAAGGTGTGTGCTAAGGCTGAGCCATTCCACAGCTAGAAACAGTTTTTTTTTTTTCCAGTAAATAACACCATCTTAGGGTTCACAATGTGATCAAATATTCTGCAACATGTATGCACTACTGTGTCTTGTTTTGTTGTTGTTGGGGTTTTTTGTTTGTTTGTTTTTAGTTACTTTTGTTCTTTCTCTTCACTGTATTCTCTGAGTTGATGATTTATTTGGCTAAAATTTAAATGTGAGCGTTGGTAATTGACTGACTACCTTTCTTGCCTTAGTTGGTAAAACTATTTAAATCCCAAAACATCTGACATTGCTGTGAGATAGTTTTTGGAATTTAAGTTTAAAAGTTTATATTCAACAGGGCTTTTTGGCATGTAGTTAACAATTTAAAAAATAGATATCAATCTCTATTAACTGCCACCTTGATTGGGAGTCAGGAAATCTCATCGGTGTTGCCCATCTGTTGTCAGTCGCCACACCCACACCTGTTTTTTAGCAATACTCATGTGTTCTCCGTCTTGTTAATTAGCTGTAAAGACGTTAGAATAAGCTTCTCTGTGTGTAAATGTTCCCAAGTTTTCCAGAATGTCTCATAATGGACTCATAGTACACAACCTTTTGAGACGGGCTGCTTTTAACACCTAGTTCCCTTGAGATTCATCAGTGTTGTGTGTCAGAAGTTCCATTCTTGGTAGCTGACAGCCTTGTGTTAGTGTGTCAGTGTTACTGTGCCAGTGTTAGTGTATCAGTGTTTGTCAATTCACCAGGTGGGCATGGTGCTGTTTATAGTTTGGGTCATTATGAATGAAGCTCCAAGAATAGTTGTTGACAGGTTTTGTTGAACATAGATTTTATATTTACAGGAATATATAGGAGTGTGCATCTCACTGTCAGATGCATCATTAACTCAATAAGAAACTATAAGACAGTTCTTCAGAGTGCCTCTGATCAGTGTGAGAGTTCTAGCTCTGTGTCCTTTTAGTATGACATGGTTAGCTTCTCTAATAGGTGTGTGGTAAAGATCTAATTATGATTTTCATTCATGTTTCCAGAATAAGAAGAGGGGAGTGATATAATTATATTTTAATTAGAATATTAAAATAACATTAAAATAGTTCAAGGGTTTATTTACAATTTGGCTATTTTAAATTTTTCAGTGTGTGTGGGTCTTTTTTTTTTGTTTTCTTGTGATTGAATTTGCTTGTATATATGGTCTATATAGAGTTCATTTTTGTGCAAGATGTGGATTGAAGCTGGGTTTTGTTTTGTTTTTTTGTTTTGCATATAGATGCCAAGCACCAGCACAAAAAGGGCAGTACCAGAGAATTTATTACTTAACATTTCCCAATAAAACATACAAGGCTATCCTTGGCAATATGGCAAGTTTGAGGCCAGCCCTGGACTATTTGGACTGTGTCTCAAACAAAATATAACAACAACAAAATTTTAGTTGGCTTCCTCAAGAAAGGCAAAGTGAGCAAGGACTATAGACCATTAGGGTTGGCTGCTTTGCACAATTCGTTAAGCTTTGGGAATGAGGGCATGTGTCTTTCAGCCTTAGTCTTGGTTTATTTAGGGCAGGGGAAATTGGCCTACTGTAGGAGATACCCTGGCTTGGGCTATAAACTTGAGACTGACTAGTTTTGTGTATTAAGATGTGATGCTCTTCAAGCTCTTCTCTTACCAAATGCAATTTCTCCCTGGCTAGCTTTTTTTTAAAAATACCATTAAAAAAAGAAAAGGGACTGAAAAGATGGCTCAGTGGTGAAGAGCACTGGCTGCTCTTCCAAAGGTTCTGAGTTCTACTCCCAGCAACAAGATGGTAACCATCTGGAGGATGTGTATAGGTTTAGTAACGAGTTTTGATTCCCTCTGGTGTGCATGAAGACAGAAAGCTCATCCACGTGCGTACACACACACACACACACATACACACACACACACACACACACACACACACACACACACACACCCCTTTTAAAAAATAAAGCAGAAGCCAGGCAGTTGTGGTGCATGAATATGATAGATTGAAACACTATGCTATTTCCATTAAGTTACCTTTGCATCTTTTTCAAACCAGCTGGCCATATTTGTACATATCTACTTCTGAATTCTCTCTATTGATTCTGATGCTTTATACTGAAAATGAGATGTGAGCACAATTTTATTCTTTTTAGGAATTACATGAGGGGTTGGAGAGATATCCCAGTGGTTGAGAGCGCTTGCTGCTCTTACAGAGGACCTGGGTTCAATTCCAAACGCCAACATGGCAGCTCACAGCTCTAGTGTATAACTTCAGTGTCAAGGAATCTGTTGCCTCTTCTGGCCTCTGTGGGCACCTGCTTGCTTGTGGTCCATAGACATACATGCAGACAAAACACTCATACACATAAAATAAATAATAATTTTAAAAATACTTTTAAAATACTAATAATTACATTTGACATTCTTTAATGTTCCATATAAGTTATTAGAATCTGCTTGTCTTATGCATAAAACTATTATAAAGGTACTTGGTGACAAGTTTAAAATATTATAATGCAATTCAAGGATTAGATGTAATCACTAATGTCAGCTATGTTTAAGGAGAACATAGCATTTTGTGTGTCTTGGGGAAATTGTGAATAATCAAATTAAAATGCAATTATGTTTAAATATTTAAAAAAAGAATCTGCTTGTCTATGTGGAAAAAGTGTTATAAGCAGTTTCAGTGGACTGGTGGGTATTAAGTCTTAGATCACTTGGTGAAGCATTAACTACATGTTTGTGCGTCTCTCTATTTAAGTCTTCAATTTTTAAAATCAGAACTTTGTTTTCAACGTAATCTTTGACAGGGTTTATTTATATCTATGTCTTTATTTTTAGAGCTGTTGTGTGTAATCTATACAAACACAACTTACCTATTTCATTTATTTTCAAATTTCAATTATTTCATAATACTAAGGATCATAGTTAATTTCTGCATGAACTTTTCTCTTGGATGAAGACAATTCCCCAAATGAGGTTTCCCTTTCCCAGGTGACTGCAGTTTGTGCCAAACTGATAACTGACCAACAGTCTCTTTTTACCCTGGTAAATTTTCTTTTTTTACCCTGGTAAATTTCCTTGATTTTTTAGTCTACTTAATTAGTAGATATATTTGCTATGCTATGATATGGCATGATATGATATTGCTATGACAGACAATATTTGTTTACTTTTAGTTATTTTGAACATGATATATTTTTCTTTTCTTTTTTTTTTTTTGGTTTTTCGAGACAGGGTTTCTCTTTGTAGCCCTGGCTGTCCTGGAACTAACTCTGTAGACCAGGCTGTCCTTGAACTCAGAAATCCACCTGTCTCTGCCTCCCAAGTGCTGAGACTAAAGGCGTGCACCACCACTGCCTGGCTTTCTTTTATTTTTTAAGATTGAATTTTTAAATATATGAACATTTTGTTTGTATGTATGTATGTGTAGCACATGTGTGTCTAGTGTTCACAGAGGTAAAAAAAAAAAAAAAAGAGGGCATTGGATCTTCTGGAACAGGCATTATAGATAGTTGTAAGCCAGCTTGTGGGTGCTGAGGATTGAACTCTGGTCCTCTGCAAGAGCAGCAAATGCTCTTAACTGCTACTCCATCTCTCCAGCCCCTTTCTCTTCTGTTTTTAAACATTTAAAATGAGATTCTTATATAGCCTGCAAATAGCATTTACTTTCATCTTGATAGGTTTTTAAACATCTAATTTGACAGTCTTTGGAGTGTTCATATCATTCATGCTTCATGTAAACACATGGTCAGATATAGGCCTACCATATTATTTCCTACCTGTTTATAACTCCTTTCCTTTCATCTATTTTTGTCTGTTGAGATTAAGTTTTAATTTATCTGAGCTGTTCATCAGCATTTTAACTTGCTTATTAAATTCATATTTTGGGGTTAATTCTCTCTAAATTTTGTAGTTATTGGAACAGGAATTGAAATGCAAATATTCATGCTTGTGTCTCTGTGTTTGCAATTATCAGTTTGCTTCCATCTGTGGGTTCCAAATTTTTGGATTAAACAATGAATAAAAACAAACTTTGGATTTTTATTGAATATGCACAGATTTCTTCTCTTGCCATTCCTTAAGTAATACAATGTAGAAGCTGTTCACATTATATCTGTGTAGCATTAGTAGATATTATATGTAATCTAAAGATAAATCTTATGGAAGGATATGCATAAACTAAATACAAAGATACTATTTTCTATAAGAGACTAACTAGCCATGATTTGGGTATCTGAAGGGTACCCTGCATAGATCCCAGTCCTCATGGGTACTGAGAAAAATAACTGTACACTTAAACTTTTATTTTGAATACAGGGTCTAGTTGTCCCAAACTAGCAACCCTCCTTACCTTTCCTGCCCAAGTACTAGGAATACAGAAGCACACCAACATGCATAGCTTTATTCTAATTTTTACCCCGTTTACTGAGAACCAGTATTTAGTACTTCAAATGGACTGCAGAAAACTTAGCACCCTTTACTCAATATGGATTGTGGTGGGTTTGTGTTTATTAAAAAGTATACATTTAGCCAGGCAGTGGTGGTGTACGCCTTTAATCCCAGCACTTGGGAGGCAGAGGCAGGTGGATTTCTGAGTTCTAGGCCAGCCTGGTCTACAGAGTGGAGTTCCAGGACAGCCAGGGCTACACAGAGAAACCCTGTCTCAAAAAATCAAAAAAGAAAAAAAAGTATACATTTAAAACCTCACCAAACTGTCTTTGTTCTTGTGTATGGGAAGTACTTGTTTACTTTTTAATTATTTTAATTTTTTAAATCATATAATTTCCTCCCTTTCCTCCCTCCAAGCCCTCCCATGTACCCCTCCTTGCTCTCTTTCAAGTTCATCACCTCTTTTTCATTAATTATTACATACATATGTATATATACATGTCTTCATAAAAATATAGTCCCCAACTTAATAAAAGTTCTATTATGATTTTTCAACTTTACAATGGTTTTATTAGAACATTAAATTTTCATTTAGGATGAGTTTATCGGTATTTAGTCCCATAATAGGCTGAGAAGTATTATCTTGTTCTGTTCTTTTGCTTCAAAGTTTACTGCCTCTCTCTGTTGTTTCTCTTTTCCAATATAGTCCCTTATTGGAAACTAAAGACACAAAAAAGGGAAATTTTAGTAAAAGTTGGAAATCAAATTTCAAAAACAAAGTGTACATATGGGTACACATGGAAGGAGCTCAGAGTAGTAGCATTTCCTCAAGAATCATCCACTTCTTGTTTTGAGACAGTGTCTCTCAGCAAATGGGCTGGGCTGGGCTGGGCTGGGCTGGGCTAGGCAGCCATAGAACTCCAGAGATCCGTTTCTCCCTCCCCAGTGTTGGGGTATAAGCACACCATACCTGGCTTTTTTTAATTTAAAAAAAAAAAAATGTAAGACTCAATCTCACTCTTGCAAGTCGATAATCCCCATCTGCCAGCCTTTCCCTGTCTGCTTCAGCCCACTGTAGTCATTGCTAAGAATCCTGTATCCTAGTGTGAGATCTCAGTGTTAATACCTGTCTTTTGTGAGTGGTGAAGACTTTCCTGACATTTCACATGACAAGTAATTTTGCTGGGAAGATGTCATCAGCAAATGTTTGTTCACCAGATAGAGTACCAGTAACTGCCAAAGAAACAATTATACTGGAATCTAGTTTGGCAAACCTATCAGTTTAGCTGGGGTTACTTATAGGAGCTGAGCTGCCATAGAAGCTAATTACAGAGGAATAGTCTCTCTCCCCCAGCAGCTGTTAACTGCTTGTGAATCTCTGAGGAGAAGGGCCTGGTGGTGCCCCACCCCCACTCCCAGCAACTGTTAACTGCCTGTGTATCCTTGAGGAGGGGAGGGGAATCCCAGCTGCTGAGAGTTCAAGAAGGCTGTGTCATGCCTGGAGGACAGCATTCCACAACAAATTTTGAATGCTATCCTAGGTATTTTCGACATTGTTTTCTGGGACTCTGATTGTTTTAAAGTGGGGAGTGGGGGACATTTGATCTAGTTATGTTCCCTCTCCTAGCTTTGTGCCTGTCACCTTGGTCTAAGTGGGAAGCTAAAGTGTAGTGCTGGCTGCCCTTCCGCTCTCCAGAAAGCTAAAGACAGCACTTCTTACTCATTAAGTGGAGGAGGTGGGTGATCAATGCAGGAATAAAGAGAAAAATAAAAGCTACAGGAGTTTCAAGAGTTCACCACCATTCTTTGAACACAGCTCCTCTGATAATAAGGGAGGATTCACTTCAGAGTTTGAGATCTGTTCAGTTCTGTAACTGCCATCACTAGTACAGGATTGTGCTCCAAGGACGTAGGCTTGTATGAGTAATGGAGCCAGTGAGGATGGGTCAGAGAAATCAGGGCTTTCTTCTCATGTTTTGAGTCACTCTTTCTATTCCTCAGCTGTTTCAGTCCACAGAGGCCCCCTCATGAAGCTGTGTATATCCATACCCAGTGTTACATATGTGGGAATCAGCCTAGGCTGGAAAATATAATGAGAGTAGGAAAAGCGAGAAATGAACCCAAAATTGTCATCTATTTCTAGTCTGCCTACTTCCATTTACATTGGGGAGTCCTTAGATAGGTGCTGCTAATACATGGTTCTGACCAGGACTTTCCGTGGATTCAGATGGAGGGAAAGATTCCATCTTCAGAGAGGATGTTTTAAGCTCTTAAAGTTGTAAATCACTTATCTATGTTTGATTGTTATTAGCGTGTAGGTTTGTAAACTAAATTAAAAGACTTATAAAATCTCCTTTACCTCAAACTATAGCTGATAATAGCAAAGATTAAAGTGTATTAAGTCTGTGTATTAAGGTATCTATATGAACTTACCTAGTTCTCAGAAGGCCCTACTACATAGGCCTATTTTTAGCTCCATTTTACTAATGCAGAAACCAGTTTAGAAAGTCTCACTAGTGTGTGGTCTTTGGATAGATCACCTTATCATTATTCACACCTTATCATTACTGAGGTAGCCTATAAGTAATGAAGAGGTTTGGATTTTGAACAAGAATTTTGAGATCAGAATCTTCATTTGAACAAGATCTCTCAGATGATTCATTGAACTTTTTCAAATTTCTGGTACACAGAAATCATAACTTGATTAGTGTTGCTCACCCGTGTAAGTGCCTTGCTTAAAGTCTTTAGCTGGCGTCCTTTTCACTCCACCTCCAGTGACCTTTCTTGACCTGAGTCAAACAGAAGTTCTTTCTGCTTCCTCTTTGCCGTTCTGTGTGCAAGCTCCGTCCACGTCTGTACCACCTCTGCCTTCTGTCTGCAGCTGTGTCCTGGCTCTTCCTCACATGACTCTCATATTTCACATGTCAGCTCTTGGGCCTTTCCCTAGCCTGTCATGTCGAAACACCCTTTCAGAAGCACATGCATGGAGACAATGCAGGACTAACATCATCATCTTCCAGTTTGTTACTCGTGTATCTGGGGGTTGTGTGTGTGTATGTATGATGGGAGACATGCATGCCATAGCATGTGCGTGGAGGTCAGAGAACAACTTTCTGGAGTCAGGCTCTCTTCCACTTTTACTTAAACTCAGGTCCCCAGGCTTGTGTGGGCAAGGACCTCTACCAGCTGAGCCACCTCACTGCCGTTTTTACATAATGTTTATAGCATTTTTCAGTACCACAAAATACTTTAGGAACCACCCTTAAGATATAGGTGCATGAGGGAGGACCAGCAGTGCCTCAGTTTGCTGTGATACACTGAACTATAGTGTGTGTCTAAAATTTGTTAATAGACAACTCAGATATTTTAAGAACTCTGGCGTGTTATGTGAGTTTTAGAATCACTGTTGAAGTCACTAGTGTAAGTGGTAGGAGTGATAGTATTTTTTGACAGTTGTCGACCATTAGCTGTTAGATTAAAACTACTGTTTGATTTCTAGTCTAAGCTGTGTATACCATCAGTCAGCATAGCCTGCTGAAGGTGATAGTCAGTGTTCTGTGTGTCAGATGTATGGCCTTTTTATTGGTGTGCTTGTTGACATAAATGGACATAGCACTTTGCACTTTCTATCTCATGAGTTATGTCTGTCTTTTGTCTTTGTCTGTGATTGTAGGTAACAGTTAACCTCTTTCATATGCAGCAGCTACAGGCTGCGTCCCTTGCCAACAGTTTACAGTCGCTCTGTGACAGTGCCAAACTCTATGATCCAGGTCAGGAGTACAGTGAGTTCGTGAAGGCTACAAGCTCAAGTGAATTAGAAGAAAAGGTTGATGGGTAAGAATTAATGTATAGGAGAAATTATTTCAAATGAGAAAATGTTTGCTAAGTTCCTGTCTATGTTTGTAAGGAAGTGTCTTTTCTTACACTGAAGTATTAACTTTAATTTTTTTCAATATTTTCATATTCGTGAGTTTCAAGAATAGATGCATCACACTTGAGAATGAATGATGCTTTCTAGCTTCACACAGACCTCACTTTGTGTCTTAAAAACCCTTTGGGAGTAGCAAATGACGACCTATATATTTTGAGTATACCAAAAACTTAACCTACATTTTCTGCTGTTAGACTAGAAAAGTTTAATCATGACATAAATATTAAATATTCTATTGTTATACCTCTTCCATATTTCGGCTGTTAAAAGTACACATTATTTAAAAGCTATATTTACATCTTTAAAAGAAGTTAAACTGTATAATAAAGTTATTAATATTCATTAAGCTTATTCTACATTCATTAAATTAAGAAAAATTTTAAAAGACTGTTAGTGCTGAGCTTTGTTTTTACCCCATAGGAATGTAAACAAACAAATAGCAAACAGTCCCCAGACAGCTGGATATGGACCTGCTGACTCGTTAGAGGATGTTGCTCGCCTTCCGGACAGTTGTCATAAACTTGAAGAGGACAGGTGCTCGAACAGTGCAGACATGACAGGTACATTCATACAGAGCAGACACTGCTTTATGGAACAGCAGAGCACTCAGATGCAACTACTTAATGAACTGTTTTAGATCATTTATAGTTCTGACCACCATGCCTACCTCAAAAGTCTATACATTAGTCATTGTTACAGAAATTTGAATCATTTCTTTTTACATAATATCAGTATTTCACCTTATGAAATCTACCTGTAGGCAAGGTTTATTTTCAATAATTTTTTTTATTCACTTTACATTCTGATCACCATCTCCCCCTTCTCTCCTCCCAGTACCACTCTTACAAGTCCCTCCCCCATTATCCCCTCCACGTCTCCTTAAGAAAGGGGAGCACCCCTTGGGTACCACCCCTCCCTGGGACATCTAGACCCAGCAGGTCTAGGCACATCCTCTCCCACTGAGGCCCAACCAGGCAGTCCAGGTAGGGGAAGGGGATCCAGTGGCAGGCACCAGAGTCAGCGAGAGCTCCTGTTGTTAGGGGGCCCACATGAAGACCAAGCTACACATCTGATACAAATGTGTAGGGGGCCTAGGTCCAGTCTCTGCATGCTTTTTGGTTGGTGGATGAGTCTCTGTGATCCTTTCTGGGCTCAGATTAGTTGACTCTGTAGGTCTTCTTGTGGTGTCCTTGACCCCTCTGGCTCGCTCAGTTCTATCTCCCACTCTTCCACAAAAATCCCCAAGCTCCACTTAATGTTTGGCCATGGGTCTCTGCATCTGTTTCCATCTACTGCTGGATAAAGCCTCTCAGGAGACAGTTATGTAGACTTCTGTCTACAAGCACAGTGGAGTATCATTAATAGTGTCAGAGGTTGGCTCTCATGGGATGGGTCTCAAGTTGGGGTAGTCATTGGTTGGTGTAGGCAAGTTTTTAATTATTCTTTTTTTAAAGGTCCTTCTTTCATAAGATCATGGAAGTTTGGGATGTTTAGTGACTCTGAGAGTACTGGAGGAAGCAGTGAGTCTAGATCTCTGGATTCAGAGTCTATAAGTCCAGGTATGGTAACTAAATATTTAAGTAACTGAAAATTCAGTGAAAGATTGAAATGATCCGTTTGAACTATCTCAGACATAAGAGAATATTTGTACATATGTGTATTTTATAACTATTTTAAATGTTTTTACTAATATATTTCATGGACTTTACCCTCTTTTGGATGCTATAAAATTAGAATCATTTCTTACTCTTGATTTGGCATTTGAGATTGAATTCAGGGTGTTTTGCATGCTGGGCACTTGACCACTGAGCTCTACCCTGACCCCTGGTTTTTTGTTTGTTTGTTTGTTTGTTTGTTTTTGTTTTTTCATTCATTCATTCATTCATCATAGGCTGACTATACGTTGCCCAGGTGGGCCTGAGCTCATTCTGTAGCCAAGACAAGCTTTGAATCTTATGCTCTTCCCCAGTAGGTCTGGCAAAATCAAAGAATTCATTTTGACTTCCTCATCCATGTTGATGTGAATAGCTATCTGTGTTCATATTGTATAATAACTTAGTAATGAAAATATTATTCAGGGTGTGTGTGTGTGTGTGTGTGTGTGTGTGTGCGCTAGTTCATTGCTATGGTAGGCCATACCACCACCAACATTTACTATTATATTAGTAATACATTACTAATAGAAGATGCTGCCTGTCTTTGTAAAGCCTGTAACCTCAGGTGCTTACTGTCAAAACTGAATAGTAGGGTCTCATAAGAATATATAATTTTATTTGTACCTAGGGATGAATATGTGAGTCCCCTGTTACCTAGAAGAAAATTTTAATCAAAGATAATAAAATAATACAAATTTTGTATCTCCAAGATGTTATTATCACTGCCTATTTTTACTGTTCTTTAATGTGTAGTCAGGTAACAGTATCCACAATTTCATTTTAGGAGATTTTCATCGGAAACTTCCACGAACTCCGTCCAGTGGAACCATGTCTTCTGCTGATGATCTAGATGAAAGAGAGCCTCCGTCACCTTCAGAAGCTGGTAGTACATTCTCCTCAGCTAGGACCCACTAAACCAGTTGAAATAGTGGCAGTGTTTAATGCTAGATCATTAGTTTGTTATATGTATCTTAAATAGACCTGCTTGTGTATATATACATAGGGATTGATATTGATCAGAAGATTGAAATATGTCTACAAGAATAAGAAGTAAAGCTACTAGCTCTGAAATCTACTGGCAGTGTGTAACAGCAGGTCGTATATGGTGTTCTTTCATAAGTCCAATACAGTGACTTTCTGTTAAAAGCATGAGATTGCATGAAAAGTTCTGGAAAAGCCCATTCTTTTTTGGTTTTTCAAGACAGGGTTTCTCTGTGTAGCCCTGGCTGTCCTGGAACTCACTCTGTAGATCAGGCTGGCCTCAAACTCAGAAATCCACCTGCCTCTGCCTCTCAAGTGCTGGGATTAAAGGCGTGTGCCACCACTGCCCAGCATGATTGTTACATCTTAAACATCTACAATGTTCCTTGTCCTTGAGAAGTACATTTGTCTGCTTTTCTCCCTTGACGTCTGCAGTTTCTTCATTATTGTAATTGTTATTTTGTAGTACTTGGGTGAGAAGCCAGGGCTTTGTACACAGTAGTGAAGAGTTTTACCACTGAGTCTTTCTGCCCATACTCCCTGCACTATTAAGAATGGGCTTTGCTCATTACAAGGTCCCCTTCAAGTACTGGAGGTCAGGCCTCTATCCCCGCCTTCGCAAGATTAGAATTGCCACAGCCCGTCTATACTTAGAGAATGGAGGAGATGTCAGGGGCAGCCCTGCTTACACACTGAAGGCCTAAAATCAGCCATAGGCCTAAAATCAGCAATAGGCCTGTCATACATGTATGCTAACACCAAATCTTGGGTCTCAGTGGAAAAACATTGAAACAGATGGCTATAAGCTATTGTAAACAGGCAGCTTTTGTGGAAATTTACCAGCCTGAGTAGTCATAGACCTTGTAAATAGGTAGCCTTGGCAAGTGATACCAACTTAGATAAGGACAAGTGAGTCATAGGCAGAGTCATAGTGACCTGTCCCCTGAACCTTCACCCAGCTGATACCCTGTTCTGAAAGATATCTGTATTCCCTCTGAACACCCACACACCAGTGTCATCCCCTTCCCCACATCCTGCCTTTCTATGTTTATAACCCCTGTGTGAATGAATTACTATTTGAGAAAAAATAAATAAATTATTTAAAAAAAAAAAAAAAAAAGAATGGGCTTTTCTGCCGGGCAGTATTGGTGCACGCCTTTAATCCCAGCACTTGGGAGACAGAGGCAGGCGGATTTCTGAGTTCAAGCCCAACCTAGTCTACAGAGTGACTTCAGGACAGCCAGGGCTACACAGAGAAACCTTGTCTTGAAAAACCAGAAGAAAAAAAAATCATTTACCTTAATGACTTGAATTAAACTGATCTAATTTTGTTTTTGTTTCTTTGATACACTGTTCTTTTGGCAGAATTTCCCAAAATAATAGGGTATCTGACTTCTAATCTGTAATTTTATAAGACTAGTACTATCTTTAATGCAAATATTGCTCACATGCTAGCTTCATGTAACTAGCTCTTTTAAAGTAGTAATTGGGTTTTCTTAGGAATATAATGCTACCCATAAACACACTGCTCTGTGCAGGGCATATTAATAAATTTGTTTACCTTGGGTACATTGTATCTTGACATCTTAGAATTAGCTTACTGGTTTGGTGATGACTATTATATCATTTGAAGTGTCGAGTTATAGCTATAAGTTGTTTTTCATGTTAGAAACCCCAGACAGTATTTTTTTTTAATATATAGATGGCTGAAAAGTGTAAGAATACATAAAAATAATACATAAAAATGTCCTTATCTTTCCATTCTCCTGTACTGTTTCTGTTACAAGGACCCAATTCCCTCGGAGCATTTAAGAAAACTTTGATGTCAAAGGCAGCTCTCACGCACAAGTTTCGCAAGCTGCGATCCCCCACAAAGTGCAGGGACTGTGACGGCATCGTGATGTTCCCGGGCGTCGAGTGTGAAGAGGTGAGCTCCGTTGGAAGTGCCCTGGCCCTCTCATTTGTTGTTTGTTGGTTGATTTCCCTACATTTATAGTATTTTTGACTAGAATATAAAATGATAGGTCACGTTGTGGCATCTTCATATGTATGTGTCATTAAATAACGGGTTGTTTTTTTTTTTCACTGAATATACTTCATTTTTGTTAAAATTTTACTTATTAGGCTCTTTTATAAATACATATTTTGCTTTATTTCTTATTTTATGTATATTGATGGTTTTCTGCATGTATGTCTGTGCACCAACTGTTTGCAATGCCTTTTTGAGGCCAGAGAAGGATGTCAGATACCCTCAGACAGGAGTGAGAGAAGCTATGAGCCATCCTGTAGGTGCTGCAAGCTGAAAACCACCCCTCTGGAGGAGCTCGAGAGGGCCAGGGCTTTTAACTGCTAACCATCTCTTCCACCCCTGCAAATATGTTTTTATTAAGGTGTACCACAGGGTACCTTTTATTGTTTTGTATTTTGTTCTCTTGTTAGGTTTATTTCGGATTTTACAAATAATGCACTATTAATTTGTTTTTTATTATGTTACTCGTCTGTCCATAGTTTGCTCAGTTGTGAATAGATCTAAAGTGAATTGATCAGTTTTAAATGTTATTTCCTGTAGTGTCTCCTTGTTTGTCATCGAAAGTGTTTGGAGAATTTAGTCATTATTTGTGGACATCAAAAACTACAGGGGAAAATGCACATATTTGGAGCAGAATTCATACAAGTTGCAAAAAAGGAACCAGATGGTATCCCTTTCGTACTGAAAATCTGTGCTTCAGAAATTGAAAATAGAGCCTTGTGTCTCCAGGTACCTACGTCTGTGTCGTTTGTTGTAATGAAAAGAGAATCTGTACTGTCAGTTTGTAATAACTGATTTTATTCCAATTTATATTTTTTAAAAAAATGTTATTTGCCTTAGCTATTTTTTTCTGCAATACTAAAAATAAGTGAAGTAGACACATCTGGTATGTTTAGATTTCCGCAGTGGCCTTTTGAACTAAAGCAGAATTTGTTTCTCTATTCAAGGGAATTTATCGTGTTTGTGGAAACAAAATAAAAACTGAAAAACTATGCCAAGCTTTGGAAAATGGGATGCACTTAGTAGACATTGCAGAATTCAGTTCACATGACATCTGTGATGTCTTGAAATTATACCTGCGACAGGTAAATAAAGTTTTTTTTGTAACCAATCACCATATTTGATACAGTAAAAATATGATTTGTATTTTGTTTTTCAGTTCATGACCTTTGTACATAAACATTCTCATTGATATAGACCATACTTATATCTTATAAATATTAATGTATACGTCAAAGTACAAATAAGTCAGACATACAATTAAAAACAAAAAAACAGCCGGGCGGTGGTGGTGCATGTCTTTAATCCCAGCACTTGGGAGGCAGAGGCAGGCAGATTTCTGAGTTCCAGGACAGCCTGGTCTACAGAGTGAGTTCCAGGACAGCCAGAACTACACAGAGAAACCCTGTCTTGAAAAACAAAAAACAAAAAAAAAAAAAAAAAAAAACATAATAAAACACCGATTTCTCATTTCACAGTAAAAGAACATAGAATACTACTCGACCTTACAAAAGACCTCCTCCATGTCTTTTCTAAGTTACAGCCTCCTAACTTCATATGGAAGTTCTTTCCTAACCATATAAAGGAATAAACATTTTCCTGGGCATAAAGAAGTAACTAGTATGAAGTGTTTTATATTACATTTTAGAAACTTAACTTGAAAGTGTAGTTTAGTTTTGTAAGGAAAGGCCAGGATTGAACTGTACCACAAGCAGAGCAGTGTTTGGGTCAGTTTGGTTTTGTCTTCCCCGATATTTCAAAATAGCAATTTTAGATGATCAGTGGGAAAAAACTTTAAGTACACATTTGGGACAACAAGCAGAGGTATCCTACAAGCTGGATATGCTAGAAAGCTAACAGGAATATGGTCAGGAAGTAGGCTACCCTAGATTATCTTTTTCTGTGCTCAGTATTGGATCAGTAGTTTGCATTAGCATGTTCACAAAACCATATCTATGGAGTAAACTAAGTGGCCTCAGGCAGAAGCTTATGGTTAAGTACTAAGAATTTAGCACAGGGTTGTGAGTCAGGACAAACGCTACTTGGATCATGCCCAAATGGCGTTCTGTTCTTGGGTAAAATTGAAGTGATAGGAGCCACAGAGTAGTGCTCGTAGTCCTGAACATGTCAGTGTCTGGAGGCATTGGCTCATGTCTGATCCTTGAGCAAAGTGGGCCTTATTCAGCTGTAACTGTCTTTATTTTATTCTTTCAATGGAAGTTGGACAGCGTAGATAGTAAGTACCTGTAGCTTTGCTTTGAGTGCTTGGCAACCTGGCTGACTCTGTGTCCCCTCCCTTTCCTCTGTTCATTCTCCGGCTTTTGCTGTCCTCCAATACTTTCTAGGAGATTTACTCAACCTTTTCTCTTCCCACTGCTGGAAACTTCAATATCCTTAGGGTCACTCTTTCATTTCTGCAAACTCTGGTGGTTTATACCTGCCAATTCATCTGACTTCATCTGTATTAGTGGATATGATTTCATTGGTGCTAACATTGGGGTTGTGATGAATATAACTATAAAGATATTAACATCTAAACTTTTTTTTTATGCGTATGGATGGTTGCCTGGATGTATGTCTGTACCACATGCACATGTGGTGCCCAGGGAGGCCAGAATCTTATCAAATCTTTTACAACTGAGGTTCCAGACAGTTGTGAGCAGCCATGTGGGTGTTGGGAATGGAACCTGGATCCTCTAGAAAAGCAACCAGTGCTCTTAACCACTGAGCCCTCTCTCCAGCTCCAAACATACATAATTAAAGACCTGCTTTAAGTCTTGTTAACCTAAAAGGTCATGGTGAATCATTAAGTAGCTGTGAATAAAAGTTAACATTAGCAGGGAAAAAGGGAATAATATTCATAATGTAATTTTATTTCTTTAGCTTCCAGAACCATTTATTTTATTCAGATTGTACAAGGAATTTATAGATCTTGCAAAAGAGATACAACATGTAAATGAAGAACAAGAAGCAAAAAAAGATAGCCCTGAAGACAAAAAACACCCACATGTGAGCATAGAAATCAACCGCATCCTTCTGAAGAGCAAGGACCTGCTGAGACAGCTGCCAGCATCAAATTTCAACAGTCTTCATTACCTCATAGTACATCTGAAGCGGTGAGTTTTTATAAACAGGGCCTTTCTTCGTGGCTGAGCAGTTTTTTGTTAAGTAAAATACAGCACTTTTACCATTTTTAGTGTATTTTTAGTTTAACCATTTTGGTGTAGTAGTGTTAAGTTCATTCATGTATTTTTTTTAATGGATTTCATTTTTCTTATGGTTAGAGGAAAGAGGAAATGTATGTTCGGGCAGCTAACATCCTCCTCAGATGTGTCCTGTGAGCCTGGCTCTAGTTAGAGAAACAAGGTTTCTGCCATCTGCGGGCTCACAGACCTGCATACATACACAGTACAGCATTATTTTGTTCAATGAGTTTTTTCAGCATATAAAGGAAGATGGGTAAGTCATCGAAAGTAGCCTCAAGTCAGCCTCAAAGAACTCAGTCATGATTTAGTAGTTCAAGAATGCTCAGAAGAGCATTCCAGGCAGGGGGATACCAGGCACAGATAGGAGAGAGCAGTTCACATTCAGGAAATAAGGTAATGTGGTTAGGCCACACTACAGCACACACAGTGGACCAGATACAATCTTGCATGTTTAACAGCCGATTTTACCAGCTTGCATCTTGTACCCACTGAAGATTTTTGAGCCAGGAATTTTACATGTTCAGATTTGCCTCTTACATCTTACTGGCGAAGACAAGGGCAATAGGCTGGAGGGGAGATGTTTTTTAAAGTTCTCGTTTCCATGAGTAGTCATAGGAACCAAAGGTGGTAAGAGCTGGAAGTAAAGAGAATGGGAGAGCAGCAGTGTAGACGATGGCCAGGGACACACCTGAGCCTGAGCAGTAGCCTTGAGTAGAAGAGACTGACAGTAGTAGTCCGTTTCCATTATAAAGACCTGGAAGTATGTACAGAAGTAATCTTAACGGTCTCTTCTTTCTTTCTGCTGGGAAAAATGTCCATAATTCCTTCTACTTGGTGTTTATCCTAATACAAAAATATGAATAAATCAAATGTGGTACATGGTCTAAATTTTAATCAAATAAGTATATATTTTTCTTAGACCTCTCTCACTACTTGACCCTTGGCTGTGTCATAGATTTATGTACCTATGTGTGTTCAGGCAGCCAACATGGTCCCTCAGGTGCTCCCATGTGCCAGGCTCTGGCTGGAAAGATTAGATGGAAATATGAATCTACTCTTCCCAGCCCATAGTAAACTACACTGAAGAGCTTTAATAGCCAAGTCTCATAAAGCTTTATGTATTCTGCCCTTCAGGGTGGTAGATCATGCAGAAGAGAACAAGATGAATTCTAAGAACTTGGGGGTGATATTTGGACCAACTCTCATTAGACCAAGGCCTACAACGGCTCCTGTCACCATCTCGTCCCTTGCTGAATATTCCAATCAGGCGCGATTGGTAGAGTTCCTTATTACTTACTCACAGAAGATCTTCGATGGGTCCCTCCAGCCTCAAGCTGTTGTTATATCTAACACAGGTGCTGTTGCACCTCAGGTTGATCAAGGGCATCTTCCAAAACCTCTGTTATCACCAGATGAAAGAGACTCAGATCATTCTATGAAATCACTATTTTTTTCTTCAAAGGAAGTAAGTTGTTTGTTGTTAATTTGGGGGTGTGGGGGAAGTGCAGGCAAGCACGCACGCACTCACGCAAATGACAAGACAGCCGTGTACTTGCCATGGCACTCGGGTAGAAATCATTGGACAACTGTGGGGAGCTGATTTTCACCTCCACCATGTTGAGTCAGGGTCTGTCTTCTTTCTGCTACTGTGCACTGTGATCGGAGCTAGCTGATTCAGACGCTTCTGAGAAATTCCAAGGTATATGCCTCACTGAAGAAGCTCTAGGATTTCAGATGCATGCTACTACATCTGTCTGTCTGTCTGTCTGGTGGTTTTTATGTGGGCTCTGGGGGTCACACTTGGGCTGTCAGGCTTTGTGCATGGCACATTTAACTGTTGAGCAAAGTTTGGACCGGTGCAGAAGTGTGTTAGAACTGTATGATGTTTATGTCAGTAATTTAGTGGTCTTGTACTCCTTCTTTTGAAATGTGCTTTGTTTCTACAAGTGTGAAAATTCTCTTTGGTTAACAGGATATCCGTACTACAGATTGTGAGAGCAAAACTTTTGAATTACCTACATCATTTGAAGAATCAGAACACAAACAGAATGCATTGGGAAGATGTGCTGCTCCTCTTCTCGGTGCGTAGCCGTGTGAAGACAGCTGAGTACAGAAGTAACACTTGACAAGTAAACTGTTGTTCAGGCCAAGTGAGAGCACTGGGTTCAATCCCCAATACTGCAGCAGTCTGAGAGTGAAATAGTACCAAAGATTATTCAGATAGGGTTTGAATCAAGTTCTATCTGGTTTATAAATTTAACCTATTTTTTATTCTTTTACTGCCTCATAAAATTAGGTTCCTGATTAGAAATGGTAATAAACATAAATAATAAATAATAAACATAAACAATAAACATAAAAATATAAGTAATAAACATAAATTTGAAGATACTTTTTAGTCTGTATTGTATACCAGATAGTTCTGGGTGCTTTTTTTGTTAGAACATTTAGACCAACACAACAACTCAGATCCATGTATTATTATGTGATAAGTGAGGGCAGGTAGGGACAGTGCAAGGCCTCGCCAGTGCAGATCAGGGTCAAGGAATGACTGGGATCCGGGCAGCTGACTGCAGAGCCCACACTGTCTTCTACTATGCTAGCGACTCTTCTTGCAGCACTGAAGGAATGCATGTCCTTTGGTTCTTGCAGGCCAACTGCAGTGAGTCAGGTCCCTTAGAGTACTCAGAGAATGTGGGGAAGAACCCAGGGAAGTAGATTACAGGAACATTTTTTGGAGTCCAAGGAGAAAGGTCATCTGATAACTGGAGAGGTGGCTCATAGGTTAAGAGGGCTTGCTGAATTGACCTGAATTTAGTTGTAAGTGCTACTCACAGCTTCCTACATCTTCAACTCAAGCTCCAAAGGATCCAGTACCTCTGGTCTCTGAGAGTACCTGTGCCCACGTACACAGAGAAACAGTAAATAAACAGGTTAGGCTGTCCAAGGTGATCAGATGAGATAGTGACTGACAAGTGATGCTGATGGTCACCTGTATACATACACCTGTACCTCATGTCCAGGAATGGGGAGAAGATCAGACCATGGAGCTGATACTTCAAGCTGCTATTCAGAGTCGGAACAGTATCGAGATGCCAAGTCATTTGATGGTTCTCAGCACCAAGGAGCTGGGGCCCAAAGGCAGGACCATTACAGGGATTTGAATTTTTTGAGTAGATATAGCCAAAAAGAAGAAGGGGTGGGGGGAGACAATATGGGGAGCTGAGGACTCAAAGTGAGAGTGTGGCCATGGGACCAGACTGATGGAAGAAGAGGAAAGTAAATCTGGGAGCACTCAGCACCCGGAAATGACAGTGCTTTACTTAAAGCACAGTCCTTCAGCCTCAGTCTGACCTAGGGGATGTTACAGTTTGTTAGCAGAGCAGCTGTGGTGAGCACCCCGTCACTGTGAGCTGACTGTGGCGTAAAACAGATCGAGGGAGGTCTCCCAAGTTCCTGGTGTTTAGGACACACCTACATTTAGTTGGCTGGAGGTGGTGTGATTTTTCTGAGTTAACTGGCTAATGTCTGCCTGTTGTATTCACTTTATATCCCGATCACTGCTCCCCCACCCATATCCCCTCCCCCCATCCTTTTCCCCTTCTCTGAGAGAGTGGAGGCTCCCTCGGTAACCCCCTACTTTGGCACATCAAGCAGGAATAGGCACTTCTGTCACTGAAGCCAGACAAGAAGACAGCCAAGTTAGGGGAGCAGATTCCACAGACAGGCAGCAGTTTTTGGGATAGCCCTTGTGCCTGTTGGTCATGCTCCACGTGAAGACCAAGCTGCATGTCTGCTACATATGAGCAGGGGAGGGGGCTATTGACTTATTTGACCTAGAAAACTCTTGTTCATGGGGAGCATATTTAAAACAATAATTACTAGACAAGCAGGTTTGTATTTTCTGTTGTTATTTTAATTCATTTGTAAAATGTTTTATGGTTGGGGTTTTTTGCATAAATTTATGCAAAAATTAAATGAACTTTTAAATTTCAAGTATATCTTTAAAAAACAATTAGGTCTTCTGCATAGACAATACTGTGTTGGGGATATTTTAGAATTCTTCTGTTGTCCAGTGTCTGTCTGTCTTAGATTCTAGTGTTTATCATGTGCCACTTTCTTTTTCAGACAATAAAGTACATTTGCTTTTTGACCAAGAGCTTGAGTCAGCATCCCAAAAGATGGAAGGTGTGTGTAAAAGCCCCAAGCTGCGTCTTCTGAAACTGGATAGGGCAGCAAACAGTGTGCAGAGACACACTCCAAGGACCAAGATGAGGCCTGTAAGCTTGCCTGTAGACCGGCTGCTGCTTCTTGCCAGTTCTCCTACTGAGAGAAGCAGCAGGAATACAGGAAATGTAGACTCAGACAGGTTTGGCAAGAACCCTACCTGTGAAGGACTCCAGAGAAAGGACAACTCAAATACCACTTGTTCCAAAGTTAATGGCTTTGACCAGCAAAATGTACAGAAATCCTGGGACAAACATGAACGGAACAGTTTTACTGCCAAGACTACAATGATTGTTCCCAGTGCCTACCCTGAGAAGGGATTGACAGTAAACACTGGGAATGACAGGGACCATTCCGGTGGTGCCACACAGCCCAGTAAAGCACATGCAGAACCAGCCAGGTCTGCAAGGGATGTGTCAGAGCGCAGGTCCTCTGACTCCTGCCCTGTCGCTGCCGTCAGAGCACCCAGAACACTGCAGCCCCAGCACTGGACAACATTTTACAAACCACCTAATCCCACCTTCAATGTCAGGGGGGCTGAGGAGAAAACAGCATTACCCTCGGCAGCTGCGCCTCCGGTCCTGGTGCATGTGGCAAAGTCAGACCCAGACTCAGAGGCTACATTGGCTTGTCCTGTGCAGACAAGTGGTCAACTGAAAGAGAACTCTGAGGAGACTGGGATGCCTGAGGGGACTCCAACTTGCCAGAGACCACGACTAAAAAGAATGCAGCAGTTTGAAGACCTTGAAGATGAAATCCCACAGTTTGTGTAGGATTGTCACAATTTAGATATTTCTGTTTTATTTTGTTCTGTGGTGTCATTTTGTGAGAGGAATGTTTGGACAGGGCCCTTTTGTATAGGATTGCCAAAGCTGTTTGTCGTTGTGTTGCTTGTTGATCATGTGGGATGGGAGAATGTTCTGACAAGGCTCCATTTATGCCTCACTGGAATGATCTTTGAAGTTGTAAAGGAAATGGGTGGATTCATGTTTTTTAGAGTTGATTTTTTCCAAAAAATTATCCATTTAAATGCATCACTGATGCCTGATACAGTTTTTAGCAGTTGGTGCAATTGGGGAAAATCAGCCTTAGTGTGGAGCGTGAGATCAAGTACGTATTTATAAAGTATTTCTGAGCACAAGTGCCTGGTAGGTGTTGATGCGCTGTGATTCCTCACAGGTTCATAGGGCAGCTTTGACTGTTTGTGCTCCTGTAATTGTAAGTCAGCTTTTATTTTTCAATTGGAAATTCACCTTTTAATATTTACATAATGGCCAAAGGGTTTGCCAACTTGTATTTAATTATATTTTAATTGCCAATGTTTACATGTGGCAGTTAAATTGTACCCCCCAAAATGCACTTAAACCTGAACTGTGTAGTTCCGTTACCTCTTATTTGACTTTAGATGGATTTAATACATTTGGTAGGGATTGGGGGTTTTGTTTTGTTTTATCCCTTAGTCTTGTCTGTATAAACTCTTGTTTCCAGCAGTTGTGAACATATGTTATACAGTGGTCCAGGAAAGATGCTATTTTCAGAAGTTTTTAAATTCAGTACATTTCCTCTTTTTACTACCCGGGTTTGTTTAAACTGTTCCTTTTATAAGAAATGTTTTGACTTATGGATCTTTTTATATTCTTTTCTACCTGACTTTCAACCATTGAAAATGTATAGTTCTTTCAAATGGAGTGAAGATTTATTTAAGTTGATCCCAAGGGTACACGTCAGTAAGCCTCGTGTTTAGAAATTTGAGAGAAGGTATAGATGACCAGATCTGTTTTGTTTAAAAAAACAAACCAACAACCTAGTTTTCAGAACTTGTGCATTCCTGTTACTCTCTGCATCATTGTT
Organism: Grammomys surdaster; assembly: GCF_004785775.1. Classification (NCBI taxonomy): domain Eukaryota; kingdom Metazoa; phylum Chordata; class Mammalia; order Rodentia; family Muridae; genus Grammomys; species Grammomys surdaster. The sequence continues at coordinate 18,340,785 of NW_021621323.1, read as the reverse complement.
TGTCTAAAATAGGATGTAAAAGGGACAACTACAGCAGCCTTTTGTATGTGTGAATTATATTATGCTTTTGTATGACCTTGTTATATTTGAAAAATATATGTACATACTCACTTCTTAAATTATTTCAGGTTCTCATGGCTTATCTGACAATATTGCCTCTTAAGTTATGATCTCAGTGTATTAATTAACCATTGACTTAGGGGTCAGCTCTTAGGGTCATGCGTCTCTTAACTACAACATGAAGTGTTTGTGGCAAGCTGTGTGGGAGTCTCTGTGCCATTAAGAACTAGGAAGGAATTAACCAGGCTTTTCACGATGAAGCTTTGTTTTTATTACACACCCTATTGCTGTGGAAACCTAAAATGCAATCAGCCAACATTTATTGAGCCCCTGCTGTATGATGCACACTTAACAAAGTTTCTACATACACTGTCATAGCAACCATAGTGGGCAGGTGACCCTGCTGTTACTCCCCTGCCACTGATGGAGGAGAGACTTCTATAACAACTTTCAAGTTCCGCAGGTGTCACCAGCAGAATTAATATAAAACACATGGCTCTCTGATTTTGATTGTTAGTGTTCTTAGCAACTGTGTGATAGTACTGAGAATCATCAGAGAGTACTTAATCACAAATACCTCCCTAAAATTCTTACTGTGAAATAAGATGGCTGCATGAATCATTTCTGCATGTGTGGTTCAGGAACAGTAAGTATATTCACATTGTTACTCAGGTGTGCATAACTCACCATCTCCACTACTTCCCACCGTCCCATAGGAAGACTTGTGGTTTTAACTCCAGCTTGAGTATGCAGAGACAGCCCAGCCAATGAGTGTATCATGGCATAAAACTACCTCTGTTCCCCACTTACCAAGTAACGGTTTCACTTGTAGATCTTTCTACCTTTAGGGCTTCCTGGCTCTTTCCCAACCTATGGATGCTCTCTTTTCCCGGGAGTCATAAGCAAGCTTCTCAAAAGAAGGAGTTGGATTTCTAGAGTGCCCACAGTATCCACTGTGCCTGCTACCCAATAACAGTGGCAGCCACCCACAGAGATTTAGGGACTCCACATTGACTGGAAACTGATGTGAGCAAGGGGGGAAGGGCAGAAGCTCGGATACCACCAGAAAACTTTATGGAAATTTCTGGCAAACTGACCATACTTCCCTAAACAGGCTTAGCAGAACTTGGGGTTATTTTAAATAACTTTAGATGTACCATAGTCAAGCTAATATTTTTGCTGTGGAGCCACTGTGATCCCTGCGGAGGACTCACCACTGAGTGATCTCACCAGGAGATTGACTTCCACCACCTCATTTCCTTTTGACTTTAAGATGGGCTTTGGCAGCACTATTCAAAGCTGTCATTACATTGCAGTGTTTTCATATATGTAACTGTGCACATCTTTTTAGTGGCAACTGCTCTATATTCCTAATTAAGTTATGCTCCATGTAATTCTGGTTTTCCCTTTCCTAAAGACAGGAAATAATGTTTGTGCGTTGATGTGATTAGATGTATGTATGAGTCAGTTAGGATACATAGTCTAGCAAAGTTCTGTGTTCACAGATGGTATACAGAAGTCAGTTGAGTTCCTGGAAACCAGCAACAAACAGGGTTTCAGAGATTCAGTTCTTCAATAGAGTTAAAATTGAAGACTAAAGAAAGATGTTCAGGAGAGAAAATTTTAGATCATGTAGAGTCTTTTATACAGAGTACTCTAATATATATGAATTGGAAACCTCTACTTGCGCAAACCACGTCGTTTGTAATCTTTTTCTTTTCTCTTCTCTTCTCTTCTTTTCTTTTCTTTTCTTTTCTTTTCTTTTTTTTATTCAAGACAGGGTTTCTCTGTATATCTCTGGCTGTCCTGGAACTCACTCTGTAGACCAGGCTGTCCTGGAACTCAGAAATCCGCCTGCCTCTGCCTCCCAAGTGCTGGGATTAAAGGTGTGCGCCACCACCGCCCAGTGGAAACCTCTACTTGTATATGACCAGAGTACACCCATTAAATTCAGGAGGTTAACATTGTCATAATAGTGATGTCTAATCTTGTCCTCATGAGTGTTCCTGTCCATGCCAACAGCCCAATCCCAGACCAGGGGATTTAGTTTCTTTGGTCACCTTCAGTCTGGAAAAATTTTTTGGCATTTGACCTCATGACCTCGACACTTGAATCTGGAACACAGGTGCTGTCAAAAACATCACAAAAATGGTTATCTATCTATTATCCCAGGAGTGATAACCATTTGTCCTGATCATATTTATCATCTTTGGTCACTTGATAAGGTTAATACCCAGGATACTTTGCCATCGTAAAGCTAGTAATTAAGAAGTACTTAAGTGCCGGGTGGTGGTGGCGCACACCTTTAATCCCAGCACTTGGGAGGCAGAGGCAGGCGGATTTCTGAGTTCGAGAGTTCGAGGCTAACCTGGTCTACAGAGTGAGTTCCAGGACAGCCAGGACTACACACAGAGAAACCCTGTCTCTCGAAAAAAAAAAAAAAAAAAAGTACTTAAGTAAGTAACACTCTTACAGTGTGTCTGATAATCTGAGCTCAATCCCTGGGACCCAAGTAAAACCAGAAGTAGAGAGGCAACTCCACATAGTCTGACCCTCTCCCACACACCGTGACTCATTATGTCAGTTGAAAATGAAAAATGTAAGTACTTTGGGATTAGATTCCTAGAAACTATACCTGGTTTCCACTGGTTTGCCAATGGCTAGTATTGAGTGCCTGAATCACTATTTTAATTGCCACATGGTCAGTTTGTGGCTTTGGTGTTCTGCTGTAAGGAAAGTGGTCCTTCTTATGTTCATTTCTATCGGTGGAGATTTAGATTCCTTCTTTACAGACAGAACAGATTATGAAAATATCCTTCATTTTAATGCAGAAATTTCCTCAGAATTGACTTGTTGGGAGTCTTTTTCCAGGTGACTTTTAAATGCCTTTGCCACCTCATTTACAGGTTTTTAATTTAGAAAGGTATGTTAACATAATTGTTACATAAAGTCACCTGCCCTTTTCCATCTCAGACCAAAAATTAGGCATTTTTCAAAAATCTCATGCCCCTTTGGATGAAATTTAGGTCTTTGAGCCCTTAATCTAGTCTTTCCATACTTGAAAATTCCTCCTCCCTAGGCATCTCATCTGTGCTAAGTAAATCCTCAATGGAGGCTGCACTGCTTCTAACCACACTGATCCAAGCATGCCAGTCAAAACTCTGAGCTTGCTGGGCATTGTGGTGAACCTAATCCCAGCTCTCAGGAGGCAGCGGCCAGCCTGGTCTACACAGTGGGTACACAGACAGTCAAGGCTACATGGAGAAACCATGCATCAAAAACAAAACTCTGACCTCTACCACGTCCTCCCAGAACACATTAACTGACCTGACACCTTCATCTCACCAGTGTCAGTCTTCAGCACACAGGTGGAATTCCAGGCCCAGAAGGAAGGGAAGAAAGCAGTTCACAATCTTTGAAAAATAAGCAATCACTGAATATTGTCTTGATAGCAGAGAGCTTTTCAGTGAAAGCCCTATGTGGTTTGAAATGTCTTTACAACCAGTGTAATTTCTTTGCCAGTTTAAAATTAACATTTAAAAAAGAAAACAGTGAAGACTTAAACGAGTTTTCTTTTGGGGTCCATCTTTGGCTTTTTACATAAATAACTCTTGAGCAGTAGTAATACCTCACAAAAAAACCTGCCTCAGCTTTCTGGATAGGTTCCTGTCTGCTTGTCATGGTATTTTTAAGCCTTCCTACGTGAAAAAGAATGGTAGGTGTTAGCTTTTTGTTACTATGATAAAATGCCTGAGACAGACAAAGGTGGAAAGGTTTGAGCTCTTAGTGTCAGGGGTTTCAGTTCATATTTGGCAGGCTCCAGTGTGCTGTGTGTGACCTGAGACATCGTAGAGGGGCCTGCTGTCCTCGTGGCAGCCAAGACGGAGAGCAATGGACCAGTCCTTCAATGGTATGCCTCATGTGACCCACTACCTCCAACCAGCCCCTTCCTCTTCTGTTCTCCATCACTTCCTCATAGTCTGTTTAGCTATATAGAGCTGTCAGTGGATGAGAATCTCCATGATCCAGTCACCTCTGAACAAGGCTGCATTGGAGAGCAAGCCTTCAACACAGCCTTTGGGAGATACGGGTCCCAACCATAACAGTATCACTTAGACTTGAAGCCTTTTACTATCTAGGCAGTGCTGGGTGGTAAGTGAATGTTGCTCTAAGCTGTAGAGATCAGGTACAGACTGTACCTTATGCAACAGTAAGGTCTTAGTGATAGTTGTAGGCACGCAGTGGTTTTCACTTTTCCTAACACTGCACCCCTTTAATACAGCTCCTCATGTTGTAGTGACTCCCAACCATAAAATTATTTCGTTGCTACTTCATAACTATAAATTTATGAATTGTAAATATTTTTTGAGATAGAGGTTTGCCAAAGGAGTTATGACTCCCAGGTTGAGAGCCCGTGGCACAGCCTGCTACCATAGTAACTCTCTGCTAAGTTCTCTTACTTCTTAAAAAACAAACACATTTTGTAGTTATTTAATAGTTTTGAGACAGGCTTAACTGCCTTTTCACACAAACAAATCCACAACAAATGGCTCGCTAAAGTCTGTATAGCTAGCAAAAATTAGACTCAGGTGTCTTTGTTATAAATTGTCTCATTTCTAAAACTTGATCTTTTTAAAGGCAAAGGCAGCTTCCAGTCCTATTTGAAGATGATTTTTCTTTCTAGTTGCTAGGACACTGAAATTAGGGTGCATCCGAACTCTGAGCTCACTTTTAGTATATAAAAAAATTATTGCAAATTTTCATACAAAATATCTAAGTGTGTTTTTTGAGTTACAGTGAATTGGACAAGTTATACTCAACCGAAACACACAGCAGAGCACAGACTTAATAAGCCAACCTCCATTCTCTCCCCCAAAGAATAGTTTGGGAAGCAAGGCTAATAGGCTTTAAGAGATTTAAGCATAGAGGGAACAGATCTCAAGGGGGTGTTCAGCTTTTGCTCACAAGAAAAAAGGTCAGCAGCCGGGCGGTGGTGGCACATGCCTTTAATCCCAGCACTTGGGAGGCAGAGGCAGGCGGATTTCTGAGTTCAAGGCCAGCCTGGTCTACAGAGTGAGTTCCAGGACAGCCAGGACTACACAGAGAAACCCTGTCTTGAACACCCCCCCCCCAAAAAAAATATCAGCAATCTAAGTGACAAAACAGCCCTGAGTAAGCCACCACCTTTGGGATAATCGGTGTAAATTATAGTTTAATTTTAGAAACACACAGAGTTAGTGATGAATTGTGAATGTAAAACTGGGCGGGTTAGAGAAAAGAAGGCTTGTCCTGGAAGCCCGGAATGTCGTAGCTGTCTTCAAGTGCAGTAAATGACTGCTGATGCAGTTGCACTTGCCTGTAATCCCAGCAAGTCACGAGCCTGAAACAGGAGGGTCTCATCAGTGGAAGGATTCAAGGCAAGGTGCCAGCAATGTAGCAAGAACTCCACTTGAGGAAAAGAAGTGAAAGCAAAAGATTAAAATTGAATAGCTTAAGAAAAATAATTCTAGGCAGAAATACAGAAAAGCAAGAAAGAATGAAGACGTCTACAGAAAAACAAATGCAATAAACATTGGAATTTGATGTTGGATTCTAGCACATGACAACTGTGGTGGTTTGAATAGGAATGGCCCCATAGAGTCATGTGTTTGAATGCTTGGCCCTAGGGAGTGACACTGTTAGGAAGTGTGGTCTTGTTGGAAGAAGTGTGCCACTGTTGGGGTATGCTCTGAGGTCTCAGAAGCTCACACTAGTTTACTTCGTGCTGCCTACTGATGAAGATGTAGAAGTTCCAGCTCCTTCTCTAACACCATGCCTGCTTGCACACTACCTGCTTTCCACCATGACAATAATGGACTAAACCTCTGGAACTGTAAGCCAGCTCCAATTAAATGTTTGAGTTGCCATGGTCATGGTGTCTCTTCACAGCAATAGAAACCCAAACTAAGAAATTGTTACCAGGGACTGGGGTATTACTGTGATAGGGCCTGACCATGTTTGTGTTTGTAGGAATGTGGACTTTGGGACTTTGGATCAGAAAAGCAGTCGAATGTTCTAACTAGGGCTTAATGGGCCGTCCTATTCGGAACATGGAAGACAGTGGTGTGGAGGGCGATTTGAAGTGTGGGCCCTGGTTTAAGAGGTCTCAGGGGAGAAGAATTTTAGTATGTGGCCTAGAGAATGTTCTTGTGATATTTTGGTGAAGAATGTGGCTGCTTTTTGTCCTTGCCTGAAAGTCTGCCTGAGGCTAAAGTGAAACGTTTTTTGGAATAATTCCCTTGGCTGAGGGAAATCTCAAAACAGCTTAGTATTGATTGTCCTGTGGTTATTAAAATTCACTCTCGTGAAGATTTATAATGAAAAGAGGCAAGCTGAGCAAGTGGAAATACAGAATGTACAGATGGAGGAGAAAGAGGCACCAGGAAGTGGAATGTCATAAATGATGCCTGACACAGCAGCTCTTGCTGGTAATCCCCGCTAGTCATGAGCCTGAGGATATTGTCAGTGGAAGAGTTCAAGGCTGATACTAAGAGCCAGAGCTAAATCCTGTGTTCAAGGAGATAAACAGATTAAAGAGAAGCCTGATGTTAAATGGAGTAAACGGGAGTGGTGACCTTACAGCAAGACCTCACCCTAACACTACCTTCCAACCTGTGAAAAGGAATTAAAGAACAGTTCCATTTTAGGTGTGCTGGTGCATGCCTTTAATCCCAGCACTTGGGAGGCAGAGGCAGGTGGATTTCTGAGTTTGAGGACAGCCTGGTCTACAGAGTGAGTTCCAGGTCAGCCAAGGATACAAAACCCTGTCTCAAAAAACAAAAACAAAAAATAAAAATCAGAAAGCTGGAAGAAGATGTACTTCAATGAGGGGCCATGTTCCAGTCCAGCAAGCAGCAGAACTTGGAAGCATCAACCACATGGTTCTGGCTTTAGAATCAAGGAAAAGGGTTATGGAATATCTCTCTGCAGCTAAGGAAAGCTCCTAAGGCCAGGCATGTGGCAGGGGTGTCCCTGTATGAAGCCTAGAGAAGCCATCATGTACAGCTGTCAAAGTGAAGCCAGGATTGCCTCGGAGAACACAAGATGTTGGAGATGCCAGAGTCGTGAAATACCTGCACAAGAAAGCTGCTGACAATGGAACCAGCCCAAGAGAAGTGTGTTGCCATCAAAGAAGCTGGAAGGAGTTGGAGATCTGTAGAGTACTTTGACACAGGGATGCAGAGTTTGGAGTTTGCTCAGCTAGTTTTCGGTCTTGCTTTGGTACCGTATTTCCTCACTATGCTCCATTTTTCCCCTCTTGGAATGGAAATGTATATTATGTACATTGTATGTTGGAAGTGTGTAATCTGCTCTTCCGTTTTGATTTTATAAGGGATGTTAAGAGATTACATGAGTCTCAGACTTTGAACTTTAGACTTTTAAACATTGTTGAGGCTATTATAGACTATGAGGACTTCTGAAGTTGGACTAAATACCTTTTATATTATTTTAGGAACTACAAGCTTATGGGGGCCAAACCATTCAACTATCTTTCTAATCCAAAATCCCAAAGTCCACATTCCTTCCAACAAAAGCATGGTCAGGCCTGTCATATACCTATCAATACCCCAGTTCCTGGTGCCAACTTCTTAGTTTGAGTTTCTAGTGCTGTAACGAGACACCATGACCACAGCAACTCTTTTAAAGGAAAACATTTAGCTGGCTTACAGTTCAGAGGTTTAGTCCATTATTGTCATGGTGGGAAGCATGGCAGTGTGTAGGCAGACATGGTGCTGGAGAAGGAGCTGAGAGTTCTACATCTTAATCTACAGGCAGCAGCAGGGAGAGACTTTGAGCCGTACGGGGGCGTAGCTTGAGCATATGGGACTTCAAAGCCCATGGTAACAAGCCACACCTACTCCAACAAAGCCACACCTCCTAATAGTCCCACTCCCTATGGGCCAAGCCTTCAAACACATGAGTCTATGGGGGCCATTTCTATTCAAACCATCACATTAACGATGATGGCAAAGGCCAAAGATGGACTTAAACAGTAAACTGTTCTGTCATCATTAAGGAAGTATTGGAAGCAACGGTTTGAATTAAAAATCAAAGCTTGTATTGTAATATTTCAAAAGTTGAAATTAAAAATTCAGTTCTCCTTGCTGCCAAGTAATAGAAAATTGAGGGCTTTAATTTAGGTGGGATTACTTGGGTAATCCAAAAGAAGGCAAGATCAAAGGAAAAAAATAGAACAGAAATAGTGGGGTAGTAGAGAAAACTGCACCTAAATGACTGATTGAACCCAAGTTTTATAAATACTCCAATAACCTAAGCTTGTTGGACTGGAGAGGGGTAAAAACCTTATGTACTTCCTGTTTATAAGAGACGCTCTAGATAAAGATGCCCAGGAAAGGAACGAACAGAAAGATGTAGGTTACAACTACTAAAACACATGCAACTGCACCCATGTCATATAAACAAAACTTTAAATGAAACACATCACCACAGTCCCATAAATCTAAATAACACTATTTCTAAACATATGGGGCAAGGAAGACAGCCAAGAGGAAAAGTTAGTGAACCCATAGTCATAGGGTTACGCACTGTAGCATAGCTCTGAAGACAGGAAGCAGTGAAATCACATGAGGAGCACAGCAAAGCCCTGAGGCAGTACTGGTCAAATGGCAGGTTTCTATTCCACTGATGTTTGTATTGAAACCTTGGAAGAACTGGCAAGAGAGGCCATAAAGAAAGCCTTGGGACATTTCAGAAGATCTCAATAATTCAAAATATGCTCTCCAACCCCAGGGGAAATGTGCTGAAAGTTAGCAACAAAAGATACCTAGACTCTTCAGCTTTGCCTGAACTGCTTAGAAATTAAACACAACACACCTCTAACTCGTGGCTCAAAGAAGAAATAAACACTATTTTAAAACAAATAAAATACTATTTGAGCCAGGCCAAAAGTTGGGGCTGCAGCTAAGTCAGAATGATGGGAGAGAAATGTAAAGCCCCACTTACATTCATTAGGAAATGTGAAAGGTTAAAATCAGTTAAAGTGCATCTCCAGAAGCAAAGACTAGAAAGGGTCTGGGGATGGAGATAGCTCCCCAGAAGAGTGCCCATGTGAATCCGGGGATGCCCAGCATGGCAGAAGAAGAAAATAGAAAGGAAATAAAAATAGAAATTGGTGTAATAGAACACAAACTTTAAAACAGTAAAGCTAGGTTTGGAAAAGCCTAAGAAACTTGAAAGACTAGTAAAATTAACATTTTAAGAGGGAAAAAATAACACCTGGAATGGAAAACAAACCCCAGAGAATTGAACACTGGGAATATGAGAATGATCAATCTAGGTTTGAGTATTTGAATAAGAACAAAATTAAAGACAAAAAAAAAAAAACAGACAAAATCAATAGCAATGAACTAGGGAGGTGGCTCAGTAGATAAGAGCTTGAAGACCTGAGTTTGGATCCCCTGTACCCATGTACAAACCCAGGCATGGTTTCACTTGCGTGTAACCAACCCCAGCATCGGGGATAGAAACAGGACATCCTGAGAGCTCTAGCTAGCTGGCCAGCATAACGCTGGTGAAGTTTCCAGTTCTGTGAGCAACTGTCTCAGCGTAGTACTGTAGAAAGCAATAGGGACCACATCTGTGTCCTGCTCTGTGTCCTGCTCTGGACTCTGTGTGTACACAGGCACCTGCACCTGCATACTTGCTCCAGTGCAACACAAGTAATTTTAAAACTGGAAAATCTGCAGAGTCCCTGTTTATTAGTAAAACTTGAGTCTGCTATTTTAAAAGCTTTAAAGATACCCTGTAAGTATGGGGCCAGCCTTGTCTACAGTGAAAGTTCCAGGACAGTCAGGGCTGTTACACAGAGAATGTTGTCTCAAAAATAAAATAAAATTATAGACAAATTCTTCCAGGAGACCAAAGAAGAATAGTTCCAAATCTCCTAAGCTAGTTCTTACCTCAATATCAAACACCATAAAAACAAACAAAACCACCACTGCTAACTGGAAAAGTCGAAAAGGGAAACAGTATAGTCTGTGACCATCCTGTGAAAGATAAGAACTCATTTGAGCTGGGCGGTGGTGGCGCAAGCCTTTAATCCCAGCACTCGGGAGGCAGAGGCAGGCGGATTTCTGAGTTCAAGGCCAGCCTGGTCTACAGAGTGAGTTCCAGGACAGCCAGGGCTACACAGAGAAACCTCGTCTCAAAAAACCAAAAAAAAGAAAAAAGAAAAAAGAAGAAAAGAAAAAGAAAAAAAAAAGAAAACAGAAAAGCAATGGATGTCTCTTCTTCCAGCATCTTCGCTCAAGCACATAAAGCACAAGGAAGAGAACAAAGGCTCGTTCTTGGCTCCTGAGGAGCCAGAAGGAACACATCCAGGTCCACCTATTCAGGCTGTTTGCCTGGAACTGGGCCCTCAGCCTAAAGACGTGTTTCAAGTGCCTTGTCATAGGTCACCTATACACTGGCAGGCAATGGTTCCACTCATGGTCTCTAAGTTCTGCTGTATTTGAAGTGTGTTTGACTAAAGTTGTCAGCAAATAAATGTAAATTGTTCATGAAAAAAAAAAAAAGCACTTCCTGTTCTTCTGGAGGACCTAAGTCATTCCAAGCGCCCACCTGTCAGTTCACAAACCCCAGGACCAGGAGATCCAATGGCCTCCTCTGGCCTCTGTTGGCACCTGGTTCTCATACACACATGAAGGCAAAACATTAATGTACATTAAGAAAAAAATTTTAAGTGGAAAGAGTTGACCCAAAATTGACACCTGGCATGAGTACACACACACACACACACACACACTGGTTTGATTAAATTCAGCAGTCATTTGTGATTTTAAAAAATAGCAAACTTCTCTCTGGGATGGAGGTGCACATTCTTTTCATCCCAGCCCTCTGGAGGCAGAGGCAGACAAGCCCGGTCTACAGAGTGAGTTCTAGGACAGTCAGGGCTATATGGGAAAACACTGCCTCAAAACAAAACAAAACAAAACAAAATAAAATAGTGAACTCTTGAATAGAAAGAACCACTCTAAATTTATAGAGAGTTTTTGATAGATCCTTGGTGGTAAAAGTTCAAAGTTTCATCCTGTTGCCAGCAATTACACGTGGGTTCCTGTGATCACAACTTGGATTCAGCATTGTGCAATATAAGAGTCTGTAGCCAAGCAAGTGAGAAAAAGAAATGAGAGGAACAAAGATAAGAAAAGGAAGACACTAGAAAGGTAGCAATTAGGAGAGGGCTCACTTGACATGAGCAAAGCCGCAGGTTCTAGGCCGAGTACCACGTAAACCTGCTACAGTGGCGCATGCGCGATCCCAGCACATGGGACGTAGTTGGGGCTGGGGGTCAGAAGTTCAAAGTCTGGCCATCTTTAGCTATTCAGTGAATCTGAGACCAGCCTGTGCTACACGACCCCTTGTCTAATGGGGGAAAGAAAGCCTTTGGGAAAAAATTAATCATTATTTATAGAGGATATATAAATTTGGACATAGAAAATCCCAAAACAACTTGTGAGCTACTAAAATTAATAAAATTAGCAAAGGACAAAACTGCTTGAAAATTAACATTGAGAAAAATAATACTTAAAGTTATCCCAAATAGAAAATGAAATGTCTTAGATGGTGCTGTTGGCATTTCTTTGCTGTTCTTTCTATGGGATTTAACTCACCTCAAACTGACAACACCAAGCCCCACCCCCATTGCCCCATGCTACATATTGCCAAGATTTTATTCATTTAAACAAATCTGGATTTAAAGTTAGAAAAACTTTTATGCACAACTCTGGGTTCAAGTAGTCCCCTCTTTTAAAACTCTGACTGTTCAAAAAACACAAGATGTGAGTCTAAGTGTTCTTTTAAAAGAGATGCCCTCACCAGACCCGCTCAGCCCCCTAGATGTGAGTGTTTCCGCTCTGCACTGCTGAACCTGGCTTGAGCATAAATATGTAGCAGCTCAGTCTAATTTGCTTCCCAAGGCAAAGTTCAATCCCGAGAAAGTCCTGGACTGGGACCCTGTAAGAGTCCATGTGGTAACTGCACTTTATGACATAAAGTGGTGTGTGTATTTTATTAGCTATAAATTTTGGTAACTCACTGAATATATCTTTTCTTTCCCTGCTGATCCTGTAATGTTTGTTCATTTGTTTGTTTCTGGCCTAGCATTCACTCTGTAGCCCAGGCTAGCCTTAGACTCAGAGATCTGGCTACCACTACCTCTCAAGACCTGGGATTAAAGGTGTGTACCACCAAACCCTAAACATCTCCACCATACTGTTTTAAACTACATTCTATGTTAAAGGGAGATTGTTTTTATCTGAGTTTTATTTATTTATTACTTGCAATGCTGGGTATTGAACCCAGGGCCTCATGTACTCTAGGTTACTGCTCTACCACCAAACTGTAGCCTCATCTTGTTTGGACTAAGCTATAATCTGATAAGACTCATTACATAATTCATCCAATTCTGTTCAAGTTTTCTCCAATGTTTTTTACCAGACTCCTTTGGAATGACGTTAAAGTTACCCTTGGTCAAAATTACATGTGGAGTATAATTATAACGTTTAAACATATAATTTCAGGAGAATATGGACACACCTGTAGGCAGCGGTGACAGATTTATTTAGGATTTGATTTATTTAGTAAACGCTGAAGCACGATGATAGAAAAGGCCTTCGTGACCTATTGTGACTGTAGTAGAGCAGAGATCACAGTGCCACGCTGCTGGAGAAAGAAGAAGGTAAATCCTGCAGCAAGTAGCCTGGCGGCAAATAGCAGTGTTCTACTTAAAGTACAATCCTCAACCTTAGTTTGACCTTAGTGGATGTTTCAGTTTCTTAGCTAACAGTTGTAGCGAGCACCCATCCCACTGTGTGTTGACTGTAACTTTAAAAATAAAAAACAAACAAGCAATATCAACAACAACAAAACCAGGACAAGCAAGGCTTCTGGGTTCTTGGGATTCAGGGCACTCCTGCATTTGGTTGACAGGAGGTGGTCCAATTTTTCTGAGCCAACTCACCAATGTCTGCCTTTGGAAATTCAGACAGTCTTTCACTCATCAATTTCACATTGATAAATTTATCTTATAGAAACTCTTCTTCAAGTTTCCATCAAAGAATTTCATAGAAGTAAGTAAGCCATTTGTTGAAAACAGTAGTTTTGCCGTTGTTTATTGATTTAATCTGCATAGACACATGTATACAGTTGTGTGTTATGAAATCTTACTTGAATCAATGGTCTAAGATGGTGGTTCCATATGATTATGCCACCTAGTGACAACAGAGCCATCTTGTGTTGTGCAAGTATACTCTATGATGTTCGCACAATGACCAAATTATGGACCTATTTCTCAAAACACATCCCTGTCATTAAGGGACATGCTTGTATATTTCCAGCATTTCATTTGAAATATTCTTCATTTGTTGACCAGACTGGGCTCAAACTCCTGGGCCCAAGAGATCATCCTGTCTCAGTCGAATAATAGGTGCTGGGACTACAGGTACATGCCTTTTGCATGAATTAATAAAAACGTTAGAGATTGGAGTTCTATAGAGGAGATATCAGTTACTGCTAGGCATGAAGGAAATATTCATTCATTCATTAATTCTTTTGTATCTTCTCTAAAATAAAAGTCATATATCTTTATCTTTGCAAGTGAATCCATCAACTTAGGCATTCTCTCTCTCTCTCTCTCTCTCTCTCTCTCTCTCTCTCTCTCTCTCTCTTTCTCTCTCGCTAGCCTGGAACTCATTATGTAGACCAGGCTGACCTTGATTTCACAGACATCCACTTGCCTCTTCCTCCCACATGTTGGGATTAAAGGCGCCACCACACTTGATCTGGGCTTTTTTATATACACAAGTCTTGGAACATAGAATTTGACGGAACAAATGAGAAACCAGTAAGATGCTGCTGTGTACTGAGAGACCCTAAATTAATGAATAGCTCCTAACAGTTACCTGGAACTGTTGTTACTGGTCACCTGTGGACACATAACCACTCCAGTAACTGTCCTGTAACTTTGTGTGTGTGTGTGTGTCTGCTTCTGTCTCTGTCTCACTCTCACACACACAGCAATAGAGGCCAGAAAAGAGTGTCTGATCCCCTGAAGTTAGAGGTAGTTGTGAGCTGCCCAACTCCAGTGCTGGGAACTGAACTCCGGTCTTCTGGAAAAGCTGCAAGCCCTCTTAACTGATGAGCCATCTCTCCAGCCCCATCTTCTCTAGGTTTTAAAATACATTCATTCTTTCAACTCTAAAAGTCTCAAGACCAGGCCCTCAAATCACCCATCAGAAACTTTCTAAACTGGTACAAGGACTATAGCAAGCTAATTAAGAATTTTTCCTAAGCAGCCTATTAAGAGAAAAAAATCCTCAGTGGAATTTTTGGCCTGTTTACCATTTAAGGACCACATCTAAGGGATCACACTGTTTGTCCCTTCCTCTGCAACAGAGGTGTCTGTGGCTTTTCAAAAGCATGTAAGCTGGGCTTTCTGAGCACCAACAAAGAAAAAGTAACTTCCAAAGAAAGGTGGTTATAACTGTTTCAATTATAACTGAGCATGTGTCTCCTGAATAACGCTTGAAATCAGAAGGCTCTGACCCAGTTACAGGCAAGGATTAAAGAAATCTGCTTAAAATTGAATTGTGTCCACTAGAGCAACAGCCAAGAGAAGTGCATTCCACAGCGTGTCCTTCAGAGAACCTCTGGCTAGCCTCACTGCAAACCTTTGATTTCTTTTCAACGTTTAAACATGGATGTAGATGTAACCCACACCCGTTCCCAGCCCAGTAGTTTAGGCTTTCGTCTTTTGCTGGACAGCACGTGCAGTCATGCAGGACTTCATTGCTTGTATCTACATTCCACAGTAAAAGTTACATGCTGTGTAGTTTATAGAACCATGTATGACCATCAATTCCCACTTATTCACTCATTCATTTGTTTGTGTGCTGTGTGTGGGATTGAGTAGTGAGGGAGGGAAGGAGAGAGAGACAGTGGCAGAGAGAGAGAGAGAGAGAGAGTATGTGAGAGAGAAGGAAGGAGGGAGAGAGCAAGCAGGCAGGGCAGGGCAGGGGAGGGGAGGGCAGTGGGGGATATTGGGGATTGGCACATGCCACAGCACACCACAGGACCTCAACCTGCTGTTTTTGGTTTGGTTTTGGGAGACAGGGTTTCTCTATGCAGCCCTGGCTGTGCTGGAACTCTCTTGGTAGAGTAAACTGGCCTTGAACTCAGAGATCCACTTGCCTCTGCCTCTTGCGTGATGCTGGAATTAAAGGCATGTGCCACCACACCCTGTTCACGTTACTGTCTGCAAATTGAACCTCATATTAATTTACATGTTTTGTTAGTTGACTGCAGACTAGGGGAGATCATTACACCAGTGTTCAGAAGTTGTGTTAAAAAAAAAAAGATTTTTACCAGTTAGTAACTGAACTATTTACTTGGGGTTTCTCTTTAGAATGTAGAAAGATTGGCAAAGGGAAGGGCAAACCTTGCCAAGGATTCAGAGAGGACTGCCAACCTAGAAGGAGGACAAAGGAAGCTGGAAGCAGAGAGTAAGGGCTACTTTTACACCAGAGTCTGAAACTCTCTTAGGAAAGCGCTTGGGAAAGCCATAGGGAATGTTCTCATAAATCTCACCCTTTGTCTGAATGGGATAAGATACAGACTTCACCAAGGTCAAACGTGACTTCTAATCTAACAGGGAGATACTAAGTAACCCAGAAGGATAACAGTTCGATACAGTGAAGAGATGCTGGCCAGACGGAGAGGCAGAAAGCAATGGTCCAAAATGTTACCAGGCCCATCACCACTGAGACCTCCCAATTGCGTGGAGGAAGAGAAGGGCCTGCAGCCATCCTTTTAATCTTTACCTTTGGCCTGTGAAACTCTCCTCATATTTTTCCCTTTTAGTTCCTTCTTCTCTATCCCCACCCCGCACTCACTCTTTTCTTTCTTTTTTTCTCAAAAGTGTCAGTGATGTTCACAATATGGAGCCCTTCCTTCCAATGTATTATCTGACCTTTTACAAAGATGATGAGGGAACTGCATCTGTAGGTATGTGTCTGTAATTCCAGCTCTTGGAAGGTAAGGCAGAATGATTAGGAGTTTGAGGCTAGCCTCAGCTACACTGTGAATTTGAAGCCAGCCTGGGCTACTTGACACTGTCTTAAAGGAGCAAACAAACAAAACAAACAAACAACAACAAAAACAACAAAAAATTAAGTAATCACAGTAGGAGATACGTTTGAGAATGATCTGCAGTTCAAAGCTCTCATCTTCTGGATCCAAAGAGCATGAATAACCGCTCGTAAAACCTTCCCAATCTTTTTTTTTTTCTCCTGTTTGAATGCTTATTATAGTGGTAACCAAAGTCCCTTGTGACAATTTCTGTACTAGGAAGATGTAGGAAATTAGGTCTCCTGGAACTGGATTAAAACCACAGACAAGCTATCAATGAGAGCCCATCACCAACAGGTCTGGAGCAGTTGGCTGCCTATCATCATAGAGGAGGTTCGAACGGAAGCCGCTGAAGAACAAACGACTCAGATCTCCCTCTTGCAGCATGAGCCTTGCCAGCTTAATGCTTTGCATATATGTATATGTATATGTATATGTATATGTACATATACACACACACACATCATACACATCATACACATACATTTACATACACACACACCAGGATGGCCCCGGGATGTGTTCTCAGTCACTGAGACACTGTCTTCCGAAGCTTATGACATGATGCACCAGGAAGGGGAGACCTGAGATAGAGGACGATTCAACCCAGTATTTATTTCCTGCTTTGGTCAGATTCGTGTGGTGGGAAAGACTGAGAGAGCTTGCACCTCCGTATCAGGCGTTCTATTTATGTTCTGTGTGACCTCAGTAGGCCACCCAACCTTTTTGGAATGTGTCTCCTCATCTGTGAAATGCAAATAATTTCTTCGCTGCAGGGCATTTGTGAAGGGCAGGTGAGGTAGAGTATCTGAGTTAATGCATGCTTTAAAACCTATAAAAATGTGGGTGAGGGGGGCCCAGGGAGATGGTTCAGTAAATAAAAGTGTACTATCCAACACAAGGACCATGGATCCCCAGAACTTGTGTAAACTGGGTTTATGGTATCCTGTGTTCATTATACCAGGAAGGTCATGAGCCAATGAGCCTGGCCTATGCAGCAACTGACCTCTGTCAAACAAAGAAAGCAAGGACCAACCCCAAGGTTTTCCTACTTCCACACGTACACCCTGATCTCCTGTTCCATACTCACACAAATAAATACACAATACACACACATACACACACCCCATATAAACACATGAAAGTGAGTACAACTGAGAGCCGGAACACACACACACACACACACACACACACAGAGTGAAGTCTTTTTGCTGCTGTGAAATAATTAGAGGAACAGCAGTGGCTACTGAATCACAGAAATGAGTCAAGATATGCTATGTTCTTGCAGTTTGATGGGAAGCAGTAAGAATCTGAATAGACTTTTTGGCCTCCTGGGTGTGTTTCCCTATGTAAAAAGATGGACCAGCATTTGAAAAGACCAATTACATCACCATTGATTTTAAGACATTAGGTAGTAAAGACATCCACAGCACAGAAGAGAAATATCCTTTAGTGACTTTACTATAACTTTCTCTGTGGCACCTAAAGAAGGATCTTCCCAAGTAGGGCACGCCTGCTGTAGAACATGAGATCAGAGTGTATGAAAAATTACATTTCACAACCTGGGCACAGTGACCCTTTCATCTCAGCACTTGGGAGGCAGAAGCAGGTGAATCTCTGAGTTCAAGGCCAGTTTGGTCTATAGAGTTCCAGAACAGTCAGAGCTACACAGAGAAATCCGGTCTCAGGGTGGGGGTAGGGACTGCATTTCAATAGTTCAAAGCTCTAATGAATTTAAGTAAGGTATGTGGGGGAGGAGAGAGACCCACAAAGCCACTATTTCTCAGAGTGTTGTTTAGGATTCAGCTGAACAGGGCAAGTGAGAGAACCTTAGCTAGGCATGGCGGCACACACCTGTGGTCCCGGAACGTGGGAGGCTGGATAAGGTTGAAGGGTTGCAGCAAGTTCAAGGCCAGTGGAGGACTATATAGAAAGGAAACTGAGCCAGCTTCAAGTCAAATACTGTAAAGTCAGGTGTTTCATAGATAAGGCAAATAGCGTCAACATGGAAAGCCAGTGAGGTAGAGCACACTGCAGACATAGGGTCCTCAAAGCCGCCTCTGGCTGACCTCTATTGAGCCCTTTACTTCAATAACAGCAGGGGTGGCCTGAGGTCCGTGGACATCTCCCTCAGGTCTACACCCTGCTGTCCTATCCCTCACTCTAGCTGAATGAACCAACCAATAAGGAAAGCAATTTGAACTAAAGGGTTCTTCCATTTTTGTGCTTAAGAAACACAGATTTCACTCTGCATCACGGAGAGAGAGGCCTGCCAAGCTACCCTGTTCACCAAAGGCCCCAGTTCACTTTGAAATATCAAAGTTTGCCTTGAAAAATCCCTGACCTCCTATCCTTCAGAAGAAGTGCCGAGGACTCTGAGAACTGAGCTGTTTGCAACAGTTCTGCAGTTTGCATCAGCTCTACGGTCTATCCAGTCCTCACGTTGACCCCTTTGCCTTCACTGGTGGCTTCTTGGCTGCTGAGGTGAGGTTTTCTGTTGTCGTCGTTGTTGTAGCAGTTAGTTTTTACAGCTTCGGTCCTTGATCTTCCATGGTTTTCACCTCAGGCCTCTTAGGAAGTTGTTGGGATGGAGTCTGCCCTGGCTGAGACAAAAACAGTGTAGCCTTTCACTCTGGTGGACTGTTGACATGTCTAATCTCTCTCCACATGGATTTTAGCAACTTCAACACTTCAGAGAAAAATGAGCATCTTTGATTAGGAAAAGATCCTTCTCGAGCTTTCTTGGGAAGTATAGAAACAACCAGTAGTATCAAGAATAAGACTCTTCAGCTGGGTGGTGATGGCACACACTTTCAATCCCAGCACTCAGGAGTCAGGTAGACACATCTCTGAGTTTCAGGCCAGCCTGGTCTACAGGAAGTGTTCCAAAACAGCCAGGGCTGAAAAAAAAAAAAAAGCCCTTTGCATTAAAGACTGAGTTGTTTTATCTCTACTAGGCTGGCTGAAACTCTTTTAAGTGGCTACAGATGACCTTGAACCTTTGACCCTCCTGCACTCGCCTCCTAAGTGCTGGGATTACAGCCATGTACCACCATATCCCTTTTATATGGTGTTCATCAACTGCTACCTCCCAGCCCCAAGAATAGTACCATAAAGATATTGGTTTATTCTGTCCTCGTGTGTTCCTGAATGTGCATAGGTACCACGTGCATGCAGGGGCCCAGGGACGTCAGAAGCAAGGGTCACGTTCCTCCGAGCTTCACTTACCAGCCTGTGTGAACCCCCGTGTGGATGCCGGGAATGTTCGGGACCTAGGTTCTCTGCAAGAGCAGTAACTTCTCTCAATTTCTAAACCCTCTCTCCAGACACCCAAGAATAGCACTTTTAATATAAATTAGTTTTTAAAAAAGGAATAGAGAAGCTTCTCATGCTCCTCGTGGGGGCTCCTGGGGTAATGGCTGGGACGGCTGAACGTCGTGGAAGCACAACGCGGCCATGTTTGATTTTCCATTTGCTAGAGTAACCACGTGACATTTCTAGTGGCGCAGAGCTGGAAATGAGTCCATGGTGGGGACTAAGGCTGACACAAAACGTGCAGCTCTGCTTCTAAGTCTCGCCTCTCTTCCGCTTCCTGGCCTTAAGGAGTAATCAAGAAAGAGACAGGATCAGGACTAGTGTGAGTCACTAGGGTGGGAGGTAGGGAGGCTACGTGGAAATCAAGTTCTCTCTAGAGAGCTGGTTTCTCCCTCTTGACACATTTAATGGAAAGAATCTGAAAACAAATCGCACGCTTTCTTTGTCAGGCTGAGCAGGCAGGAACCACAGACATAGTTTCCCACACTGCCTGCTTGGTCTCACAGAAGGCTCCCTCGGTACTTTCCGGTTCCCTTCTGTTGTCCCAAACTCAAGGTCAAATGGTTGCTGAAAAGCAGACAGCCCTTGTGGTCACTGTGTGTCATCACTGGGAGAGCGGGCCTGGCCCTTCTGGCTGCCTGTTGGTTGTGAAGCTGTGGACGAGTCATGTTTGGTATCTGTTAGTGAAAGTCATCCAGGCACCTGAAAGTCCAGAGTCTTTGGAAATGTCACTTTCCAATTTCCGGAACATAAATTCCCCAGGGCAGAGGCTGCCTTTGCCTTGAGGTTTTTCGTCTTTGTCTCCTAAGATTAGCTTGTTTACCTCATTCACGTTAAGTGGATCGTTATAAAGAAATTGTTCTATTCGTCTGGGGCTCCGATTCTCAGAAATTGTTTCCTGGCACTAGAATGGCTTTCTGTGTTCATTGTGTCGTTTGGTGGTGTTGCTAGCTTCTGGCCAGAGCCTTTTAGAATGTATGACCCTTGGTGCCCAGCTACAGCTGAGTGTAGGGACACACTCCCACACTTGCCAAACCCCCACCCCCACCACATTTCCTACCCCTCTGCTGCCCCATTCAGAGCACATCTGACCCTAGAAGTGTGGTACTTAGGGTTTCCAGGCTATGCTTGATGAGCTGCTCAGCCCCCCTCGACCCCCCCACCCCATGATAGCAGCCCAGACCGATGCTCTTCTGTGAACCACCCCTCCTCCACATGCCCTTAAAATGCTTATCTGACAACTTCTACGTTATGTGTGTAATGCCCAGAAAATGTAAGACCTCCAGGCTCTGTGTCTTTTCTGAATGTCAAGCTAGCAGAACTAAATAGTTTTGGAATGAACAAATCAAATGCTCTGGGGGCTATCAAGCCGCCTCCTTGTCTGTGATAACACCTTGGTTTAGCTTTACACTGCCAGGCCGTTCCTCATCCTGGGAAATACATCTCCTCTACCTCTCTCTGCCTCCTGAAATCCAGGAAGACTTTTCCAAAGGTAGCTGGCATTTCTGGTTTCTTTCCAGTTGGATTGTTTCCTCAGGTTAATGTGATCAGGGAGCCAGAACAGAAGAAGCTCTCGAACAGCCTGTTTCGACTGACACAAAAGTTTGACTAATTCCAGAGAAATGACTGGGTCTGGACAAAACTGGCTAACGTGCACAGGGAGCCTTTTGGGGGCTGGCAACAGGCAACATAGGGAAATAGTCTGACCTATAGCTAGGCCTCACCTCCCAAGGGCCAGCAGGTCTCTGCAAAGATTCAGCTATTCTGAACCAAAAAGAATAGCAAATGAGAGAAGACGAGAGCTGGTTCTGAATATCGGCTTAAATGATCAAGATGAACTGAATAGCCACCACCTTTCTCTGTAATTTCACTACAAATGACAGGACTGGAGCACTGGGGAAGGAGAGTGGTAGACTGAAGAATTTGCCCCTTGGACCACACTGTGGATAAACAGTTCTTCATTAGAGATGTCTGAACAAACATCGTGGCTGAGAAGAAAAATCAAGGAAGTCAAAAGAACGATGTACTAGTTTCTCACATTTGTGACCAATTTACAATCCACACAGGATTTCCACGGCATCTCACTTAGAGTGCCCCATTGACCTCCCGCCGAAGACAAGGGCTGCAGAGCGAGCTTTGTTAGATCCTGCCCCAGCTTCCTTTGTGAAGCTGCACCTGAGCCCCATGGCCTCCTTTCCCACAGTGTCCATGGAATGTAAGATACCCTTCCCCTGCCCAAGGCTAATTCCTGCCGTCGCCATCCACAGGACCTATCAATCACTCAGCAGTAATGTTAGCAACTCTCATTCAGCTGGCTTCCCCATATATTAAAAAGGCCCCTCTCTCCTGTCCTAAGGGAAATGAAGACCTCCCTGACCTGCTGTGACCCCTAGGTACTGCATCCCTGACTCTTCTTCTCAACCAAATTGTGTAAAAGAGCAGCTACCGAGTCGGGTGCTTGTGTCCCACTCTGAGATCCTCCACTGTCTGGTTTCTGCCTCCGGTTAAAACTATTCTCTTCATGGTCAGCTGTGGGAGCTGATGGGCAGTTTTCAGCCTTTATCCTTCTTGACTCTTTTTTTTGAGTCACTTGGTATCATGGACTACTTCAAACTCCTCCATCTTGACAGGTTCCTCTTCCATTGGTGTCCAGAGAAATTCCTCCTTTCAGACTTTTCCTGACAGTCTCTCGATCCCCCTGCTCAGCCGCCTTTAGTGGGGATTCCTCCCTGACCTGTAGTTTAAACAGTCTGTTGAAACATCACATAAGCCGGGCAGTGGTGGCACACACCTTTAATCCCAGCACTTGGGAGGCAGAGACAGGCGGATTTCTGAGTTCGAGGCCAGCCTGGTCTACAGAGTGAGTTCCAGGACAGCCAGGACTACACAGAGCAACCCTGTCTGGAAAAAAAAAAAAAAAGAAAGAAAGAAAGAAAGAAATAAGAAAAGAAAAAAAGAAACATCACATACATGCACATGAGTGCTCAAGTTAAATTCATGAGCATGCCCATGTGGCGGGTACCCAGGACAGATGGCAGAGAGTGCCTAGCACCGCTAGAAACACACCAGGTATTTCTTCTAGCCACTGTCCTTCCTCTAAAAGGCACCACCATGCTTCCTTCCAGCACCACAGATGAGTTCTGCCTGTGTTTAAACTTTATGTGAATCCAGGCTATAAAAACTTTACTTCATGCTCAGTTGGCTTAGTGTGCAGGAAGTGTCCACATTTTGTTTGTTTGTTTGTTTTGTTTTTGTTTTTTTGAGACAGAGTTTCTCTGTGTAGCCCTGGCTGTCCTGGAACTCACGCTGTAGATCAGGTTGGCCTCGAACTCAGAAATCTGCCTGCCACTGCCTCCCAAGTGCTGGGATTAAATGCATAGGCCACCACTGCCTGGCCACATTTTTTTAAGATTATAGCTTGTTCTCATTGTTCTAAGAGAGTTGATGGAAAGAACATAACCTTTAGGGCTGACAAGATGGTTTGGCAGGTCAAGGCACTTGCTGCCAAGACTGATGACTCGAGTTTGATTCCTGGGGCCCACATGGTGGAAGGAGAGAACTGATTCTTGTGAATTATTCTCTGAGCTCTTTCATGTGCTGTGTGGCACATGAAACATGCCCATATATATGTATATATGTGTAACTTCATTTTTTTTCAAAACCCTTTTGTTTTTTGGTTTTTCGAGACAAGGTTTCTCTGTGTAGCCTTGGCTGTCCTGGAACTCACTCTGTAGAACAGGCTGGCCTCGAACTCAGAAATCTGCCTGCCTCTGCCTCCCAAGTGCTGGGATTAAAGGCGTGCTCCACCACGGCCCGGCAAAGCCTATTTTTAATGATGGTTTTCAAACACTTTAATCTCCCTTCTAGCGTACCACCCACCAGAGGTAGTGGAAAAGAAAGGATATGGGAGAAGTGGACCTATTTAAAAGTTGTTCTTTAGAGCAAATCCCAACTGCATTGTCAAGAAATCAGCAATTTAGTTCACAGGTCAGCAGTGGCAGCTCTATCCTTTTGCAAACCCTCCACGGATACACCAGCAGGCCAGTTCAGTACTGTTGGGATCACAGCTGCAGTGCTGTCATGATTTAGCAGTAATGGCCAGGCCTCAGCCGAATCAGCATGAGTCAGCAGGAGGGACCAGGGCCAAGAGGAACACCAGGAGAAATTCTCTGAAGTGCCTCTCTCAAGGAAGCAAGGATCAGCTAAGATGCAAGACTAACAAGCATAGCACAGCTAGCTGTACCAGCAAGCCAAGCCCAGCTTCCATCACTGTCCATTGAGTCCTATTTATACTCCCTCCAAATATCACATGTCCTCTACGTGTCTTGCCTCAGAAGGTGAGTCTGACTTAGCAAAACTCCATGTGAGTCTGTATCAGCTGACACTGTTTTGCCAATTGGCACAAGCTCAAGGAAGCATCAAAAAGCACCCAGCATACCATCGGAAGATTTTTTTGTGTGTTTCTCTCTATTGAGTCCCAAATGGAGCTCAACTATGGGATTAAGGCAGACCAATACCTGGCTGTTGTTAATAAAGAATCCTTCATCCCTTGTTCTTTCATGTGCTTACTTTAGCAAAACATCCTTTCACCTGTGTCTGCTTCAGTGAAATGCAACTTTACATGTTTGCCCCAGCAAAATACCATCCAACACAACTGACTTTCCGAAGAAGCCTTAAGTTTCCACTTCATGTATGCACATGCATATGTAATATATATGTTTGTGTATGTATGTATTATACATGTGCATATGTATACACACACAAAATAAACAACAGCAAAAATAGAGTGCACTATAGTTTGTTCATTCATACTTCTTCTTCTTCTTTTTTTTTTTTTTTTTTTTTTTTTTTGGTTTTTCGAAACAGGGTTTCTCTGTATAGTCCTGGCTGTCCTGGAACTCACTCTGTAGACCAGGCTGGCCTCGAACTCAGAAATTCACCTGCCTCTGCCTCCCAAGTGCTGGAACTAAAGGCGTGTGCTGTCACTGCCCCAGCTCATTGATACTTCTGTGGTGGACATTTGTAAAGTCTCTGGGTTTTGCTTTTTAAAAAATGTTGTAAAGAGATATGTGCCTGATTTTTTTTTTTTTTTAAAGGCCAGTTCCTTCCATCTCCTGAGATATCTTCCCCTCTGGAGTTGCCCAGAGAAGTCTGGAAATTTGGAAGATGAGGTGGTCAAAGACTGTTTACATGTAAAAACAGTAAATATTTCTTCTCTCTTGATAAGAAAAAAGCTCATGGAATGTTCAGGTGCATTTTTTTTCCAAACACAGTTTTTATAAGCTAAAGTTTTCTATCTACATTTTAACCCAACAATAACAAAAAATCTGGAAGTTCATCCAGAGTCTTTTCAGGCAAGATTAAATTATTTTCACGTGATGTACAAAATTCTTATAGGAGTGATTCAGTTAGTAAAAATCCTTTTCTTCTGCTGATAGAACCAATAAATTTGTATAATGACTAGAGTCCTTAAACTATATCAGTTTGATCATTAATTTCTTGTGTGTGTGTGTGTGGGTGTGTGTGTATGTATGCATATGGACACACGTTTGCGAATGGGTGCACATGTATGTACATCCTGGTGGGGGCTCAAAGAAAAGTTCAGGTGTCATTTCTCAGCATTGTCCACTTTTTTTTTAAGATCTTGTTTCTATGGGCCTGAAACTCACCTAGTAGGATCTCCTGGCTAACGACCAAACCCTAGGGGTCTGTCTCTCCTCCCTTCCCAAGTGCTGGGATTATACCACATTTAACATCTTAAAAGTGTTCTGGGGATTAAACAGGTTCTCATGCTTACATGGCAAAGCCCTGATCATTCATTTTTGTTTCATAACAATTAGTAATTGTGCCTGGACCTTGTCAATAACACTGTGAATGTGCTTAGCAAGACTAAATAGAAAATGAACATGCCATTCTTGTCTCAATGACAGGCCAAATCAAAGCAATCCGAAATGACTCTAAGCTGCAAGGCTCAAGATAAACATGTCACAGCCAAATCAGTGAGATTCAAGTCCGTGAGAGACTCTCAAAAAGTAAGGTAGAGGGACATTGAGGAAGACACCCGATATAACCCATGAGCATGTATGTGTTCACCTCCGTACACATGTACTCATGTATATAAACACATGCATACAACACACACAACACCATACACAAAAACAAAGACCATGCCAGGTAAGAGAACAGACGAGGCTGATTAAACAATGAAACGGGATTCCACAGATGCAGGTTACTGTTGCATTCTGGGATTGCATTTGCATGACATCCCTACAGAACTGTTTGGGTGTCCTGCCTTTCCTGTGCTTGATAATATAGTGATTGCATTGTTTTTTGTTTTTGTTTTTTTTGTTTGTTTGTTTTTCAAGACAAGGTTTCTTTGTATAGCCCTGGCTGTCCTGGAACTCACTCTGTAAACCAGGCTGGCCTCGAACTCAGAAATCTGCCTGCCTCTGCCTCCCAAGTGCTGGGATTAAAGGCATGCGCCACCACTGCCCAGCTAGTGGTTGCTTTAATTTTGTTTAACTGTTCCTAGAAAAAATAGAAGTTTAATGTAATAATATAGTTAGAAAACCATAGTGATCCATGCTATGCTGTCCTAAGGACATAAAAGCAATACCTACATTTTCATGATTTTTTTTTTCTTCTCCAAAGATACTCTTTCTTATAGGACTTTTAAAGATTATGTTTTTAGGAGAAAAAAAAAATCCTCTTCTCTCTGCCAAATGGTTCTGAAGCATTCGTCACTTCTCTCTGGTGATAAACTATGTGGTATTGGTTCTACTTCTAAACACAAGGGGAAAGTATGTTTATATTTTCACTCTGAGGCTCATGCAAGGAATTCTGTTAGCACTCAGTGACTGATAAGTACATCTTAAACAAAATTCAAAGTTGGAAACAAATATTGCACTTGCTTGATTCATCAGCTTCCAAAGTACTGAGTTACTTACTATAATTAAAATATTTTAAAATTTATTGTTATTATTAGTGTGTATGTCTCTCTGTGTGTATGGTGTATGTGTTGAATGTGTGTGTGTTGTATGTATGTGTGTGTGGTGTATATGAGAGTATGTGTGTATGTCTGTGTGTGTGAATGTGTGTGTGGTGTGTATGAGTATAAGTGTGAGTGTAAATGTGTGTGTGTGTTTGTATAATTAGTACATATGTGGAGTTCACAAGACAATGCTGGAATCAGTTCTCTCCTTCCACTGTGGGATACAGAAATCAAACACAGTCTAGCACATTCACATGAGAAGGGCTCTCTCCCCCTTAGTGGTCTCACCACACCTCAACTAAAATAACTCTTCAGTTTTGATGGTCTATGAATGTGCTTCAGTCCTGGATCCTAATGTACATGATTGACAAGGACCATGACCCTGGCACAGATCGCTTTATTTATTGTACTGTCAATCCACTTAACTAGCTTGTCAGCCTTTTCTTGTTATGTGCAGGAATTGATAAAATTGAATATTTGAAAGTTCTACTTCCTTTTTTAAAATTTACAATTAACTTATCTTTACACTTTTCCAAATTAGTATAAGAACTTGAGCATTGGATGTGTATATGTAGACCCTTGTTATCTTTCTATAGATGTCTACACCATGGAATGTTTCAGTCCCATTAAGTACATCTGCATATCTGTCTTCTCAAATCTTTATTATTTCTCCCACCACTACCTCTCCTCCTCCTCCTTCATTTTCTTTTGATAGCATTTCATGTAGCCAAGGCTGGCCTTTTAGCCAAGACTGGCCTTAAACTCACTATGTAGCCAAGACTGGCCTTGAACTCACAGTTCAGTCATAGATGGCCTCGAACATCTGATCTTCCTTCCTCTCCCTCTTCAGTGTTATATTGCAGGAGTGTTCTGCCACATTCCGCTGTATGCTTTGCTGAGGGTCGAAGCCAGGGCAGGCAGTCACCCCACAAACTAAACAACTCTTCCTCCAGTCCACCCTCATCATTTCTTGATGGTGAAAAACATTCAGAATCTCTTCTGGCTTTTTGAAATGTACAGCTCATGTCTGCTGTTTGTGGTCACCTACAGTGTACTAAGTAGCACTGGAACCTGCTCCTAACTGAAACTTAGCACCCATGGATTTCTTCATGTCATATATGTCAAAGACATACATGACAGACATCAAGGCTTTCCCCCTTAACACTTTATAGAACTCAACAGAATTTCCCCTTTACAATAATACCATGATCATGGACCTATGCAGGAATACAATTCGAAAGTGTGTGTGTGTGTGTGTGTGTGCGCGCGCGCGCACACACACACACACACGGGTACACATAATCTATGTCGAATATCTGTATATCATTCATGGTTAAAATAACTTACATTAGTCAAGAATCTTTATTACAAGTGATAGGAGCCAAACATGAACATGTTCAGGCAAAGGGAAGTGGCATTAGCATAAGCTGCCTGAGATACAGAAGCACGGTCTTGTCTAATGACAGCCTGCCAGGGGCTTGGCTGAGATTGGGACATGTGTTGTCCTTCTCATCCTCTCTGAGTATCCTTTAGTGTCCCCTTGATATCACAAGTATTATTCTGGGAACACTGCCTCTGGGCCTCTGCTAGCCTATGCTATATACCGTAATATTTGTAATACAGCAGCATTACTCATAATGGTCAAAATGTAGACAGGTAAATAAAATGGTATATACATGGAATAAAATACCATTTGGCTTTAAGGAAAGAAAAATTGGACTCACACTCTATGATTTGAGTGTATGTGGCCTTTGAAAATCCACAAATTGAGCCGGGCAGTGGTGGCGCACGCCTTTAATCCCAGCACTTGGGAGGCAGAGACAGGCAGATTTCTGAGTTCCAGGCCAGCCTGTCTGTATACAGAGTGAATTCCAGGACAGCCCGGGCTACACAGAGAAATCCTGCCTCGAAAAAAAAAAAAATCCACAAATTGAAACCTTATTCCCTAGTATAATGATACTAGAAGTTTGAGCTTTTGGGAGGGATTAGTCATGAGAAGAGAGGCCTGGTGAGTGGGACCAGCGATCTTAAAAAAGGCTTACTAGAGTCCTTTACTTCTTTACTCATGTGAGTACACATACAGAAGGCACAGTGTAGGAACCAGAAAGCGGGGCCTCACTAGACATCCCATCTGTCAGAATCTTGTTCTTAGTCTTCACGGCCCCCACAATAATGAGGGGGAATCTACGGTTTATCTGATAGTTATGATAGTGATTAAGACATGTTACAGCACAGATAACCATTAACATGGTTAGACAGACATAAAAATAGCAAATGCCACATGATTCCACTGAAATGAAAGAAATGGGAACAGTGGTTTCCATGGTCTGTGGGAAGAGGGAAAGGAGGAGTTATTATTTAATGGGCATGAAGTTTTGATATTATAAAGTAAAAAAAATTGTTTATCTAGGTAGATGAATAGGACATATGTTCATCCATGTTTGGATTGGATTGGTTGGTTGGTTTTTTCAGGACGAGATTTTTTTTTTTTTTTTTTTTTTTGTAGCCCTGGCTGTCTTGCAACTGGCTCTGTAGACCAGACTGGCCTCAAACTCCCAGAGATCCACCTGCCTCCAGGACAGGAGCCTCCTGGAGCCTTCTAGGGTGCTGGGATTCAAGGCGTGTGCCACCACCGTCTGGCAGGGGACTTGTTATTAACAGTGCTGAACTATATACCTTAAACTGACTGACATGGTAACTTTATGTTATGTATACTTCATAGTGAAAAAGAGAAACAGTTTATCTCAACCAACATTTGTTCAGGCAAGAGGCTCTCCTGCCAGAGAGGAACATCCCTCTCTAATCCGGCTAAAAGTAGACTATTTAAATTATAAGAGAAGATGATTTACATAGCTGATAATCTGATGGCTATGACTTTTTCCTCATCTTTGGTGATTGGAAGATCTAGCCCATCATCAGCTGTCCCTGACCCACCATAACCTCACAAACTTTCCAAAATATCTGCCACTGGCAAGCCGATCAGTCATGCCTAGGACTTAGTCATCCGTCTACATGCTGATGAGTCTCAAGTCTGTATCTCCATCCTCAAAGTTGGCTCGTGACTCCAGACCCAGGTGTCCTCTGCTGTTGGACACCTCAGCGCAAGGCTCATCATAGGGACTTCAGCTTCACCTCGAGGTAGCTGGATGAGGTAGCTCAGGCCTGACATCCCAAGACTTGGGAGGTGGAGACCGGAGGATCAGGAGTTCAAGGTCATCCTCAGTTATATATCCAGTTTCGGGGCAACCTAGGACTGTCTCAAAACAGTAACTTTAAAAATATCAGAATCAAATGCAAATCTCCTCCTATCCTCTTAACTGGCCCCCATCGCCATTCCTCCTTCAGAGAGGCGTGTCACCCTTCATATCCAGCCAGTCAGGCTCCAAGCCCCAGTCCTTCTAGTTGACCTTTTCCTCTTCACCACTGACTTCCAGTCACCTATCTGCTGCGTCTCTTTGCTTCCAGTCGCTCCAAACTCTCCCCTTCTCTTCCATGACAGCTGTCACTCCCTGCTCTCAATTGGCCTGCCCCACACACCTGTCTTGTAGGCACTGGATTAGTGTATTTTTGTTTGTTTGTTTGTTTGGTTGGTTGGTTGGTTGGTTGGTTGGTTGGTTGGTTGGTTTTTCGAGACAGGGTTTCTCTGTGTAGCCCTGGCTGTCCTGGAACTCACTCTGTAGACCAGACTGGCCTGGAACTCAGAAATCCACCTGCCTCTGCCTCCCAAGTGCTGGGATTAAAGGCATGCACCACCACTGCCCGGCCAGGATTAGTGTATTTTTAAATTTCTTCTTGGATGATAGAAAACACATTCTCTCACATGTAAGAAGTGCTTAATGACTCTGTCCAGGGCTTGCTTTTGTTTGGGGATGCCCTGCACTTGTGAGCCACTTGACGATCTCTTCATATTTGTTCATTTCATCTATGTTGACTCAATCATCATCCTGAGTTTCTGAGCCTGGCCTCTGTCTCCTTTTACACCCTCTGCTATCTCCCACCAATTGGGACCATCCTTCTTTGTGGCTTTCCTGAGCAGGATAAGCTAGTCCTGCCTCCTTGTCTCTCTAGGGAATCTTAGTGAGCTACTTAGTTCAGTAACTCAGTGTTATCACGGGTAACAGCTAGCCAAGTCCTTAATGTTCCGAGGTTTCAGATTGCTTCCCTGTAAAACTAAGCAGTCGGCTACCTCAGAATGATATAAACAAGATACACAGTTTATACACAGTTTACAGTTATACCCCGTCTTAAATGTACTAGAAGAGGCTATTTTGCATTGATCAAAGCCTATATTAACTATTCTAGGAACCTTTAAACATTCAAAGCAGAAACTCATATAATTGGAAGCTTCACCAAGCAGGCCAGTCAGCCTTCATGGCTGCCCCATACACTCTTAGGTTATCCAACATCATGCCCTATGTTTACAAACAGATCAAGTTAGTATCCATCCGGGGCTCTCGTTCCACCGTTTGGCGGTCTTAATGTCTAGGACTTTTCAAAGAGAAAATGTTCCTGAGATTTGAGAAGGTGGGGGGAGGCAAAACTTCCATGGGGACGTACCAGTGAGACATGTTTGGGGGTCTTTGGAATCACAGCTGTGTTTCCCAGTGGGCGATCTATCTAGCAACCCCCACCCCACCCCGCTGAGCTACTGTCGTGCTGAGTTCGGATTACTCCAAGTAGCCAGGACTGGTTGATGAGACTTGAAGTTATTATAGGGCAAAACAAAGGGCTGAAAGAGAACGGGTTACTTTAGCTCTCTCTCATTAAAGAGAAGCAGTCAAATCAGGATCCTGCCTCGTGTTAGGGCACTGGGAGGCAAATGTGCAGCCTCTAAGGTATGCAAAGGGAATTGTCCCAAATTTAAAATTCAGAGATATCCAGAGCATCTTCCTGAGAAGCCGCAGGAGCCCCTCTGATGTCGGAAGGAGGAGGGTACCTGAAGCGCTCAGTTTCCCGTTGAACGACCCATTTCGGTACCCTCCGTGCCCCGCACTTGTGTGTTTAGGGCTTTTCTCCCTCTAAAGAGAAACCGAAGCCTGTCTCCTTTCCCTGACAAAGGGCTTACAGGTAATTAGAAGGGATTATGCTTGAAGGGGAAATGCAGCCTTTAATCACCAGAAGGACACAGCAGCCTGAGCTGGACGCGGTCCCAGTGGCCTTTGCGTCCGATGCTTGCCTGAGCCCCAGCTCCGGGTGATCCCCCGGTGCTGGGGTGGTCCAGTATGGGTTTCTTCAGACAGATACAGCTTTTGCTTTGGAAGAACTGGACTCTGAGGAAAAGGCAAAAGGTAAAAACAGGGAGTGGGCGGAGGGAGGTGGGAGCGGGAAGGAGAGGCCGAGAGGAGGGCTAGTTTGCCCTTTAGTTCTGAGGCCACCTTTAGCTGCTAGGTGACCAGGTGCCCTCCCACGGGATGACACCCTTCTCTTGTCCTTGACTACATGAAAACTATTCTGTTCCCTGCCCAGCATGGGAATCCACTTCTGCTGTTCCCCACCCCTGGGACTCTGACACCTGCTGGCCCAACTCTTATCACACAGTGGAAGCTCCCAATCCCTGAAAAACTAACAAACACCTCAAAGGAAAACAAGAAGCCAGGCGGTGGTGGCGCATGCCTTTAATCCCAGCACTTGGGAGGCAGAGGCAGGCAGATTTCTGAGTTCGAGGCCAGCCTGGTCTACAGAGTGAGTTCCAGGACTACCAGGGCTATACAGAGAAACCCTGTCTCGAAAAACTAGAAACAAGAAAGCTTTGACTGGCTTTGCAGCTCAGAAAGAACAATTTTCCTTGATACAAGGGCATTTGATGTTCCTGGAACTGAAATATAAATTCCCAGAGAAGTCACAATTTCACTGACCACAATTCTGTTCCATGGAAAAATAGCTTTGCATCTTCCAACTGTGCTATTCGTTCAGAAAGTGTTATGGACCACAGATTTTCCCAAACCTCTTCTGTGATCAGACATGGGTGGACTGGACTGAGGGTTTAAAATAAAGGTGCAACGTGCACACTCCGCCTGAGCTGGCTTCTATGACGGCCGGGAAACCTGAAGTATGTTTTGAGAATTCAGAGTAATAGAAAGTAATGAAGGCCAAAAGTAGGAGAAACACTGGCGTGAGCTGCAGGAGCTCTTCTAGAGTTACTACAAATGGTTCCTTTAGAGTCTTTCTGTGGAAGGATAAGGAACGAACACATATCCGTGAGGAAATGGGGCAGAATGTAACTGCCCCCAGGGCAGTTGGTAGAATGCCTGCCGAGTCTACAGTAAGTCTTGGATTTGATCCCCATATCACATAAAGTGGGCATGAGGGTATGTCCCTGTCAAAAGGATTAGACATTTAAGGTCATTCTTGGTTATATAATGACTTCAAAGCCAGTCTGGGATGCATGAGATTCTGTTGAGAAAGAGGGAGAGAGGGAGAGGGAGAGGGAGAGGGAGGGGGAGGAGGAGGAGGAGGAGGAGGAGGAGGAAGAGGAGGAGGAAAAGAAAGAAGGGAAGTTATGAAGGAATGGCTGTCCCAGAGCCCTGCAGAGTCCTAAAAACATGAAATGGCTTAAGGAGCTGCTGGGGGGGGGGAGGGTTGCTGTGTGAAGTGGGGAGGGCTGAGATTAAATTATGAGGCCCAGATTGAGGAAGATATCCCTTGTTGAACTCTGGCCTCCACACACAAATACACCCTAACACACATGTGCACACACAGATGCGTTCAACACACACATAAGCAAGAGAAAAGAGAGCTGACCCTCAGGAAGAGGACAGGGAAAGAGAGAGGCTGTGGGGAAGGTTTGTGGTAGGTTTCCGTTGGTGGACTAGGCTTCTCCTGGGTATCAAAGGGAACAGTAGGAAGAAATGGGACCAGGCGGGTGAAGACCTGTGCACCCACCTGAGGCAGATTTGGTCAGAGAAAGACAAGCATGCGGACGTGTCATCTAAGCAACCAACTGCAGCTGGGAGAGGAGAGGAAAACTCTAAGGTTATGTGAAGGTGGCAGTGCCACACTCCAGTTTTGAGCTCACCCACGGGGACACCATTGTCCCAATGCTGGCTGCTTTTCCCTAACAAGGCTGGTGTCGTTTCAAATTAGTCTGGAGGTTATTTGGGACCCCCAGAGACCAAGTGCTAACAGTAACCAAAGGCTCAATCCCTTCCAGAACTTCCCCTTCCTGAATGAAAACGCTGTCAAAACCTGAGCAAGACTCATTGTTAAATTCATTGCGTTCAGTCATTCATTCGGTCAAGAAATAATAGTCACCAGGCAGTGTGCCAGGGGCTAAGTTCCCAATGATAAATGAGACAATTCAGTTTCTGCTCCCAGGGTGCAAATACTCTGTAGATTGCCAGGGAAATCCAATATGCCCAGCCTACCACCTCCTGTATCCCCTCCCTCCCCTCCCCTCCCCTTTCCTCCCCTCCCCTCCCCTCCCCTCCCCTCCCCTCCCACCATGACTGCTGACCAGCAGTGTTCTCCTTGCTGTGACAAGCCAACATGGTTTCCAGAGACAGAACTAACTCAGGAAACTGAGCCTTTCCCTGGCATTGGCAAGTGGATTCCTGGTGGGGGATGGGGCTTTCCTGCTCTCTGTGTGCTCTCCAGGGGATGGAGTAATTCACACTGTGAACCCTGTCTCACTTAAGCCTGGTCACTGGCCTGTGTTTGATATCACCTTCATGGCCTGGAGACTGAGATCGCCCCCAGTACCTCGAGATAGCCAATGTATCCAGGATGTCTAGGTAAAATGAGGACATTTTTCTAAACCCCCAGTAGCTCTGTGAGGGGGCAGGGTCTGTGGGTCCTTTCAAGGCATTTGGATCTTCTGGAAAGATCTGCGTGCAGAAAATGGTTGACTGCAGAAAGTACAGCACGACTGACCCATAAAACAATGAGACCAGACAGAGACCAAGGTTCTCTCTCTCTCCATCCTCCAATTTCATCTTCTCAAGATGCAGGAAGGGAGTCTTCAAGTGCCTGCTCCCCTTCCTCCACTTCCCATCTTCTGTTAGCCTTTATTTGATGTTACAGAGTACCTGCCTGGCATGGTACTAGTTACGTCATTTAACCCTTGCAGTAAGGACTGAGAGGTTTCAATTATCCCTGTGGGTATCAATAATGTAGGCTACTGTTATCCTTGTGGGTACCAATAATGCAGGCTACAGCTATCCTTGTGGGTATCAATGAAGTGACTGATCAGGGTTAGCATGGGTTGGACCTGGGATTAACCCAGGTGACTTCCGGATAGCAGATGTGACCATCAAACTCCACTGCCCTGACTAACGGACTAGTCACAGATATCACAAAGAGAGGATGACTGGGTAATTAATTTATCACCGACCGGGGCAGTACATGTAAACGAATATTGCAACTATGGCCTGAGCGAATGTCTAACTTGCCTGAAGGAGACGGGAGCACAACCCTTGCCCTGGTGGAATGTGTCAGGCAGAAGGAGGCTGCCACTTGATTCCAGAGCAGAAGTGGGAGTGAAGTGAATGGAGTGGAAGGAGGCATGGGGTGGGGGAGGGGCCCAGGAGTTCAGAGGAGGTTTCTCAGGATCTTAACCCTCACACCCCTGCCTCCCAAAGGCTCTAAGATCACACCTGTCCACTCTGGTTGAGAGGGCTTCCGAAGCATAGTAGCACCAGTTTTTCTTACCTCCGAGCATACATATCCTGGAATCCCTTGGTGTCCCCAGGTCCCCACTTGCAAAGGATAGGATGTTTGGTGAAGGCCTGAGGACACGTAAGAACAGGGGCTCACACAGCCAGGTGGTGGTGGTAGTGGTGGCGGCCCATGCTTTCAATCCCAGTTCTTGGGAGGCAGAGGCAGACAGCCTGGTTTACAGAGTGAGTTCCAGGACAGGAAGGGCTACACAGTGAAACCCTGTCTCAAGAAAATAAAAATGGGGTTCGTGTCCTAAACTCTAGAGGCATGTGTCTGGTATTGCTGTGGCCATTAGTGCTGGCTCAGCATTAGGCAGAAAGAACATGGGGGTATGGGTAAGCTGGCACCAGCTGCGAGTGTGCCAGGCTCTGGGTGGCATCGGGCCAGGTTTGAGTCGTGTCTGGGTTCTCAGCCCAGAAGTGAGGATCAGTGCTGCTGCTCTGGGGCTCTGACTGCCTCTCCCTTTTAAATTGAAAACAGAGAGGGACGGGAGAAAACCTAACTGGCTGTTTTAAAACAACAAGCACGGCTCTGCCCTGACCAGGAACCCTTCCTCCCCCACATAGGCTGAATGGTAAAGAAGTGGGGGGAGGGGAAAAGGGGTGGGGAGGAAATACCAGTTTAGTTTAAGAAACATTCCGGAGGAAGGTGGGGGGGGGGGGGGCTTCTGAACTTGGACTGGGCTTAATTAAAGTCACAGACATGTTTAAAGTGGGGAGGGGGACTCTCTGGAGACATGCTTTTTATTATAATGTGGAATTTCTCCCTAGGGCATGCCTGTATACACTTGAGCAGCAAGGGTAATGCCCTTCTGGGCTGGTGGTACTGATGCTGGGGGAGGGACAGGCTGCTGGGAGGACCCACCTGCCTCTGCTAGGTGGAGAAAGAACGGCAAGTAGTCTTTGTGCAGAGTGGCCGGTGAATGTGGCCGCTCCAGATCCCAGGCAGAGGAAAAGGATCGGTTCCCCCCTCCCCCACCCTCCTCATGCTTCTTAAAGATGGCCGGCTATGCTGAGGTGGGGGAGGGGCCGCGAGGCTGCTGTTAATTTTCATTGTGTTTCTTCCATCATCTGTCTGTTACCTGCTGTCATCCACTGTGCTCCTGTGGCCCTGGCATGACTCTATGAGACAATAATAAATGGTCTGTGTGCCAGGCTCTGCTTTCTGTGCTGGGCGTGATACACATATTTCATGATTACAACTGCTCTGGAAGACAGGGCCTGGTACCACTCCTTTTTGACAGATGTGTCCCTGTGGCATGGAGAGGTTCAGAAGTTTCCCAGTGTCCTAAACCCCAATAATTGGCACCAGAGTAGCCTGTTATTAATCCTCATGGTACCCTATAGGACAAAACAACATCCCCCATTTCATAGATGAGAAAACTGAAAGTCAGAAATTGAATAAGTCCGAGAATGGTTGAAACTCAAATCCTCACGTTCCCAGATCAGCACAGGTGGCATGTCGCATCCCATGAGACTCAGAGGCAGACACAGCGCATAGGCATGCAAGCTTGACGGAGAGCCAATATTATTACATCGTCTCGGGAGGAGTCACGTGCAAAGTCTCTGGACTGGTTGTCTCATCTTCTTGGAGAAGACACTGAGAGTAACTTCCAGTTTCAGCACTTGCACCTGTCATGCTGCTATCTTGCCAAACCCGTTCCCCCACCACCCTTACAAGACGATCTGGAATGGGGGAGGGGAAGCTGCTATACGTGCCTCTGTGGGGTGCAGTGTGTTATAAACTCTTCAGACTGTCGACAGCCTGAGTCCCTGTGTCAACTCCGGCTTCCCCAAGAAGCTCCTTAGGCCTATCTTGACTGAGATGTACTCATTCCGGAGAAAGCTGATGGGAACTTCCTGTGACTCTTGCCTTTCGTGGGGTGCTGGGGTCACAGGGGAGGACAGATGTGCCTGAGTGTGTTGGCCTAGGAACCAGGATAGATAGTAACAGGCAGGGGTTAGGCCAGGGAGGCTCTCGGGATGTGCCTTTCCTGTGGACAATTACCTGCAATCTTAATTGCTAGCAAGTATTCCTGGGGCAGGATCCTTAAACACCAGGTGGAAATTGCCCAATGTGGGTGTTTTGTAACCTTGTAGGAAGAGGGTATGGGAGAGCTCCAGAAACTGAGCCCCTTCAGAGAAGAAGCCTATTGTTCCATCTTCTTGCCGAATTTGTATGTGTGCGTCCTTCAACCTGTCCTCCTGAGTGATGTGTTGAGTAAAGTCTTTTTTAAAAAGTGTACCTGCAAAATTTTTTGCTTTCGCTCACCATGTGTTCTATTTTCTACCACCAATTTTCAGATATGTTAGAAATTGGCTGCCACCAGACTCCTGGGTATTTTGTTCATTTTGTGTTATTTTAAGCAGCATATGGATTTATTAGACATGCATCCTAACTCCTAATTCCCCGATTCATGTCTAGTTCCCTAATCCAGCTTCTCTCCCTCTTTTTCATAATTCCTCATCTCGGCCTTCCCGCCGTGCAGGGATGTGAGCAGCGCCAAACTCAAGCCATCTGTCCTTTTAGAGTTGGGAGGACTTTGACTCTAAACCAAGAGTCTCTGTATACCAACTTTGTATGCTAGGTTAAGACCAGCTGCCTCTTCCGGTTGTGGAAAGGGAGGAGGAACCCAGGCAATATTTCTGCTTCCCTTAAGCGATAGACGTAATTGAAGGAAAAAAATGTTGACCAACTGGATTTCTGTTGACTTTGCTTTGGGGCACAGTATTTCAGAGTCATTTGTGCCCTAGTTCATTCATTAATTCAATGGCCACCTTCAGGCAAGGTCTACCATGCGCCAGAAGGCCAAACAGTGGGAAAGGCTAGGAAGAGTCTGGCTCTGGAGGCAGGAGGCTGGATTTTGCTTCCTGTTATGACAGTGTGCAAGTCACCTGACCTCTGCAGGTCTCTTCGATTACCCACAGAATGAGAGATCACGAGATGTTTACTGTCTGAGGTACCAGTTACACAAGAGCTTATCAGAATCTGTATCCTTAACCAGATGGTGTCAGGGGCGCAGCGTGCAGAGTTTCAGTCCCAGTAATCAGGAGGCAGAGGCAGGTGGATCTCTGTGAGTTAGAGATCAGGCTGGTCTACAGGGAAAGTTCCAGGATAGCCAGGCCTACACAGAGAAATCCTGTCTTGAAAGACCAAAAAAGAGAAAGGAGAAAAAAAAGAACTGGCACCCACTCGCCTCACACAAGCCCTGAAGCCTGAGGTCTCTCATGGCAGTCTTGTGTTGATGTTATTTTCAGGAGTAGACACAGGCAGAACGCAGATGGACATAGAATCTGGTTGATGTCGTAAATCAGGCAGGAGGTGGGGTAGGAGAGAGGACAGAAAAGGGAAGTCCTTTAGGTAAATAGGCTACTCTTAGCAATGGACCGTATTCTGGTGAGTGTCTTATTAGGTCATTTCATCACCCTTTGCACATTGTCAGGTGTACTGACACAAACCTACCTAGACCATGGCCTCCTACAGAGCTCTAGGGGCTATGTGTCTATTTATGAATAGTGTGGTCTATTGCTCCTAGTGCCACAATAAACACAAGGTTAAAGCAAGAACAAGACAAAATGATGCAGGGGAGAGACAGTGAATACAAGACGCAGGAGGGAGGCTGCTGGGTTTACAGTTAACTTCTTAATGGTGAATTTTTGTTTCTGAGACAGAGTAATTTCAACATTGCTATGTCTTCTGGGCTGGCCTTGAACTCCTGCTTCAGCCTCCCAAGCCTCTGCAGATGTGTGCCAACACACTTCGCTTCGAGCTTCTGGTTTCTGTCAGTTTGTTTGTTATGAGTAGACATTTTCACACAACTGATGATTTAAACACAGTAAATGTGTAAGCCTGCAAGGGTCACATTATCATTACTGTACATAATTGTATGTGCTGTAATTTTAAAAAATTTTATCGGTTATTTTATTTATTTACATTTCAAATGTTATCCCTGTTCCTGGTTTCCCCTCCAAAAACCCCCTATCTACCCCACCTGCTTCTATGAGGGTGCTTTCCCCCTCCCACTCCTGCTTCACCGACCTAGCATTCTCCTACACTGGGGCATCAAGCCTTCACAGGACCAAGGGCTTCTCCTCACATTGAGGCCGTCCTCGGCTACATATGTGGCTGGAGCCATGGGTCCCTCCATGAGCACTCTTTGGTTGGTGGTTTAGTCCCCAGGAGCTCTGGGGGTGTCTGGTTAGTTGATATTGTTGTGCTTTCTATGGGGTTGCAAACCCCTTCAGCTCCTTCAGTCCTTCCCCTAACTTCTCCATTGGAGTCCCCATTCTCAGTTAGCTGTGAGCATCCACCTCTGTATTTGTCAGGGTCTGACAGAGCCTCTCAGGAGACAGCCATATCAGACTCCTGTCAGCAAGCACTTCTTGGCATCAGCAATAGTGTCTGGGTTTGGTGTCTGTATACACCCAGGTAGGGCAGTCTCTAGGTGGCCTTTCCTTCAGTCTCTGCTCCACTCTTTGTCCCTGTGATGTGAAGTCACCACAGACACTACAATGTTAAGACAGTAAAGTAATGGGGCTTTTTTGGCTCCATCATGACTTATGGGGCCGCTGCGGGATATGTGATCAGTGATTACCTGAAGTGATACATGGGCTATCACTGTACAACAGCCCCATCTTGGTGCTCAGACAGTGACAGGGGTAGGCCTGTCTTCCCTGGTTATATATCTCCTCATGTCTCTTAGCATTTTTGCTCTTTCTGTTTTTATTCTCCCTTTTCCAGATTCGCTTTGTAGTGGAACTCGTGTGGCCTTTGTCTTTGTTTTTGGTGTTAATCTGGCTGAGGAATGCCAACCCACTCTATAGTCAGCATGAATGTGAGTATGACCCCAGAAGACCTGGTCATCTTTCCCTTTTGGAAGCTCTTGGGTTGGAATGGGGGGTGGGGGGAGATTCACATCTGTTGCCATTTCAGAGGCTTCGATGGATAAACCAGGCTTCTCAGTGCTGTACAAACTCTAGTGTCTTAAAATGTGTGCAGTGCAAGCCAAGCCTGGCTGTAGTGGAGCATTGGAAGAATGGACTATTTGCTTATTCACTTCTTTCATTTTGGCAGTTCTGGGAATCAAACGCAGCCCTGTGTGTATAGTTATTTTTTTTGACTGTTTTGTTGTTGTTTGTCTAAACGTACCTATATTACAAATTTAGATCTGTTTTTCATGATGACTGATTTAGAGGATTTGTTTTACATGGTGCGGGGATAGGGGACAGTGAGAAAGGGACAGCACAGAATCTCACTTAATAAATATTATACCCTGGAGCTTCAAGGCATCTGCGAGCCTCGTAAGAGCCTGTTTTGTATAGTAACCTTTTTGGAAGGTTCCCTGTGTCTTCTGGCCAGGCTGGTGTCTTGTCCAGCTGACATGGAAGCCTCAAGAGTCATGAGAGCTGCTGAGTTCCTGGTGCTCTTGCTTCCAGGTTCCATTTCTCGGCCAACCTCCCAGGAGTACACAGCCTCCATCCATACTATGTGCAAAGAACTCACAGACCTTTCCTCTGAACTATCCTGAGCCCACTACTTTATTTTCCTCCAGAAACTTATTTTCCAGCCTCAGTTCCCCTTCCACCTAAGGTCCTAGGACAGGACATAGCCTTCCTGATGCTGTGACCCTTTAATATAGTTCCTCATGTTGTGGTGACAATCTCCCTAGAAACCGTAAAATTATTTCCATTGATACTTCATAATGATAATTTTGCTACTGTTATGAATCATAATGTAAAAATCTGTGGTTTTCAATGGTCTTAGGCCACCCCTGTGTAAAGGTCATTTGATTCCCCCGAAGGGGTCATGACCCACAGGGTGAGAACTACTACTCTCGGAGACCGTTAGTCTGCATCCTTATCTGCCACCGAGCTCCAGTTCACAACACAGGGCCTAAACTATATTAGATGCTCTTGCTTCATAAACAAGGGGAGAGACAGAGCGTCCGAGAGTCTGTGTTCCTGGTCTGTTTAGCCTCTGTGACTAACTCCTTCTTGTTTTCATTTCCTGTCTTAAGGCCATTTTCCCAACAAGGCAATGCCTTCGGCAGGACTGTTACCATGGCTCCAGGGGATTTTCTGCAATATGAA
Organism: Grammomys surdaster; assembly: GCF_004785775.1. Taxonomy (NCBI): domain Eukaryota; kingdom Metazoa; phylum Chordata; class Mammalia; order Rodentia; family Muridae; genus Grammomys; species Grammomys surdaster. The sequence continues at coordinate 18,299,490 of NW_021621323.1, read as the reverse complement.
CAACCCTTGTTTTCAAAACCCCACCCCTGGAGAGTCTCCTGGAACGGTATCAAACTATAACAACTCCATGTAAGTGCTAAGATTCCAACAGGGAGGTACTTGTCCCCCTTCCATTCTCCTCCCGTGTGGGTGTGTGTGTACCCCCTGAAGAATGGAGGGTTTCTAAAGAGTGTGGGGTGGGGGCAGCTTCCTACCTGGAATAGTCTACTAACAGCAGGACACCTGGGGAAAACCTTCAAACTTAAGCCATATGGACATGATTTTTTCATCTTTATGCCCAAGAGGTGACCTAGAATCTAATAGTAGCCCTGGATGCCAAGTGTCCATTACTTGTGGTCATCCACCTGCTTAGGTAGAAGGACTGTTCCTTCCTTCACCTTCTCCCACAGGCTACCCGTAGCCATTTCTGTTTCCTCTAAAGCCTTCTTTAGACATCTAAGGCCTATAAAGAATGTCAAGGACCGTTGCAAGGAAACGCAAAGTCAGGTTTGCAATATGAAGTTTACTTCTTGGAAGAAAATAACAAATCCCAAATCTTTTCCTGAAACTGTTATTAGTGACTCAAGAGGCAGAATCTTGGGATATGGCTTACATAGTGCATTTTTTAACCCACAAAGCTGAACATCCGGTTGTCCATCTTCTTTCTCCCTGTCCAGTCAGCCTTGATGGGTAGGTATAGGGAGGACCTTGGGGATACAGTATTGTGTCAGGTCCTATCTCTAAGAGTGGGTGGTGGGGATGTCAGAGAGATTGGGTGAAAGCTGGGAAGACTCACTGGTAGTATCTACAAACACCCTCAGAACAACAGACTCAGAGAAAATGGGTTTAAGGTGACCTGGCCCTGCCCCAACTTGAGCAAGTTACTCCTCACTTCTGTCAGTGTTAGAATTATAAATATCCATCAATGGAGGCTATGCTCAGTCAAGCAACAATTTAAAAGTAGCACAAGACTGTTACTGTATTATTATGAAAATAATAGCTATTTGTTTATAAATATTTTTGTTTAAAATTATAAATATTAAAAAATATTTTTAAAATTATGACTAAAAATATGTTTTTTTTCCTTTCTACAGTTTGGCACGAGTATATCGAGATTTTCAAGAGCTCTTTATGGACACACCAGAGGTCCAGCACCTTGGCCAGGTTTGGACAGAGCTCCGCACCTTGTCCCAGCTCATGGACACCCTACGGACTCACCCTGAGAGATTTGCAGGTAACCTGGGTGTCAGTGTTCCTGTTCTGTACGTGTCTCTAGAGTCAAGTATACCAGAAACTGAGTAAAGAGTGGGGCGATTCCATGGGGAAAGATGCCAGGGATACATGCCTATAATCCCAGCATTCCTGCAGTGAGGTAGGAAGTTGAGACAGGAGAATCCCCAGAAGCTCATAGGCTACCTACCCTGTCTTACACATCAGTGAACAAAAAGCAGTTGTCCATTGACCTTTACACGAATGCTGTGGCATGTGTGTGCCTGTGTTCAAACATAGACAGACACATGCATGCATGCGCGTGCCCCACACATATGTGCGCACACCTCACAAACACACATAATGACATTTTAATATACATTTTCAATAGTATTTGGCATCCAGAACAAAGCAGGCGGGTCTGCTGAGAGCAGGATGTGAGGTGGAGGGATTGTAAGGAAGAACTAGAGCAGATCAAGAAGGCCAGAGCGACGAGAGGCAGACGTTGTGCCGTGTGCGTTTGTCTGGGCTGCCCTGAGCTTTTATGAGAAGCTATTAACACCGGAATTCGCTGGAGAGAATTGAAATGCGTGGAGCAGAAGTCGTGGTGGCTTCTGGGATTCTGTTTAACTGATAGCCAAAAGGTTGAGACGGAAGGACTGATGGCCTTAGTCAGAGTGTTTGAATTTCCGATGTCAAAGTCAGGCAGGATGGGTACCACGGAGGTGGATGTAGTGAAATGAAGGGGAGAGTGCAGCACCTGTGAGGAAGAGGTGAAGGAAATGAGGAATCAGGCTGTGGTCTGACACAGACATAGGTTAAAAGATAGCAAGAACCAGACTGGGTGCTTCTCCAGAGGACCCTGGTTCAATTCCCAGCACCTACAAGGCAGCTCACAACTGCCTGTACCTCCACTTCCAGGGCATCTGATGCCCTCATACAGGCATATGTGAAGGCAAAATACCAATGCAAGTTAAAATAAATAAATAGACAGACAGACAGACAGACAGCGGCCAGGTGGTGGTGGCTCATGCCTTTAATCTCAACAGCCAGGAGGCAGAGGCAGGCAGATCTCTGTGAGTTCCAGACTGGCCCTGTCTGCAGAGAGGTATACAGAGGGGTACACAGAGAAACCTGTCTCAAAAAACCAAGATGAATTAATTAAGTAAGTAGTGAATCAGAGATCCAGGTGTGAGAGCCACTTAGAATATGGAACAGCAAAGAAATGTCTCACAGCCTCAGGGTGGGGAAACAGGAGGCAAACCAAACCAACATCAAAGACAGCACCAGATCGTAAGTCTTCCGTGAGTATTGCATGGGTGTGTCAGCTTCACTTAGACACCTGTGGGGACAAGCTGTGGCATTGCCTGAGCATCTGTAATTCAGAGGCTGTGAGGAGGTAAAACTCCAGAAACCATCTAGAAGTTGCCACAGGCCTGGGTAGAGGGTGTCTTTCAAGAAATGCCCACTAGTGGGTGAAGACACTTCCAATAATAGAGTTCAGAGGCAGCAGCTGGTACTGTAGAAAGATGTGTGTTCCTAATACAAAGGTGGTGACTGTAAAGATTGCCCTCAGAGGATGACAGGGACAAGGAAAGGACTACAGGGGTAGGGGGTTAGGGGGGTGCAGCCAAGGGGTAAGAGCACCCAGATCGAGCAGCTTTTATCCAAGTTACAGTCAAGTTAGGGTGGTGTGATCCAGCCAGCCCTCCTCACCTGAGCTTGTGGTACAGCTCCTTTACCTCAGCACACATTTGGCTCCTACAGTGTGAGTCATACACTAGCCTAGTCTCTGGGGAATAGAGAGATAGATGGATGCTGTTGAGTGCCTGCCCACAGGGCCCCTAGGGACAATGGTAGACAATGATGCCCCTCACCATATGGGGAAACAGATGGCTTTGAGAACATGGCAGGGTCAGGAGGGGAAAAGACTGGAAATAGAATCTGGACCTCTCCCATCTCTCTGCCTTTGCAGCCTGGACCAGGAGTACATTCAGATCGCTGGGTTAGGATTGCTTAGTTACATTCAAGTTACTTCCAAAGCAGTGGAGTCCATATTCCTGGTCATGATTTCTACAGCCTAGATTATAAATATATATCTACAATAGTCTTTGCTCATCTGAAAAATTACTTATTTCAGTTAGCTCAAGTCTGAAGGACTCTAGAAGGTGGAAACAGCCAACATTCATATTCTCTCTCTCTCTCTCTCTCTCTCTCTCTCTCTCTCTCTCTCTCTCTCTCTCTCTCCCTCTCTATCTCTCTACCTCTCTCTGTCTCTCTACTTCTATCTCTCTATCTCTATCCATCTATCCATCTATCCATCTATCTATCTATCTATCTATCTATCTATCTATCTATCTATCTAATTTCTGAGACAGGTCCATACTTAGCTTAGACAGCCTTGAACTTATGTAGCTCAGACTTGTCTAGAACTTGTGGCAAACTTCCTACCCCCAGTCTCCAAAGTGCTGGAGCTATAAGCATGAGTCAAAATGCCTAGTTCATATTTGCCTTTTAACAGTAAGAAACCAGAGGTGAATGTGCCAACCACGAAGATGTGTTGTCCAAGGCTAAGCAAGCAGATAAGATAGACAGCCACCGTCTCGATCTCAGGGTGACTTTCCTCCCTTCGTTCAGAAGGGTCTGCCATCAAGTGCACTTGGCACTGAGGTGTCTGACTGTGACATTGAGTCTGGCTGCAGGGAGTGGAGAGAACTCATTCCAAGCAGAAGTTCTCTATGGTTGCTGCAGTGTCTAGAACCCAGAGCACTACTTTCTAAGCCAAAAAAAAAACAGGACTTGAGGGTGACTGGGCAGGCAAGTGGATCGTTCTGCTGGTTCTTCAGCTGTGGGGGAATCTCCTAAAGGGCACATGGCTGGAGGACAGGAGATCAGGGTAGCCTTCCAAGGTTCCCCAGAAGCTGCGGTCAGAAACTAACAGGAGTCCAGGGACCATAGCCAAGTAAATGATATGGGCTAGGCATTGACGCCTAGCCGAGGTGGCAGGAGGAAGAGGTTCTAGGATGTTGGTCAAGGTGACCGCTGAAGTCTGAAGTTACCATGAGGATCTCAGTCTCAGAGTTGGGTGGACAGCTGCAGCCACCAAGGCTTTTGCCTGTGGGGTTCCCGGTCCCCTGGGAAAGTATGTCAGTGCTGACCCAGACAGCACTTTGCTCTCACTGCAAACCTGTAGGGCTGCATTCTCTGCAGGGGAGGATTAATGGGGAGCCAGCAGCTGCAGACAGACATAGCCCCCATCCCCAGCCGGCTCTGTGGTCTCATCTCTAAACCCCTCTTCCGGAAGCCTCACCCTCGGCCTCCAATCTTCCCAGGGGGGAGAACGAGTAGAACCACATTTTAAATGAAAATATAGTTTTCTTTCCTCAGCAACCCCTCCCTCCACTCCCTCTCTGCTTCAAGGTCTCCCTCAGGAATCTAATGAAGGGCTTGTCTGGTATCACCCTGTCGCTCAGACCCTGGGCCCCACACTCTGCTGACAGAGTAGCCCCCACACCCTCCTCAGGTGTGAGCTTCTCCACGTCCTTGCCCTTCTCCTCCCGCCCCACCCCTGACCCAGCCAGGCCACAGTTGTGTGATACTCGGGCAAAATGACTCTCAGTCTCGCCCCTTCTCTCAAAGCGTTCGTATGCAACCGCAGCTCAGTGTGTTAAAGAATAACTAAAAAATAAACAACCGAATGGGGTTTCACTCTCAGGGTAAGAGCACAGGTATTTATTGAGTGCCTGGAGTCATTCAACAGACATTTATTGAGGCCTTGATACTATGTCAGGCCTTAAAGCTAGGTGAAAGAAAAAAAGGAAAGAGAGAAAGAGAGAGACAGAGACACAGAGAGACAGAGAGACAGAGAGAGACAGAGACAGAAGAGAGAATGACTTTGAGGTCTTAACTCTGTGTACCCAATATGGCTAGGTAGAACAAGGGATATAAAAAAGAAGAAAAAAAAATCCATGCACGCCTGTACGCGCATGTTTGTGTGCGCGCATGCATGCCCTCTACTGTGTGCAGAATACGACAGTGAGGGCCTGCAAGTCTGTATCTAAAGGAGTAACTACAGGAGAACAGCTGAGCTGACACCACAGAGGGAGGAGAACAGAGGGGGCTGCCTGGAAAAAGGCAGGATCTGTATGTTACCCAAAGGAAAGGAACACAAAGATTGAACACAGTATCTTCTCCTTGGCCCTGCTACTCCAGGGAAACCCTACCTTCAGGTTCTTACAAAGTCTTTGGACAGTGATAGTGGGTTACCCCCAGGCCCAGCTCAAAGGCATCTAACCTGACAAGAGGCTGCTGTAGGGAAACATCAGGGACAGTTGCTCCCACCCTAGATACTGGCAGATGTATGGGCTTGACCCCTGCCCTGCAATAGGAGAGTATCCTTGGCAGTGTGGATCTAGTCACACCGCCATACGGGAGCCTTACATCGCTGAAACAGCGACGGAAGTTGTCAGGCACTTGCCTGGGGAGGGAAAGGTTTGGGTGAGGGGTGTAGCTTGCTATGGAGCTGGAGTCAGAAGGAGAAAGGGAGTCGGAAGTGTATGACCCTTGGAGAAATACTCAGAGCTTAGCAGGGCACCAGACACCTGGAGTACTTGGGCCATAATGACTGACATTACATATCCAGGGCTTTGCCTTCATACTGAGATGACTTCTAGAAGCTGAGCCTGTGGACTCTTCTCTGGTAAATATCTCATAAACTGTAGTAGTAGCCCGTTTGATTCTGATACCTGCCCAGGAAGCCACAAAAGAGGCAGGTACTGGAGTGAATCCTCCAGGAGGGGTGGGGATGGTATTAATGCTGTCAGAATAAGCATTTATGGAGTACTAACTACTTTCAGGCCTGGGAGTTAAGTGCTTCAGATTCCTTTATGTCATGTTACTGCTACAACATCTAGTCTATATGGTGACATGATCACATGGAGAGAGGCTCATCACTTGCCCAGGGACACCTTCACAGTAAGGAGTCCTTTATGCCTCCTTGAGAAAGAATTCCTGCTTTTAAAGAGTTTTGAGTGAAGTTGGACAGAATGTGGCTAAGGCTGGCCAGGACAAGCCAGGGCAACAGGCCTGAAACTCCCCCCTTACATGAAGCTCTTCTTGCTCTTAATTGCCCTGTTCATGGCGATACCCAGAGTTTTAACCCCAAGTTGATCTAACAGAAACCACAGAAGGGTTCTCATCCAGCATAACCTCGGTGAGAATAGATTGGACATCTCCAATCTAGAAATAGGGATTTTTCTCCCCTTTGCTTAAAAAAAAATTCTTTTTTGAGGCAGGTAGTGGTGACACACGCCTTTAATCCCAGCACTCTAGAGGCAGAGGCAGACAAATCTCTGTGAATTCCAGGCCAGCCTGGTCTACAGAGAGAGTTCCAGGACAGCCAGGGTTACACAGAAACTCTGTCACAAACAAACAAAACAACAACAAAGAAACCCTTCAGGCTGTCTGCTTGGTGGCAAACACTTTTACCCACTGAGCCATCTTGCCAACCAAACTATTCTGCATGCAGCTACTGATCACCTGTACTTTGTCTTGCTGTCTGTTTATTTTATTTGCCCACTTATTGATTGGATTATTTGGGGTCAGTGTTTAGCTATTCGAATTCTTTAAATAGTCCAGATATTAATACTCTACCAGATATATAGCAGGAAAATATTTTCTCCCATATATAAGCTGCCCCTCTGCATTATTAACTATTTCCTTCATTGTGGAGATTTGTAATTTCATGAAATCCCATTTATCAATTTTTGGAATTGACTTTTGGAAAATCCTTACTTGTGCCTAGATCTTGAAGTGGTTCAAGCAATTTCAGTGATTCAGACCTTTACTAAGGTCTTTGTCTCATTTAAAATTAACCTTTGTACAGAGTAAGAAACAGGAATCCAGTTTCACTATTCTGTCTGGTTTTTCTAGTACCATTTGCTGAAGAAACTGTTGTTTCCTCCAATGTACGTGTTTGCCACTTTTGCCCAAGAAGCAGGTGGCTATCCCGTGTGGGTGTGATTCTGGGCTCTCATCCCATTGGCTACCGTCTGGGTTTGTGCTCATGCTATTCTGGTTTTGTTGCTATGGCTCTGTTGTATTACCTGAATTCTTCACCCACAATAACACCTTGGGTATTTGAGGTTCTTTTGCTAACATAAGAAACTCAGGATTATTGGTTTTTTTTCTAATTATGTGAAGAATGTAATTGGAATTTTTATGGGAATGACATTGAACTTATAGACTACTCTGGGCATACCATCGTTTTCACTGTATGAATGCCACAGTCCAGGATCACAGGAGATCTTCTCGTCTTTGACAATCTTCTCACTTCTGTCCCAGCATGGTATCTGGATATAGAAAAGCCACCGATTTTAGTAACTTTTTAACTGATGTTTTTGTCCTCCTATTTTTCAGGAAGCTATTAAAAGTATGAATTTTCTGGTAGCATATACAGGTAGACTTAGAACCACTGACATTTGTCGGGGTGATGCCTTTTGGGGGAGTCATCTATACACTGCATTGATCTGTCCACTATGAATGTTTAGTCATACCACTGGTCTCTCTCCACTGACACTGCCCAAAGATGTCTCTAGATGTTGCCAAATATTCCTCAAGAGCCAAAATTCCCCTGCTGTAGTTCCTTACCCTTCACTCTCCTGAAAGCCACCCTCTCAGCCCAAGCCTAAAAAGCGCTCTGCTCCCCATCCCAGCCTGGGTTAAGTTTTCCCACCTTTGTGCCTTCCATTGTATGGTGGCAGGGCTCTTCAGTGGGGTTGTGTGGGTGGCAGATACTGGCAACAGCCACAACCTCCCGGAGTTCCCAAGGAAGCCAAGAACACAACCTTCTTCTGAGAGCCGAGCAGAAACATTTTCAGTCAGTTCTAGCTGCCATTTTTATTTTGACTCATCTCCCTTCAACATTGTCTTCTTTCATTCACATGCAGGAAGAGGATTACAAATCCGAGACATCCTAAAAGATGAAGAGATACTGACACGATTTCTCACGAAAAACATTGGCTTGTCTGACTCAGTTGCCTATCTTCTGGTCAACTCCCAAGTTCGTGTGGAGCAGGTAGGTGAGGCCCATTGGAGAAGGAGAAGCACCCAGCCTGAGAAAGAGAAAGGTTATTTGGTTTCCTTTCTCTTTTTCTTCCATGTTCAGAATTCCTGACTCATGCTCCATATTCAGGGGCATGCCTGGGGGTTAGTGAGTCACCAAGCACCCCCTCACAGGACTCTGAAGCAGCACCGGTGCCCATAAGACTCCCCAGGTTTTTGAAAGTTGAAGGAAGCAGAGCAATCATGAGGCTGAACCTACCCTGTAGAGAAGGGGAATCTCACCATTTATTTACTAATCAAATCTGGAAGGACAGCTGTAAGTACTAGAGCAGTGTGGACCAGACAGACAAAGCCCATGACTCAGGATACTGACATCCCACGGGAGGGCTGGTGTAAACAGAGACTCTCTCGTGTCTCCTGGCTGTTGGGAGTCACTATGTGAGGAAGAGTGGAGAAGAGTTCCCCTACTAAGGAGAAAGTTGGCCAAGTACTTAAGGGAAAAGCTCCAGCTAAGAACTGTGTGTGTGTGTGTGTGTGTGTGTGTGTGTGTGTGTGTGTGTGTGT
>NW_021621323.1:18233785-18290666 GCF_004785775.1 Grammomys surdaster | reverse complement strand
TGTGTGTGTGTGTGTGTGTGTGTGTGTGTGTGTGTGTGTGTGTGTGTGTCTGTGTGTGTGTCTGTGTGTGTGTGTGTCTGTGTCTGTGTGTATGTCTGTGTCTGTCTGTGTGTTAGGGGCTGGAGAGATGGCTTAGTGATTAAAAGCACACACTGCTCTGTGTGGTGGTCTGAATACGAATGGCATTCATAGCCTCCAGTGTTTGAATGCTGTCAGCAGCTTGTGAAAGTGTTTGAAAGGATTAGAAGGTTTAGGGATGGCCTTGTTGGAGGAAATGTGTCACTGTGGGTGCGTTTTGAGGTTTTAAAGGCACACGCCAGGCCCAGTCTCTCTCTTCCCACCTGCAGATCAGAATGTAGCTCTCAGTTACTGCTCCAGTCAAATGAGTACCCGCCATCTTTCCCACCATATTAATGACTAACCTCTGAAACTTTAATCAATGTCCCGATTAAATGGTTCCTTTTATAACAGTTGCCTTGACCATGTGTTTCTAGCATACAGAGAACAAGGACTAACATGGGACCCAAGTGTGGTTTCCAGCACCCTGTCAGTTGGCTTACAACCTCCTGTAACTCCAGCTTCGGGGGGCTCCCACATTTCTAGCCTCCTTGGGCACCTGCGCTCATGTGAGAACATCTGTACACAAAAAGATACACACACAGACATATAATTAAAATAACTCTTAAAAAAAAAACCAGGGTAGATAGAGGGTGACTCTAACAGTTACCACTTCTGACAAGGGCAGAAGGGTCACCTCTGTATTCCTTGACCACATGATTTTCCAGCTCATTCTAGATATTTCTGACCCCTCTATAAATTTATTTCATTCATTTTAATAATTTCCTATTACTGTTAGTATTATTATTGTATATTATAATTATTATTATGTTAATAGTTACAGAAATGCATGACTTTCACATCTACTTGCTCCTGTCCCTTATAGGAATCCTGAAATGGGACAAAAGCATGGGGGAAACTGAAGCATTTAGTGACAAAGTTATTCTGCACACACTTCTACCCTAAGTGAGATTAAGTGCTTCCCGCGCCGAGTCCCACGCCGAGTCCGACATAATAAACTGGACTGGCTCTCACAGCCCAGTGTCCATTAGCATCTGTGGCACAAGAGTACCTGTTAGAAACGCAAGTTCCCGGCCCTACCAGCTCAGTCGAGTCCAAACTTTTAGGTACAGGGAGGGCTGTTGGTATTAGCAAGCTTCCTGGGAGACTCACGGGCTCAGACTGGAGGGCCATTGCTCTGTGGACAGGACACCCCCCACCCCGCGCCCAAATCCAGGGGAGACCAAAACATAAGTCGGAATTTCAGAGTGAGAGTCAGTCTTGAGACAAAGGTCCACACAAGATGCTGCCATCTGGGTCCAGATGAGGGAGGAGCCCCTCCCCACCTGGTGGGAACAGCCGATGAAGGCATTTTTATGCTGGCTTTCCACACCACGATGAAGGAGCCCATGCCTGCTTTCTGATCATCCAGACTCTATGGTTACCCCTGGAAACAGACAAGCAGAGAAGAGCCAGTTCCTGATGAGGCCGAGCATCTGGGCTGACTGCCTGGCATGGCCTGCCTTCCATCTTCATCACGGGGAGTTGTCATCAGCACTGATGGCCCAGTTTTCCCGTTTGCATTTTCTTCAGCTCATAAAATTCCAGTCCTGGCAATGCCTGTGACAATTTCCAGTTGGTAATAAAAGGGAGGCCAAGATAAGGGTTGGGATTTAGGGGAAATTTCCTTCAAGCTTGTACAGCCGTGACCTTTGGCGTTCAAGTGACTGCTGCCCTCTTGGCACCAGGACTGAGGCTCTTTACAGGGAGGACAAGGGGCCAGGTCACCAGGTTGTGCTACCAGCTCCTGACTAGAGTAGCCAGTGCTCTCAGATGAGCAAGATCCACAGCTTCCCTGTCACTCCTGAGAGGCCACTCACTGCCCCCACACAGCTCCCTTTGTATCTCCCAGGCCACCTTGCTTCTCAGCTGGTCACCCACCCCTCCACCCTCATCTTGACTCCCACCCCGTCTAAGCTCTGTGACCTTTACCCAACATGGCCACTAGAACTTGCAGCCACAATGTCAGTGTCCCCGACAGAAGCTGTTGATTCACCGTCTCTACTAAGCAGGAACTCTGCTCAACAGTAGTTTCCCTCTGGTCCTTTTTTCCTGGTACAGCTCTGAAGGGCATCTCAATGCCGCTTTGCTTCTAGGAAATCATTGAACAAAGCGAGGAGTCCAGTTCTGTCTCATTCCATCTGTCCAGCCTTGAAAACTCCTACGGAAGCTTCAGGCCCCAGTCCAGATGGGGCATCCTCAATGAAGATCTCATAAGCCTCCTTCCCTTGGCCAGGCCTCGCTCCTCCTTACTCACCAGAGTTAGTAAGCACTGGCGAGTCTCTCAGAGTCAGATCTCTGCGAGGCCCACACACTGTGTAAATCACCATGAATCACATGAATGTACCACTCTATGCCTGTTCCCTCACCACCAAAATGCCTACCAATACGTGGTGGTTATAAGAAAAGATTGAAAAAATTGGTATGTGTGAACCACTTAGAATGTTGCCAGACACACTTAATAAGCACCAAGTACTTTGTCGTCATTATTTTTTGAGACAGGCAGTCATGTAGCCCAGGCTGGCCTCAAATTCACTGTTAGCTGAGGATGGCCTTGAACTTATGATCTTCCTGCCTCTACCTCCTGAGTGCTGGGATTATAGGCCAGCCCTGTAATTGCCATGGCTGGTAAATTCTAGGAACTTTGACTAACTATTCTCTTGCTCTCTCTTCCCTCCCCTTCTCTCTCCCACCAACTGTTTCTCTCGATCTCTTCTAAGGTAGGTTTGACACCCAGAGTGTCACACATAGTAGGTAGGTACTCTGCCACTGAGTTTATCTCAGCCCTGACTGGACTTTCTGAATCTTCTCCTTTCATGGTCTAGTTTTGGTTTATTTGCTCTTACATGTATACTGTCTAACTGGCCGTATACACGTCTAGTTAGAGATCTCGGCAAAGGACAGGAAGCCTGTGTTACTCGCCTCCAGATTCCCCAGTCACCATCCTGACCCCTGAACAATAGTTCAGCGAATAACAATGAGAAGTAATAGACTGGATAAGTGAGATTTTGTCAATTAGGTTTTTGTTTGTTTTGTTTGCCAATTTGGCCTTGACTAAAGTTCTCTGAGAAAAGGGAAGCGCAATTCAGAAAATACCTACATAAGAGCAGATGGTAGGTGAGCCTGTAGGGCATTTTCTTAAGTGACTGATGAAGAGGACTCTAGGCCCATTGTGGGGGGTGCCATACCTGGGCTGGTTCTATAAGAAAGCAATCTGAGCAAGCCACGAGGAACAAGCCAGTAAACAGCACCCCTCCATGGCCTTTGCATCAACTCCTGCCTCCAGGTTCCTGCCCTGTTTGAGTTCCTGTCCTGGCTTCCTTCAGTGATAAACAGGGATGAGGAAGCATAAGCCTAATAAACCCTTTCCTCCCCAAGTGGCTTTGGTCATGGGAAGCAACAGTGACCTTATTAAGACAGTCCCCATCATATTGGCATGTAAGCAAGCCTGTGGGACATTTTCTTATTACCGATTGATGTGGAAAGGCCCAGCCCACTGTAGGCAATACCGTCCTTGGGATTGCTAGGTGGTCCTGGAGTGTATAAGAAAGTTATGTATAAGTTATGGAGGAGCTATGGAGAGCAAGCTAGTAAGCAGTACTCTTCCATGGCCTCAGCATCACTTCCCACCTCTGTTGCGGGTAATATTTAAAAAATTCTGCTGCTCAGTCCGGCTCTGCTAGCTATCTGGGCCACCCACCATGTTCCCAACTAGAATCGGCCAGAGGCCAAGAGCACCCCACAAGACATTACCAGGACAGCTGGTTCTGCCGATCAGCTCCATAGAGACCATGGCCCAAAGCATAGATTTTGAGCCAACCCTGTCACCCTCATGGTTCTCTGCTAAGCCCCAGATGATACCCACCATGCTCACGGTTCTTTGTAGAATGAAGACTCTTTTTTTTTTTATTTTTAGGTTTTTGAGACAGGGTTTCTCTGTGTAGCCCTGGCTGTCCTGGAACTCACTTTGTAGACCAGGCTGGCCTCAAACTCAGAAATCCACCTGCCTCTGCCTCCCAAGTGTTGGGATTAAAGGCGTGTGCCACCACCGGAATGAAGACTCTTAATGCTTAAAGATTATCCAAAGGATTTATATATTTGGAAATGCTCAGTTAACAAGATGCCCACACAATTAGAGTTGTTACCCAATACCTAACCTTTAGATATAAATTGTTACCCAGGACAGCTCTCGACCAATTAGTTCTCCTCCATGGTTGCCAGTCTTCTCCTCTCTCCCCTCCTCTACCTTCTCTTTCCCATTCTTCGATCCTCCCAAATTAGCTCCTTCCCAATTACCGAGCTTTATTGCAAATGTGTGTGTGTTGGGGGGGGGAGATCCCACTTCACACTTCCAACTTCCTGCCTTGAGTTCCTGTTCTGACTTCCCCTCATCATGGACTGTAAACTATGAAATGAAATAAACCTTTTCCTCCCCAAGTTGCTTTTGGTCATGGAGTTTCATCCCAGCAATGGAGAGAAAACTAGGACAGTAGCTAATCCTTATGTTATGTATGTTGTTGCCTGGTCCCCTTTCGTCAGCTCCTTCCTCTGGAGTGTGAGAGGACCAGACAAAATGAGCTTATGAAAACGGTTTCAGCTTCTGGCTAGAGAAAGGATGGGGTTTAGGCAGAATGATCTGTGGGAACACCCCTATTACAGGTTCTCAGACTGATTGTCAACAGCTGATCTACCATCAGCCTGTGCCTCATGGAGGGACCAGTGTAGTCTCCATGTTTCTGTGAGAGAGACAGAGCCTGGGCCTGCTCTGCTTTCCCGTGTGGAGGTCTGTGTGATTAGGAGTTACACAGTGTCTTCAGGGCCTAGTCTTATGAATTTGTTCCATGGTACAGAGTCTGGAACTCTGGGATGCTAGGGAACCCACTAGGCAACCAAGAAGCCCTGACTGGGCTGAGACCTCTTCCTTTCCATATGTGTTGTGGAGGGCGTCATAGTCATGGTCTGGGAGCTTCTAAGGGGTGTGGGATGTGAGCTGTCTAGGCCTAGGGTTGTGGATAAAATCCGAGTTATATATTTGATTCAGAATTTCAGAGAATCACACACACAAAAAAATTCAACATAATTATGCTCCATTTGTAATTTATTCGAGACATACTAAAAGTTATTTGTTATATAGCTGAAATTCAAATTTAACTGTGTCAGGTATGGTGGCTTGCTCCTGTGATGTCAGAAGACTGAGATAAGAAATGAGACTGAGATAGGAAAATTACTTAAGCTATGGAATAAGTTCCGGGTCAGCCTGGGCTAAGGTGAGGCCTGCTTCAAATAATCAAGCAATCAAAGAACAATAACAAAATCAAAATCAAACTGTTCTGGCCATCTTATGTTGTTATGTGGTAATTCTAGTGGGAAGAAGAAGTTGGTCAATGTCACTGTAAATTTTTTTACTACTCCTCCACTTCAGTCACTGGGAGAAGGTCTTGATGGCTAGCATCCTTTTCCAAGGAGATCTCTCAATCTTTACAAAGTTTTCTAATAAGGTGAGGTTTAAGGTAGGGTTTGAATTTTTATTACTGCTGTAACAGATGACCACGAACTTGAAGGCTTAAGGCCACACAAGTTTATTATCTTATGATTCTCCAGGTCAGAAGTCTGGAAGTCAGATGCCATTAAATCATGTTCTTTACCAGGATGCCTCAAGGAAAACCTATTCTCTCATCTTAGCCAACTTCTTCTGTACACACTCCTTGGACGGAGGTTCCCTCCATTTTCGAGATGAGCAATGGCCTGTCAAGCCTTCTCACTGCACAGTACCACACAGTTTTCTTCTGCCTCCTTCCAGTGTCATGTACCCTTATATGACGTCACCCGGATAACTCAAATTAATCTGCGTTTTTGGAGTTTTGTTTGTTTTTACTTTTTTCTCTGTGTAGCCCTGGTCGTCCTGGAACTCCCTTTTTAGACCAGGGTGGCCTCTAATTCACAGATCTACCTGCCTTGCCTCTACTGGAACTAAAGGCATTCGCCCAGCTACTCTGTGTGTGCGTGTGTGTGTGTATGTGTGTGTGTGTGTGCGTGTGTGTGTGTGTGTTAAATCAACTAGTTAGCTGATATACTTTGTTTGCTCTGTCCACCCCCTTTGCCATGGAATGTGGTCTGTTCGTCAGGCCTGTGGTCAGGATGTGGTACCCTTGTTCAGGAGGGTGGTAATGTTTCCCTACAAGGAGTTCTCTAGCATCTTTTCTCCTCCCTGCAGTTTGCTTATGGAGTCCCAGACTTGGAACTGACGAACATTGCCTGCAGCGAGGTGCTCTTACAACGCTTCATCATCTTCAGCCAGCGTCAGGGGGCACAGACTGTACGCTATGCCCTGTGTCCCCTCTCCCAGGTCACTCTACAGTGGATAGAAGACACTCTGTATGCCAATGTGGACTTCTTCAAACTCTTCCGTGTGGTAAGGAAAGGGTTCTATGTACCTTACTTGGGAGGCGATTCCTGGTAGCAGGCTGGCCATTGGAGAATTGACATTAAGGAAGGTGTGTGCTTGATGCTCATGAAAAGCCTTGAGGATATTCCAGAATCTTAGTTCTTCTAGAAGAGTAGCAAGGGAAAGGAGTTATGTTTACCCCTGAGCATGTGATGTGGTAGATGACTGTCTACTCCAAATGTGAAGAGAATGCTCTCCGTCCTCTGGAGCTTAGTGAGTTCTCAGCTCATGGTTGCAAGACATCGACTCCATCCTGGTTCTTTTTTCTTTTTTTTTTTTTTTTTTTTTTTTCGTTTTTCGAGATAGGGTTTCTCTGTGTAGCCCTGGCTGTCCTGGAACTCACTGTGTAGACCAGGCTGACCTTGAACTCAGAAATCCACCTGTCTCTGCCTCCCAAGTGCTGGGATTACAGGCATGCACCACCACTGCCCGGCTCCATCCTGGTTCTAATGTTCATCTAGGCAACAAGTATGATACTTCCAGGGTGTCTGACCTTTTGACATTGTAACATGACATTGTCATCTACAGGTGTATTGGGATTCCTACATAGCTACCTTGGAATCTACATCCTGTGGCCATAAGCTGGACATACCTGTGTATAAAATAGTAGGAAAAGGTAGGGAGAGAGAAAAACTGTGCAAAGCATTCATAAATTTCAACAAATGAGAGAAGGGTTCAAATTCTTTCTTATTGATCTGTACTTGACCCCTAAAGGTGTTCTTTCTAGACAGAAAAACAAAATAGAAAAGTTGGTAATCTCAACATTTTGGGAATGCTGCATGGTTAAGCCAGCCTTCTGCTCTAGAGCTGTAGCCAGACTCCCAGAGTCCATGGATGTCGCCTTTTGCTAGAAAGGTACAGTGGAGCACAGAGGTGTCAAACTTTAGGATGTGTGAAATCATCAGAGGTTGCAGAAACAAGCAAGTTCAAGTCCCCAGCCCTGCTGGTGGGGAGCTGCTTCGTTCCTTAGGTGATTCTTATGGGGGCTGCTAGGGGCCACACTTAGCGGTATTCATTACAATCCTTTAGAAAAGAGGGATTGTTTCTAGCACCCCAATTGTATGTTTCTTTTTGCTTATATTTTAATTTCTGAAACTGTGCATGAGGAATGTCACTCACTAAGATATTGAGATATTCTAAAGTTATTATGGAATTTACATCTTTTTCTGTTTTCATGGTTGTTTTCTCAAATCTCAGAAAATAAACACTTCCCCCCCTCTTGTTCTCTCCCCTCCCCCTAGCCCTCTCTCTTGCTCCTTAATGCTCTCTTTCCCTTTCTCTTGTTCTGTCTTCCTCTCTATAGCTCTCCCTCTCTCTGTGTAGCCCTGGTTGTCTTGGAACTCCATCCGCAGACCCTCTCTCTAGCCTTCTCTCTCTCTCTCTCTCTCTCTCTCCTCCTCCTCCTCCTCCTCCTCCTCCTCCTCCTCCTCCTCCTCCTCAGCACACATAAACATCTATAATCCCAGCACTTAAGAGGGGGCGGGGGCAGAAATGCCAGACTTCAGTGATCATCTTCAGCTAGCCTAGGACACAGGGGGCCTTGTCTATGGGGGAAAATACACAGAAAAGGAAAGAAAGGAGATGAAAAGAAGCCAGATGAATTCTTTAAAGTGAATCAAAACAAAATAGGCCTCATAGTTTCTGGCAGAGTTTATTTTGAATTCCCCTTGGAAGTTACTGTGCAATTTCCCCCAGCTCATTGGGATGGGCCCCCAAAGTAGGTAAAAGGGGCCCGGACCTGAGGAGGCCACCACAAAGAGTCTAGGTTCTCATAGATGCTCTTGATGCTTCTCGTACTGCAGAGAGAACAAACAGTCTGTGGCTGGAACATCTCTGTCCTACAACAGACTACAAGAATAACCCTTGCCTCCTCTGGGGCACGGTCATCAGTTCTCTAAGTCCTGGGCAGAGCCAGATTAGATTTGCATCTGGACAAAATTATCCATTAGTGACTAGTCCTTGTGTTAGTCAGTTCTGCATTACCATAACACATACCCAAATCTGTCAGAGAAAGGGCTTCCTTTGGTTCACAGTTTTAGAGATTCCAGTCTGTGATGGATGGGCCTCATCATTCTGTGTCCTGTAACGAGGCAGCACACTGTGGCTGAATACACGATGGAATAATCCATTTCTCAGCCGGGAAGCAAAAGAGAACAAGGCAGGGACCTGGAGTTCCCACCAGGCCCTTCAATGGCAGACCTTCCGATGGCCCAAAGGCCTCCCACTAGGCCCTATCCCTTACACGGTCCACCATCCCCACTAGTGTCAGGATGGAGAGCATGGCTTTAATTGATGGGCCTTTGTGTGACACTCAAGATACAAACTATAGTTAACCCCTTGCTGGGGCCACTGATCTGGGTGTTTACTTATCAAACAAGACCAGAAAACCTTCTTAGTTTGGGTTTTATTGCTGTGAAGAAACACTATGACCAAGGCAACTCTTTTAAAGGACAACATTTAACTGGGGCAGGCTTACAGTGTCAGAGTTTAGTCGGTTAGCATCATGATGGGCCACTTCCACGGCAGGAGCCAGGCAGACATGTACTGGAGAAGGAGCTGAGATCAAAAGGCAGCCAGGAGACTGGATTCCACACTGGGCATAGCTTGAGCATAAGAGTCCTCAAAGCCTGCTCCCACAGTGACACACTTCCTCCAACAAGGCCACACCCATTCCAACAAGGCCACACCTCCTAACAGTGCCATTCCCTGTGGCCAAGCATTCAAACACATGGGGGCCATTCCTATTCGAACCGCCATACCTTTCTTCTGCCATTCATTGGGTTTAGAAAGCAGAAGTTTTACTAGTCCCCCTCACTTACTTAGATGTGCCTGCTCCGCACAGCTGCAGCAGGTACCTGCAGGGGCCAGGCACTGAGTGGAGGCCAGGGTGCCAACACTGAACCTCCTACTCTCACTTAGCTCACAAACAATCCAACTGACCGGTTCAAAGCTCCTCAGCTGAGAAAGCTCAGCACAAACAACACTCGGGTCCCTGAGAGCAGCAGTCCTGAGCTTAGCTGAACACAGAATCACCAGGAACACTTTAACAGCTACATGTGTGGGGATGGGGACACAGTTCAGTTGTAGAGCACTTGCCTAACAAGCCTACTAGGCCCTGGGTTTGGTCTCCAGCACTTTAAAAACCTAACCATGGTAGTGTACACCTGTAATTCCAGTACGTGGGGAGTTGGAGGCACAAGGATAGAAATTTAAGGTCACCCTTGACTACAGGAGGCATTTAAGGCCAGGCTAGATTAAATGAGACCCTGTCTCAAAAAGGAAAAAAACAAGGTACACTTCTAGCCCCAAAGTCCAGAGATCTTGAGTCAGTACAGGTTACTTGGGTATTTTCGAAGATCTTTGCAGATAATTCCAAATTCCAGCCAGGGTCAAAAATTATCAACCTGAACAAAGGAGTTTGACTTTACAAGCTCAGTTTCTATAGACGAAACAGTAATACGGGTAACCCAAATATCTCTGGGCTTCAAGAACATGGCAGGGCTTCAGAGGTGCTCAGCCCGCTAGAGCGCTAGAGCGAAGGAGGCAAAGGTGGGCGGGGTAGAGGAAAACACCCCAGTGGGAGGCATCAGGTGACCGCGTAGACCTCCTTGCCCGCCATCCTCTTCGGTCCTGCTTCTGCTTCAATGAGGAAAGAATTGAGTAAAGTAGAACACTTGAGCGCCTAGCAAAGTGTAAACACCCTGTCTAGTCGTCTGGTGCCCTTGAAATGTGCCTTCCCCGGTACAAAAGAACAGGGCAGCTAAACATTACAAGCAAATAAATTACTAATGAAGAACTTAAAAGAAATAGCAAGCATTAAATGAGATTTTGGTTTCATTGTTTCCTGTTCCCATCCTGGATTTAGCAAAATGATCCCCCGGCAGGCACAGGGTGGCCAGGGCAGACCCCACGGCCCCCTGGAGGAACATGGCTAGCCTCTGTGGCCTGGCTGTTATTGCAGCTGGTTGGCGCACCGCCCCTGTCATCCCGGCCCGGGGAGGGGGGGGGGAGGGGGGGGACGCTCACCAGGCCCTTCTCCTGGGTTGTTTCTTGTGCACACGTAGCCCTTGTATAAATAAGGTTTTATTAAATGCCAAGTCAGTTCTCATTAACAAAGAAAGAGGAAAAAAAAATCTCAGTAAGCCACTGTGACCGGCACCTACCCCTGCTGGGTACCGAGCAAGGGTGGGGGTAGGGTGGGAGCAACCTCCAGACCTGGGAATCTGTGGAGCTGAGGGAACATAGTGGGAGTTAGCACCAACTGGGGCCAGCTGTGTTTTCCCTCTTTCCTTTAGATGTTGTCATCTTCAAATAATCCAAAAGCCTTGCTCTACCCAACCCAGTCACATAGTCTCTCCTCTGTGTCTCTCTGTCTCTGCCTCTCTCTCTCTCTCTCTCTCTCTCTCACACACACACACACACACACACACACACACACTTATATCTGAGTTGAGGAAGCACGGAACAAATCAGGTGGCTGGATTTTCTCCATGGTTTAGCCTCTCTTGGATTCACCGCCAACGCTCTAGCGTGAAGACGTTCATTTTCACCGGGGACTTTTTCAGGCTAACAGCAGGCAACCTGAAACCTAGAGGTTCAGAGCTGAGCCCAGGGCATCATAACTGCCAGCATACCTAAAATGTTCACACCTCATTAAAAAAAAACAAAAACAAAAAACCTTGTGCATCCCTTTAGTACTTCAGTGTGTTTCACTGAGGGGTTGGAGGTTTTCCATCGGATTTGGCCCAGGTTGTGCAGGCCCCTCTGCCCCTCCTCCATCCCGTTTTCTACCCCACCTGACCCCTCCCACCTTCCTGTTTTCTCTCCTATTCCTGTGCACAGCTTCGAAATCTTGCTGAGAAGCAAATCTGTCCATTGTCTGTGTATGTTTATTTGTGGAAATTTAGCCGAGGAGATGAGAGACGCTAAGACAGCCATCCTGGGAAATCTTGAGTTTCCCCCGCCCTTTCCCCCTTCTCCGTGGCTGTGGATGGAGGAAAGCTGGCTTTTGGGATCACAACTTTCCTCTCTGTCAATGTCTGGCTGTGGCACAGATCGGCTTCTTTTTTTTAACTCTCCCTCAATTTCTATGCTGCTGTGGCTGTCCCTGTTGCACTCCTGTCCTTGTGACTCTTGGCTGGCCGAACACTGAGTTCCAGAGAAGAAAAGGCCCAGTCTTGGGGGTCCTGACTACATGCCGCTGCCGGTGTCCCGCTTCACTCTTGGCTCTGCTCCCTGAATTCCTGAGTCACCGGGAATAAACAGGGGGAGGACTGCCCATCGCCTGGTGAGAGCTGACCTTGCTTTCTGCTCCCCGGGGTCACTGGCCAGCAGTTTGTTAAATTTCAACTATGTGTTCCATTTGTTGAGTGGCTTTTTGCTGTGCACAATTCTCTGGGGAAACCCCACATCTCCTGGGTTTAACAGTAATGTCTCATTAGTGACTTACCTCCATGATATATTCCCTCCATTCCCTCTCCCTCCCTTCCTCTCCCCCTCCCTCTCTCTCCTCCTCCCTCCCTCTGGATTGCTGTGTCTACCTAACTTTCTCCTACTTCAGGAAGAAAAAAGAAATCAAATTCCAGTGCAAGCAGCAGTGTATGTGTGTTATAGGGGGTTGGGGGCAGGGTGTGTTGGATGGGCGGTGTGAGGGTGCAGTGTGGGTGGCGGTGTGTATGTGTAAGGGTGTGTGGCAGGCAAAAAACAAAACTTAGACAGAAACTGAGTTTTAAAAACCATTAAGCCGCACTAGAAGTATTTGGCTTACAGAATTTGTAGTATGCCCCCCACAATCTACATCTACAAACCAGTGGTTATTAGGGTGGGGGTCCCCTTGGCAAATAGATTTCAATAAAGAAGGAAATAGAAGGGAGGTCTTTAAACGTGCCTGGAGCTAATGACCTTATCATTTGTCTTGATTTCCTTAGGCCCCAGATATATACAGTAAGCTAGAACTTGTTTTCTTGACAGACCAGATGTGACTTTTATAGACTGAGGAAGAAAGAATCCCTGATGGTCAGAGTGGAAGTGACTTGGGACAGAAGCCAGTCCCTGGGACGGCTGCTGGCTCTGATGGTGGGGTCTGGCATCTCTGCCTGGGCTCAGTCAGTACAGATCACGTACTGACGATATGTGATACCCACATGCTAGATAACAGGTTCCCTCCAGTGTAAATTGGCCTTTGGAAGGATTTTGGCTCCTGATACTGCAGCTCTCTGCAGAACAGTAGCTCTGAATTGGTTTTATGGATTAGGATCATGTTGGAGAATCTGACACCAGCTCTAAGCCTTTCCCTAGGGAATGTAAGTCCCCACAGATGTGATAGGGTGGAGACTCAGGAGCCACTGGAGTCAGACCCCAGGTTAAAAGCTATTGCAATGAAATTTCTTCCCTACCTACCACTAATACATAAGTACCCCAGTGGTCTCACATACAAAGTAAGATGTTTCTTTTTTGTTTTCAAGAGTTAAATTCACTCTAAAAGTTTAGAGTGGAAACATGGATGACACAGATCTGTCCTCCACACCACACCCCGCCCCCCAGAAGCACTTACATGAATGGGTATGTGCACAGAATCTATTATACACAGGCCAAGATCACTCAGGACAGTGACAGGACCGCAGGACCCGCACGTGTCCCAGCTCTGACAAGGCAGACAGTGAAAATGCTGAGACAGTGCCTGTGTTTGGGCACTCAAGGGGATTACGGCTAAGACCCAGCTGTAGGAGGTAGAAAGCTCACTTCCATGTTATGAAGTTAGAACAGCAGCAGAATTCAGTCATGAGAGAGACCCCATGTCATTGTAACCCAGTATATACCGAGCTCCAGATCTCAAGGCGACAGGTAGGAAATCACAACACAGATGTGACCTCACATCTGGGGTCCAGCACAGTTTGAGCTAACTCCCAGGACCCCGAGCTGCTACCTGCAGCCCGACCTCAGCACAGGTCAAGTGTTCTTCCTTCTGGGGACAGGCAGGGTGCAGAAAGCCATGTTGGTTTCTGGTGTTGTCATTGATCTTGGCTCTTTTCATCAAACACCTCAGCATTGGCTCCAGAGTGTGGAACCAGTGTTAGAGGACCAGAGTCCGGGGCCCCCTGCTGGCACACACAAGCGTCCCCTAGTGGCCCAGAGACTGCTTTCTGGCTACTGTCTAACAACTTGCTGTTGTTTATAGAGGACTATTTCTTCTACACTTGTGAAGTTGACAATAAGACTCATTCTACACCCGTTGTCGCCGCCACGTGCTGTGAAATTTGTAATAGAGACAAGATGGGGAACACACTTTGAAACCAAAGACAATTTGCTTATACCAAAGTGAAAGCGTGGGCTGGGGGAGCTTCTTCAGTCAGTGTCTCAGACAGCAAAGTGGTTGGCCTACAAGTACGAGGGCTTGTGTTCAATACCTAGAACCTATGTGGGAAAGCCAGGTATGGTGGGGCATGCTTATACATCCCTGCACTGGGGAGGCAGAGGAAAGTGTATCCTAGGGCTCACTGGCCGGCCAGCCTAGCACACTTAGCAAGCTCCAAGCCAGTTCAAGACCATGTCTCAAACTTCAAAACTGATTAATTCACTCATTCATTCATTCGTTACAGGTTGAATGGTGCCTGAGGAATGGCCCCTGAAGATGTCCTCTGTCCCATACATACACACATACAACACACATGCATATATATACACACACCACACACATGTACACACATACATACATACATACATACATACACCACATAGGCACACACACATACATACACATACCACATAGACATATATAACACCACACACAGAGAGACACACACATACACACATACCATATACATATACAAACACAGCACACACACAGAGACACACACACGATGAGGGGTGGGTGGCAGGTGATGGGAGAGAACACACTATGCTCTGCAGTGGCTCCTCACTACTTCCTCAGACCCATGGGACTACAGGAAGTTACCTCACAGAATAACCTTTCACTGCCTGCTCCCTTTGGATACCAAACTCAGTTTTGCTTTCATCAGAAACAGACACCAGGGCAGAAGTTGTCAGGAGGGAGCGAGGCCTAGTTTCTGTTGCACTAAGGAAAGTCCCATAACTTGACTGTTCACAGAACCCAGAGCCCACCCTCTGCCACAGACCTTTAGACACTGTTCCTCCCAGTGTCAGGAGACAGCACGTCTGGATGACCTCTCCCAGTGGAGACGGTTGGCATGTCCCCCACCCCTCATGTAACTGAGTCTGAATTCTCCACTCATGACGCATTTCCTAGCACGCAGGGCGCCTCTCCTGGTTGCCCCCTCACCACCAAAGCAGTTTCCTCTCTTTTTATCCAATGCTTAACAACTGTCAGGCTGCAACAAACATGCTTTAAATCCATAGTCATCCAGTTGCTGAGCAACAACTTCCCTCCCGGATAAACCTGGGCTTCCTGTAGCAGCTGCTGGGAAAGAAACCTAGCACGCAGGGCTGCTTGCCCACAGTGTCCACAGCTTCACTTGCACTTACTTTTGGTCTGGATGCTTTCAAGACAAGCTACCCATCTCTGAGTCCAGTATCTTTCGCTGGCTCCCAGAGATCATGTTGTCCTCTCTAAGACACTTTTAACCTGATTCTACCTGACTACCCACTCATTGGGTGTATGTTCAGCTTAGAAATGAATATTGTTTCCAGATCGGCTCCTTTGAGTTAGAGAGAAAAAAAAATCCATCAATCATAGGCCAATCCTTTTCTGTACTGATGAAGTGACAGCTACTGAATCCGTGAATACTATTTTATATGTTTAAGGAGTTGGTGCACTTTATTTCAAACTGGAAAACAGATAGCAAATTCCAAGGAAAGGAATATATTTTGTCTTTCAATAATCTTAACAGAGGTCTTTAGATGTCCCTAATGATGATCTTACATCACGTTCTTTTCTTTCTTTTTCTTTTTTTCTTTTCTTTTTTCTTTTTTTTTTTTTTTTGGTTTTTCAAGACAGGATTTCTCTTTATAGCCTGGGCTGTCCTGGAACTCACTCTGTAGACCAGGCTGGCCATCAGCAATCCACCTGCCTCTGCCTCCCAAGTGCTGGGATTAAAGGTGTGCACCACCACCGCCCGGCAAGCTTACATCACTTTCTTAAGAGGGGTTCACTGCTCAGGGACCACTCAGACCAGCCACAATTAAAAGAGACACACTGCCGCAACTCTGTCTGTATATCCAGTGGTCAGTCCTTAAGAAGTCTAATTAGATCTTGATCTCAAGTTATCAGTGCCAATCCCAATGATGCTTTTTCTAGATGCTTCATGAAAATGTGTCATGAGTGGAGAATTCAGTTATTTGTAATTTGAAATATTAAGAGATCTTGATGACACAGGTATCTGGAGTGCATGTAATAGTAGTATTTGCCACTTTGTTCCTTGACCCCCCTTTCTAGAAATGTTTCCGTGTTTCCATTGAAATAAAGTTACAGGCTCTTCTGGTTCTTTTGGCAGGAACAGGTCTTATGAATTGGAATTGATAACAGGGAGAGAATACAAGGAAGAAGTGAGCCCTAAGGGAAATTATCTTATAATTTATAGCAACATGACAGAGAAGATTCAGAGGGAGACTTGCTGGGAGCCAGGCTTGTTCTGAGATGTAAATGGCTTCTCCCAGACACAAGTCCCTCAGCATTTATCATCCCTGTGGAAAATAACTAGGAAGGAAAGTGCAGCTGGGTCACCAGGCACACACCAGAGCAGAGGTTCTCAACCTTCCTAACACTGCGACCTGTAATACAGTTCCTCATATTGTGGTGGCCCCCAACCATAAAATTATTTCATTGCTCCTTCATAACTGTAACTTTGCTACTGTTATGTTACACAAAAATGCATCTCATGCCCTGGCCCCAGGCTTCTGTGCCCACTGGCCCCCATTCCCTAATCTTGTTTTTATCCAGCTGTCTATGCAGGCTGACTCCAAAGTCTGGCTTTACAATCGTCTCTCCACCTGGTTGCAGACTCCCCACCCCCGTCCTGTGCACAGATGCTGCCCTCAACTCATCCTTACAATCATCTCAGACCCTTGTCAACTCAAGGGTCACCTTCCCAATAGTAGTGGAACAGTCTCCTGCCTCCCTGGCAGAGACACCGCTCACGGAACCTGAAATCTCAGGAGGTTCTGTCTCTTTTCTACAACACTCATTCATGGATTGCCTAGGTGTATCTGTGCTGAAGACGTAAACACGAAGCCCATTTCTATGTTTAATAGGTTCATAATCAGTCATTCTCAACCTTCCTAATGCTGAGACCTTTTAATACAGTTCTTCATGTTGCGGTGGCCCCCAGTCATAAAATTATTTTGTTGCGACTTCATAACTGTAATTTGCTACTATTATGAATCATAGTGTAAATATCTGATATGCAGGATAGCCGATATGTGATCCCCAAAGGAGTCATGATCCGCAGGTTAAAAACTGTTGATCTAGTAGAAAGTCATTATACATATATATACACACACACACATACACGCACACACATACACACACACACACAGAGCTGTGTGTGGTGGTATGTGCCTTTAATCTCAGCACTCAGGAGACAGAGGTAGGGAGCCTGGTCTGCATAATGAGTTTCATGACAGCCAGGGCTATGTAGAGAGACTTTGTCTCAACAAAACAAAACAAATAATAACGATAATATGGATAATAATAATAGTAATAATAGTAATATTCTCCTACTTACCTTTCACAGTCCTTGGGAGAGAGGACAGAGAAGATCAGTGAGAGCATTCACTGACCTGTGATTTGTTTACAATCTTCCTCCTTTCTTACCCACTGAACTCAACCCCGTCAGCCTAGAGCAAAAACAGGGGTTAAGTGACTTGTCTTGCATCCATTACCATTCAAACTATTTACAGGCAGTTTGAGAAGAAATCCCAGCAAGATGGATGCTTCATCCCAGTGGCCAGAGCAGAGGGCATAAGGCATAAAGGCAGGCCTACCATGGCAATTAAAAAGGCAAGGACACGGGACAGAGATATGAGCTCACATAGTCCGCACTTAGCTAGCACCTAAGATCCTGATGCAAATACAGCAGTCATTCAGGAGAGCCACTGGCAGGATGAAAGAGCTGAGGCTCGTGGCCTATGATCTACAAATACCTGAATGAGGGTGACGTTCAAGCTTAGTCCCAGCCTCTGTCTAGGCCACCCTTGAATTTGAAAACCATTGTCTTAGCACTTTGACCTCAGTCCTAAAAGACCCTTTAGGTCAGTGATTCAATTCCATTCTGAAGCTGTGACAAATAAAGGTAACCAGGACTTGAACTAGGTGTTCAAGGTGTTTGAATCAGGCTCTAAGGCTGGGGAGCAGCAAAAATGAGGACTTTGGTATTCGCCATCAACACGGAAAATATTCACTGTCCTGAGTGTTCAGTGGGCAAGCCTTACCCAAATGCTGTTCTCAACTGAAGAGCAGCCCAGGGGACTTCTCGCTCACGTGAACTGTAGCTTTAAAAGAAAAGAGATGGAAGACAGAGCTTTGGTGAACAGAAGAGGAGTGACAACCTGCCCAGAAAGGGCACAAAGGGGACATCCGTGAGCACTGAAGGAGTGCTGGCAGGCCTGGTAGAGCCTGGAGGTGAAGAGATGGGTGCCCTGTGCATGGCCAGTTTTCAGACTCCACCAGCTATACTCTATTTTCCCTCCTCTGGGAGTCTTGTCTGGTGTCACCAAACCAGCAATCAGAATCCCTCTGGTATATTTTCTGTCACCATGAGGCTGTCTGTAATTGACTGGTTCAGCAGGGAAACTTGGAATAGGAGCTTTAATTTTTCTGGCACGGGTAAAAGCATTTATATCTGAAAGTGACCTTACAGAAGTACATTTGTAAAGGAAAGGGTAGTACAAAATCAGATAATACTTTTATGTGAGTGTGTGTGTGTATGTGTGTACATGTGTGTTTATGCAAGTGTGTGTATGTATGTGTGTATGTGTGTATATTATGTATGTGTATGTATGTGTGTGTATGTGTGTGTGAGTATGTATATATGTGTGTAGATATGTCTCTGTGTGTGTATATGATATGTGTATATGTGTGTATAGTGTGAGTGTGTATATATATATATGTGTGTGCATATGTGTGTGTCTGTGTAAAACATATTTTTGTGTAGATGTTTGTGTGTGTACACCTGTAAGGATGTGTCTGTGTGCACATACATGTACAGCTGGAAACTGACATCAGGTGTCTTTCTTAGCTGCTCTTCGTCTTGTGTTTTGAGACAGGCCTCTCTCTGGCCTAGAGCTCACTGGATTTGTCTAAACAGATGGACAGCAGGTCCTGAGGCTCCCTCTGTCTACCTCCCCAGCTGGGATTTCATGTCTGTGCTATCAAACAGGATTTTATATGGGTGCCGGGGATCAAATTCATGCCCCATTCTTATGGGGCAAGCATTTCACAGACTTAGCCATCTCCTCAGGCCTATAACTACATTTAAAACAAATTTTTTTTTCCCTGTTGATTCCAGCTCCCCACACTCCTTGACAGCAGTTCTCAAGGAATCAACTTAAGATTTTGGGGAGGAATATTATCTGACCTGTCACCAAGAATGCAAAAGGTAAGAAGCCCAATGTCATAATAAAACTACAATTTTATTATGCCTTCCGACTGTTTTAACACACTCATTATATCAGGTAATTCCATTGTACCTCTTGCCTGTTAAGGAGAAATTCATTTGCTCTTACTATCCAGTAGTTTAATGGCATCAGCTCATGTCCTGTACCATCTGTGCTCCTAGTTGGGAGGGGAAAAGAAAATAACCATTGGTGTGATGCTACATCAAGACATAGGTACCAGCAGAGCCACAACTTGTCTGCAGTAGCGTGATTCATCACGGACTTGCAACTGTATCTAAGGCTTTCTAGGACGAAGTGGTGCAGTAAGCAACGTGCCACCCGCAACAATAGCAGATACTTACACGGTGCCTTATTACTGTGCTTATGGCTACAGTGCCTGGTGCTTTACCCCCATGGATGCACTTCCTCCTTCCAGAGTGACTGTTTTGTGTTGTTATGAAACATGTATACAACTTAATTAATATCTGATTCCATAAAACATCTCAAATGTGGAAATTGGTTCCTCCACTTAAGAGTTCATTGCTGACAGAGCCAGGAAGAGACTAGACAGATATAGTCACAAGCCTTTTTGAATATACAATCAAGGAAGAAGGGAAAGGCATCTCTTTATGTGTGATGAGTATAACGAAAGGGGAAGTGAAATAGAAAAGCTTTTGTTCTTTTTTTCCCCTAGACTTTTCCCCTTTGATTTTTCCCAGCTGCTGTAGGCTCAGCCAACTTGGAAAATAACACTCTTGGAATCTGTGTTTATAAAATTAAGCTCAATCATGGCAAAGCAGAAGCCCTGCCTGGCAGGGAGAGTGAGAGAAGGCCCCGTTGTACTGCTGGCCACCTGCTACAGCGAGAGTTTCTAACATTTTTTTCTCTTTCAAGCATTTAAAAAAACCTCAGGATCTGTAATAGTGCTGAAGTCGGCAGAGAATGGAAATAGCTTCCCAAAGCACTCACTTTTAATTCTGTGTGTGGTGCTCCAGAAGATTCCTTGCCTGTTTAGATACGAGGTCTTAGCATTTGTGAGCCAGGTTAAAACAGAAGGCCCGGTTTATATTAACCGATATCAGAACATTTGACCCCAGCATAGCCCTTCATTTCTGAGTGCTTTGATTAACTAAGCAACATAATAATGATAATAACCCCTTCTGGTCATAAGACCCACTGTTGCTGAAGCAATCTGAGATTCTGACTTTCCTCCTGAGGCGGAGACTGTGATTAAAAAGGTGACTCACTGTGTGGATTCCACGCGGTTGGTGCTCATCAGTTTCGGAAAGCAAGTGTTGGCATGTGTACAAAGAGAGAGACCACAGGTAAACATGCCTGATAGAAGTGGGAGAATGTTTTCCGTCATGCCTGGTTGGATCCTAATTTTTTTTTTTTTTGCTGTTGTTTTTGTTTAATTTTCAAGTTCCTTAGAATGGGACTAGTAAGGTGTGGTTAGGGAATAAACAGGGCATTGTTTTTATTTTATATTTTCCCTAAAATAAAGCCAAGTGACCTGATGGGAGGCAGGATGCTGATGCCACTTGCCAGTGTCCCCCAGACTTCTTAGCATCACAGATGTACTTTTCAAAGACAAAGCCATGGGTACCATGACACCATAAAGAGAGAGATGAGAAGAATACCAGGTTCCTCTTAGTGCACGTAAAACTTGAAAATTTTCATCCAATAAGTGAGACATCTTCTGTTCTTTGCTTGAATCTTAACATACATACACACACACACACACACACACAAACATACATACATACACACAAGCACACTTACATGTACACTCTCAAGCTCCAATTGGGGTGGGGTGGGAGAGAGAGAAAACAAACCACACATTTTAGCTGAATGGAAGCATTCACAGGTGATAAAATTAAGTTAATAAGAAGATATTTTTCGGAGCCAGAGAGGCAGCTCAGCGCTTAAGAGAACTTGCTGTTCTTGAAGAGGACCAGAGCTTAGCTCCAAGCATCCACAAACCAGCTCCCTGTAAACCTGTAATCCCAGTTCTGGAAGAGTCTACAGCCCCTCCTAACATCTGCAGTCATTTGCATGGACATGTGCACATACAGACACAGACAAAACACACACACACACACACATAAATGAAAATAAAACATAAAAGGGATATTTTTCCAAATATAGAACACCACATTCTAAAGTTTTTATCATAGAAATTTGTCATGGCTTTCCACTTCCAGAACGGGATAATGATTAGTTTATGGTGATATATTCTCTGCATTTTTCCAAGGACACAATCCCAAGGAACCCAAACAAAGGAAAGCAGACAATATTAGCATGTTCTGTGTTTTTGATTGTCCCCAAATAGATGACAATGGGTTTTTTCTTCTTCTGCAGTTGAATTAAGTATTGCTAAGAACATTTATGTTTCCCTTTAAATATGGAAATTGGCCTTCATTCTCTCTGCTTTAAGATTATTCAGTCAGGGCTGCAAGGATGGCTCAGCAGTTAAGAACACTGGCTGCTTTTTCAGAGGACCCATGTTCAATTCCCAGCACCCACATGGCAGATCACAGAAGACTGTAATTTCAGTTCTAGGGGATCTAACACCCCCATATAGGCACACATGCAGGCCAAACACCAATGTACGTGAAAGAAAATAAATACATTTTTAAAAAGATTATTCAAAGTCCTTTCCTTATCCTAGTTTATCCATAGGCCAAGTGTTCAAGACTTGCTATGGGTAACCAGACCTCTCCTGCAGAACGGTGGTCCTGAGACCTTCACACAGCTGATGGGCATCCTATCTGACCTCCTGTGTGGGTACCCAGAGGGAGGAGGCTCTCGAGTGTTCTCCTTTAACTGGTATGAAGACAATAACTATAAAGCCTTCCTGGGGATTGATTCCACAAGGAAAGATCCCACCTATTCTTACGACAAAAGAACAAGTAAGTCTTCTGAGTCCAATAGGCAAATTGGCCTCTGATGTTGATTAAGATGATGGGTGGGGAATGTGGGGAGCTGGGCAGATGGCTCAGTGGGTAAAGTTCTTGCTGCATAAGCACAAGGACCAGAGTTCAAGCCCCAGAATCCACTAAGAAAAGACAAAGCCAGATGTGGTGCCACTTGTAATCACAGTTGAGGCTGAGACAGGAATATTCTGGGGTTTGCTGGTCAGCTGACTTCCAAGTTCCAAGCTAATGATAAAATGCGGGGGCTGGAGAGATGGCTCAGTGGTTAAGAGCACTGGCTGCTCTTCCAGAGGTCCTGAGTTCAAATCCCACATCGTGGCTCACAACCATCTGTAATGGGGTCCGATGCTATTACAGAGCAACAGTGTACATACATAATACATACATACATACATACATACATACATACATACATAATACATACAATAAATCTTTTTTAAAAAAAAGGAAAAAGGAAAAAAAGAATTTGACCTTAAAAAATGATAAAATGAGGTAGATGGCACACCTCAGGTTGTCCTCTGACTTCTACACACATGCATACACGTGCATGCACACTGCACACGTGCATACTCAAACACATACACACACACACACAAATACAAAAAAAGATAGGTTAGCATGGTGGGTTCTCAACCTCTGGGTTGCAATTATCCCCCCCCAACCCATCGAAAAGTACCGATACTTACATTATGATTCATAACAGTAACAAAATTACAGTTATGAAATAGCAAGGAATATAATTTTATGGTTATGGGAGGGGCCATCAGTATTAGGAAGGTTGAGAGCCACTGGGTTAACACTTCTAAGAAACCCCAGTCCCAGGGTCAATTCACCTTGCTCTAGTAAGTGGCCTTGGGCAAAGAGATTTTTCCCAGAAATTCTCCTTCCCCTTATATAGGCGAATGGTGCTCCTAGAAGACTGGACATGAGCCATGGGAGTCACCCACACCCACTTAGAAAGGGAGAAGAGGGGACATTGTCCACTGATGTGACCGAACTAGGGCTAAGTTCCAGAGGAAGAGAAGAGGGAGAGAGGAGAAGGCAATGCAGAGTCACAGTGGAGCTCAGGCCAATGGGGCTGGGAAGCCCCTGGCAAGCCTTCTGCCTCACTTTCACTATCTTGAGGTGGGATGGGCTGTAAAATTACAAAAAGACAACAAGAGACATAGCAAAGGAGTTGAATGCTGAGACAGCAACATACAACAAGGAAGAGGAGGAGTTAGTAGATGAGGAATTCTTTGAGACTACAGCTGAAATTGCTGTGGTGGGGTGGGGGGATGGGTGGGTGGGGTGGAGGGGCAGATTTGGGCTGTCACTCCCTTTGGTCTCTTGCAAAAATCACAAGCAGCCTCCTCAGCTTCTCTCTTTTAAGCAGAATAAACCACAAGAGCAACCCTGTCCTTTGTCTCACCATGGAGGCTGTAATCAGGGGGCACTGTGGCATTCTCCCACTAATGATGAGCTTGTTATTAGTGGGGTCCAGCCTAATAATTTACATTATTTTTCAAACCATCCAGTGTGGAATTGAATGAGAGATGAGCATGTGACTTGATGCACTAATGACCTTGTTTAGTTCTGAGCAGTGGGGAGCTTTGAAAAATGTCCCTTCTCTCTTGACAGCATCCTTTTGTAATTCATTGATCCAGAGCCTGGAGTCAAACCCTTTTACCAAAATAGCCTGGAGGGCAGCAAAGCCACTGCTGATGGGGAAAATCCTCTTTACTCCAGATTCCCCTGCTGCTCGAAGGCTACTGAAGAATGTAAGATCCCAGCTGGTGTAGTTTTCTTATGTCTCGGACCTCCCAGAAGGCAATGTGTGTGTGTGTGTGTGTGTGTGTGCGTGTGTGTGTGCGTGTAGTATGTGTTTGTGTGTTTAAACAGGCTCCTGCCAATGAGTCTCCCCTGACTTATTTTCCCTAAATGGATTCCTGGGTTTCCTCCTCCATGCACAGTCATGGTAGGAATGCCTCACTCCAGTGCCCTGCCTGGACCCACCCTCTCTGAAGCATCCTGCAATGGACTTTTCTTTCCCACTGTGAGACTTATATCCCTAATGGAAATATTCAGCATTTTTTAATCCTTGACTTCCTACAACAGGCAAAGATGGGGAGGATCCCAACTATAACTTAAGGGGCTTGGAATCAGTAACATCATTGTTGCACACATCTCTGAGATACTAACAAATTAGATCCTGTCAATCTTGGAGCCTGAGCAATGGCAATATTCTAGGAAAGGAGAAGCACTTCTAAGAAGCCCCTTGTGGGTTGGAGAGATGGCTCAGCTGTCAAAAGAACTGGCTGCTTTTCCAGAGGACCAGGGTTCGATTCCCAGCAACCCCATGGCAGCTCACATGTGGTATATAGGCATACATAAAGACAAAACACTCATATACTTAAAATAATAATAATAAGAATTTGTTGTTATTATTATAAAAAGAAGAAAAGGAGGAGGAAAGCTTTGCCTTCATATAACACCTTAAAGGTTTATGGTAAGGGCTGAAAAGACAGAAGCCTTATTCTCAGATCATGTGAGATTCTTACAGTTTCTTCTTACAGTTTCTTCTGTTTCTTTCTGTCTATTTTAGGCCAACTCAACTTTTGAAGAACTGGATCGAGTTAGGAAGTTGGTCAAAGCCTGGGAGGAAGTGGGGCCCCAGATCTGGTACTTCTTTGAGAAGAGCACACAGATGTCCATGATCCGAGTAAGGATGCTCATGACATAGGGGAGAGAGGAAGAAGTAGAAGGGCCATGGAGATAGTTCATTCCAACTCCAGACAGGCCAAGCTGTAGCAAACAGAACCTCAAGCATTAGCCTGGAAACTGTCACTGGCGTTGGGTGGGAAATGTGCTTCTTAAATTCTGTGGGACAATTTAAAAGTTGCCACAGGGTTAGTAGTTTTCCCAGTAGTTTTCATTTGAAGATCTCAGGTTCAAAAAGGTATATCTCCTGAAGAGGCTAGCTTTATACTGGCAAGGTGGTCACTTGTGTCTGTCTGGCCTCACTTGCAGTTTTGTAAATCCCAAGAGGCAAGAGTTCTCGAAACCCAGGGAATTAAAATGAGAACAAAACAGAAAGCCATAAAAAGGAAATCTTCTATATCATTTTTACATGCTCAACAATATCCCTCCCATACTCTGACTTGCATCTCCTCTGCCAGCTTGTTTAGTGAGCCTTCATGTCTCAATCAGTAATCGTTAAAAATCTGACATGAGCCGGGCGGTGGTGGCACACACTTTTGATCCCAGCACTTGGGAGGCAGAGACAGGCGGATTTCTGAGTTCAAGGCTAGCCTGGTCTACAGAGTGAGTTCCAGGACAGCCAGGGCTGCACAGAGAAACCCTGTCTCGAAAAAACAAAAACAAAACAAAACAAAACAAAACAAAACAAAACAAAAAACAACAAAAAAAAATCTGACATGATCTGAGAATAAGGCCAAAGAGCCTGTGGAATTCTTAATTTCTGTGACTATGTTTCTTCTTCCCAAGGATACCCTGCAGCACCAAACAGTAAAGGACTTCATAAACAGGCATCTTGGAGAGGAAGGCATTACCACCGAAGCCATATTACACTTCTTCCCTAACGGTCCCCGAGAGAACCAGGCTGATGACATGACCAGCTTTGACTGGAGGGATATATTCAACATCACTGACCGCTTCCTACGCCTGGGTAATAAATACCTGGAGGTAAGAGGCAGCAATTCACCTGAGGATCATAGTGAACCTATTAAAGATAACGTCATGGGTGAGGCTAGAGACCTGTTAGCCAGTCAGCTGGCATTGGATTCAGTCTTTCATCCTTCCCACAAAGACGTAAAGGGTTCCATGGCCGTCTGACAGCATCTTCTCCTCTAGGCTTGCATGTGACTGTCCTCGCATCACGCTAACTTCATGGCTCCTCCGGCTCTCTCCTTTTCCCTTTCAGCATACATCCATTCCCAGTCTGTGTCCCATCTGCCATTGTTCCAATGACCTTCTGGTAGCCAGTGTCCACCAAACCTTGAGTCTGAGTCTCTCTGATTTCTGAACACCCTTAACCCAAAGTCTTACTGGCGTGTAAGATTCAACGTGTGTCAAAAATAAACTCTCATTCTCCTTTCCTAGTAAATCCCTGCACTTCTTATGCCGATTAATTTCAGCAGCCTTTTCTCAGATTCTCAAGCCAAGAACTTCAGGGCCGTCTTTAATTTTCCTTTCTCCTTCACTGGCCGAGAGAGTGGTTCTAGTCCGAGTGTTACTTGGTGCCACTTCTGTGCTACATGTTTTTGTATCCACATGCCTTATCTCATCCCCCAGCAATCCCATGAAGTGTGTAATGTTATCGCTGCCAGTATGTAGACAGAGAAGCCAAGGCTTAAAGAGGTTGAATAAGATTCCACAGCCATTAAGAGTACCAAACAGAGTCCAAATTTGGGTGTGCCTGAATTCGGAGCCAGCCCTGATGACCTCTTTCTTCCCGGGTCACGCCCAGTCCCAGTGCTCTGTTTTCCACCTCCCAATTATCTCTCAACTCTATGTCTTGCTCTTGGGGCTCTGGGAGGGCTAGTACCAGCCTGTCCGAGTGGCTTTCTCCCTGGATTCCAGGGTTTGCTCTCTGTTAATCCAGGCATCCCTCCACGCAGACACCAGCATCGCATTCCAAACACACATCTGCTTGCATCACTCAAGTGTTTAAAGTCCGAATGACTCAACACGGAAGCATCCGGCCTGTTTCTCTCCATTGGTAATGCCTCAGCTGCTGACAGCCCTCAGTGCTCATCCTTACACCAGAAAATTCCACAGAAGGAGGGGAACGGGAACGCCTTTCTCACAGCATAAGCAATACCCCCAAAGGGCCCCCTCCCACGCCCCACTCCATCAGACTTCTGGGTCCTAGTGCCTGGGGAGGGGAGTAGTTCTGACTGGGAGGCCTGGAACACATGCGGCCGTGGGGGATTTTAAGCAAGATTCCTATGAAGTGAGGGAAGCATTGTCCCAAAGGAAGATGAAATGTGTGTCTGGTCAAGCCTTCAGTGACTTTCTTTTGCCACCCTCTACTTGTTCATTCTTGTTTTCTTTGTGGTACTGGGGTTAGAACCCAGGGCCTCATACATGCCAAGCAAGTGTCCCACCAGGGAGCTGCAGCTCTCCAGTCCTACACAGCTGCAATGTGAGACTTTGCCCTCAGGTATTCCTTCTGCTGTCTCACAGGCTTGGAAATCCACCCCTTCATGATCTACAGCCCTTCCCTCATACCCCTCAGGCTCCTGTTCAGGCAGAGTGAGCTGTCTGTGTGTCCATCTCTGGTTTGAACATCGAGGTGGGTTACCTGGCATTAGTAGGCACATTTTAGTCATCTTCAGATCTCAATCTCACAGCCCCCAAGATTTTTACATCTAAAGGTTGATCACACCCAGTGGGCTGGGTCTCAGCTTCCAGAAATCTAAGGCCATTAAGAGGCTGAAGATGCTTCTAGAAACAGGAAAGGGAGTTCATCTGAGGCCTATAGGAGTGAGCTCCTCCATCCTAGATGGTGGGTTCTAGAAATAACTCAGTGGTGGGGAAAGGCCTGGATTTATGTGTTCTTGGCTGTTCTTGAGGACTTCTGCTTCCCTGGGGCCACAGCGTTTCCCCAGAACCTCCTTCTCTGGAATCCTGGACATTGACAACACTGCACAGGCATCTTCTCAGCTAGTAGGAAGCATGGTGGCCGAAGCACCAGAGTTGAAGTCATCCCCATCTTACCAGAAGACAATAATGGCCTTGGATGCTTTTTATAAAGCATATTCTGAGCATCGACCCAGACCAGCTATTCAGAATTTCCATAGAAGAGCCCTGGTAGTGCTTGGATATTTACAGATCTGGGGGAAGCAGCTTGCGGTTCCCACTTACAGTTACCAACTGACCGCTTCCTATCTTGCAGTTAAGACCCCACCCCCAGACTAACCACTGCTACCAGTGCCATGTTTTCTTACTCTTAGAACAGACAGAGCTGGCCATGGGTATGGGTATGCCAGGAGCTGATTTATTCCTATACTGGTTCTCAACAATGTTTTTCTGAGGTTTATGAAGAATAATTCTTGTCTTTGACTTGACACTGTATCATGACTTGACTTTGTATCATGATATGAAAAGTTCCTTTCTTCCCTCCTTCGCTCCCTCCCCCTCCCTGGCTCTTTTCCTCCCTCCCACTGTCCCTCCATCCATCTCTCCCTCCTTCCCTCCCTCCCTCCCTTCCTTCCACACCGTGTTTAATATAGTGGTAATAGATGCATAATGGGTGTCATTCTCTTAAACAGTTAAGACTTACATCTCTGGGTTGAGATTTCGCTAGACTCAATGATCTACTCTTTGTTCCTCAGTCTCCGTAGCTGTGA
The DNA here is from genome assembly GCF_004785775.1 of Grammomys surdaster. Classification (NCBI taxonomy): domain Eukaryota; kingdom Metazoa; phylum Chordata; class Mammalia; order Rodentia; family Muridae; genus Grammomys; species Grammomys surdaster. The sequence continues at coordinate 18,262,245 of NW_021621323.1, read as the reverse complement.
AACCTGGATTTAAGGAGTATTTACCTGGTACTTGGCTTGTTCTGAGAATTAAATGGCTATTTCATGCAAGGCACTGTCACATAAGATTTGACGTTAATCACTGTCAAATCTTAATCGAAGTACAAATAAACCTGGCCTAAGTAGAGTCTAGTCCCTAGCTGGTGGCAAGCTCTGAACTCATGAAGCTGCTGACCATAGATCTAGCTTCTCAGCTGCTGTGACCTCCCCAGGGCTTTGACAGACAGACCACTGTGGCCAAGAGTCAGTGGCCTCCCAGTGGGGACCCCTACAAGGCTTTTGATAAAGGCAGAAGTGATGATTCAGTTCCTTATCATCTTGCCCTTGGGGGCAAGGGAAGCAAGGAGCGGGGGACAGGAAGGAGAAGTTGGCGTGGGAGAGACAGACAGTGAAGGACAGGGGGCCACAGCGGCCTACCTTGGACTTGCAGTGTCTGCTCTTGTGTTTTGGGCTGTCTGGAGGAGCCTTGAGAAACCTGAGTAGCATGCTTGCCATGGAACCCCTCTCTGATAGTTCTAAAGGTTTCTTCAGGACAGGGAAGCTAGTGTGTTGCCACCTATGCCTTATTTAAGAATGCCAGCTTGGTACCCTCTTTCAGTCGTGGGACTTGTGCTTATAATGAGTTTGGAACACTTCCTCACGGGCCAGTCTAGGAGCCCACATCCATGCCTACTGTAAAAGCAGAAAGCAAACCAAAAACATTTATGGAAAATTGGGCAAATGAGTTGTTACCCATAACGATGGGACACTTACTTGTGATACTAAAAAAATAACAGAAGCTTTGAGAACTCAGACCACACCTTTAAGCCTTTCCTCATTATGGGAAGCGAGTGATTCAGTAGATTCTCTTCTCAGTGACTAGAAGGGCTAAATCTCTTCCTTCCTGTTTAGGGTGAAATCTGTCCCATGGACGGAGCAACCTGAAGGATATCCACTCTCCTGAATCTGTCTTTTGGATCCAGGTTAAACAGCCTCACAGAGGACTGTCTGACCTGTCCCACGGGGCTTATGGACTGGAATCTCTGCTTCTTATGAGTCATTCTGAGAAATTTGACACTCTAAGGCTTGATTTTCCAAGTAGCAATACAAGGTCATTGTGGCAGACAGGATGAGAGAGGGAGCACGGAGGCAGAGCACTCAGCACGTCCATCAGACCTGTGTGTAAAGGCTAGGCTGTGGGGACTCTTCTTCTAGAAGGTGGAGTAGGACCAATAGCTCTTCAGAGCTGCTGTGAAGATATCATGAGACACGCTGGGCTCACACCAAGAGCATGTACACATGGCAGCTGCTGCTCTGAACCATGAACCAAGTAAAGAGTGTACCTTTTTTTATACTCGAAAATGCCTAAGGATTAGTCAAGGCTTCTCATGCTGATCTCTGGCTTAGCCCCAGTGAACTGGCTTAGAGTCACAGTTGGGTCGGTCTATTTCCAAAGCCTAGAAGGATAGCTCTGGGGCATGCTGGACTTGGACAGTGACCCAGAGGCCAAGAACCATTCTTATGGTTAGAAGGTAGACAGTTGTCTAGAGATAGCCATGCTAGTGACATTTGAAGACCTCTACACCGCTTACATGTGGAGAGGCCATTCCCAGACAAGTGAGGACCTTATGGGTAATAACTTATGGAGGGTATGCTGGTTTATTTGTTATTTACTTTGTGTGTATATGGTAGAGGACACTGTAGGGTATGTGCCATGACTTGTGTGGAAGTCAGAGAACAAATTGTAGAGTGATTTCTCTCCTTCTACCATATGGGCTTCTAGGGTTCAATTCAGGTCTTCAGGCTTGGTAGCAAGAGACCTTATCCACTGGGCCATCTTGCTGACCCATGTTTAGGTAAACATCGTAAATTCATATGCATGCACATTTTATTCATAACCTATATTTGTCTCTATCCACATGTTTTCCATAGAAAACACAATTACAAAAATCAACAAATTATCCCTCTGATTACCTTTTAGTTGAAATAAATATTTATACTTCTCCTCCTCAATTTTTTTTTCTTCGTTGTTGCTGTTCTGCAAAAGGTTAGGCCCAGCATAAATGAAATACTATTTACAGTTCACAGTGGATTTAAATTTCTTAGTACATTTGAATTTCAGGTCTTAAGTTTCATATCAGGAAGCTGAATTCAGCCAAACTTTTAAATAAAAATACCTCTAATCAAAGCATAAAATTGTACTTTAGTAACAGCTACCTTTTGCTAAGTCTCGAGGGAAAAAAATGTATTCACTAACTGCTTGTCTTTGGCTATCAGCTCAGGCAGTATGTGTATATAACGCTTTATGAATTGGATGGTGGTTATTTTCTTGAATTATCAGACTTTTTTTTTAACTACTTTTCTTTGGCACTTTTAATACTTCTGGCCACATGCCACCACTACCCAACCATGATGTTCTCAGAAAATGTATTTTTCAGGCTAACTTAAGGGGAAAGTTGGATAGAGAGATGAGGCCAGATTGGGTAACGTGTTGGAGAATTAGATGTGTAAATATTGGCTGGGTACCGGTGCTGCTTTCTTCTGTTAACTCAATGACCCCAGAGACTGGGAAGGTATTGTGGGAGTGTTAGACAGGGGACAGAAATCTATACCACAAGAGCAATTATTATTTCAAAGGTCATGAATTAGGTCCTAAGCAACTCATAATCACTGTATTTTATGCCTCTTTGATCTCTCTTATGCCTCTTTGATCTCTCAAAAACCTAGAACTCATGGTAGGCTTGGAACATGGGTGGAGGAGAGAGAGAGAGAAAGAGAGAGAGCGAGGCCCTGGGTGACAGGGCTGTGCTAGACACTTACCATCTCTTGTAGCCCTCCTATGAGCCAGGTAGCCATATTGCTGTCATTGTGTAGAATTTAAGGGAAAGACTCTAAGAGGCTTGGCTCCCTGCCACGTCACAGCAGGTAAGTGGGGACTTCAGAAGTCTAACCCAGACCTGTACTGACTTCAGTGATGACATTCTTTTCCCTGTAACATACGAGGTCCAGAGGCTCTAAAGTATTATTTGCTCAAATTACATATCAAAGCCAATAAAGATAGCAATGATTTTACAATATTTGAGATGAGTTGCATGCTCTCTCTCTTAAAAATAACCAGATTAAAATGAAAACTCAGAAAGTCAGAGTGTAGGTAATTCCATGAATTGACCTGGAATAAAATGACTGATAATTACTGTTAACCCTTGACTCCCCAGAAGCTCACTCTGTTCAGATAAAGCAAATGTACAAATCATCCAAGTCCTGACAGCCCTTCCCCATTCTCTCTTTCTTCTCCTTCTTCACATATGGCTACTTGTAGAGAGGCCTGTTGTCTCTCCTAGCCCTTTACCAGGTCTCCAGGCTCTTGCTGCTTCTGGTCAGCTCTCCAAGGAGATATTGCTTAAATTCAAGCCCGCTGTGAAATATGGCTTACCAGTCCTCCGGAATGTCTCATCATTGTGAAGGTAAAATGCCTCCACAGCTCTTTCCCATCCTCTGAGACTGCCCCAGACTTCTCAGCTGGATAGTGCAGCCTTCCCCTACCTGCTCTACAGCCCTGGTTGGCCACGCCCTCATCCACGATTCAGGTCTCAGTGGCATTCCTAGCCTTCCTCTCTAGGAAGAGCCCAGTCATGACATGTCCACACCCGACCTATGCTGGCCTCCACTTCGAGGGCTCAAACTCCTTCTTGTTTTTAGTTTCTGACTTCTCAGCATTCCTAAGTAGATCTCTAGTGGCATAAAGTAGACACCAATAAATACTAAAACTAAGCAGAAAATAATGTTTGTACTGAGCCTTAAAGGTTAAATACACTGGCTAAGAAAACCAGAAAGATTATTTTAGGCAGAAAAGAAAGTTTAGGCGCTGGAGAGATAGCTCAGTGTTTAAGAGCACTGACGTCCCGAGGTCCTGAGTTCAATTCCCAGCAACCACATGGTGGCTCACAACCATCTGTAATGGAATCCAATGCCCTCTTCTGATGTGTCTGAAGAGAGCAACAGTGTACACACATTAAAAAAAAAAAAAAAAAAAAGTAGCCGGGCAGTGGTGGCGCACTTGGGAGGCAGAGGCAGGCAGATTTCTGAGTTCGAGCCCAGCCTGGTCTACAGAGTGAGTTCTAGGACAGCCAGGGCTACATAGAGAAACCCTGTCTCAAAAAACAAAAAACAAAAAAACAAAAAAAATAAATAAAAAAAAAGTAAATAAAAAAAGTTGAAATGAGACACAGAGGTATGAACCTACTGGAGAAGTTCACAAGGAGCAGGAGCCTGGACAGAGAATAGATGTAACATTGAAAAATGCCGGTTGAAACAGTAACTTTTAGTCATCTGATGTAATTGTCTCCGAGGCTTACTGCCTCAGTCTGCCAACCCAGGCTTAGTCCTAGAAACTTCTAGCCTCCACACAATCTTCTCCAGGTCTAGAATGTTTTTAGCCTCTGAGACTTACTGCTGAATACACTCACCTGTTCTAGGGTTTTGTTTTGTTTTCTGACTTCTGGCTGGCTGGTTCAACTCAGCTGTTCTGGCTCAAACTCTTCTCCATGCTGACTGATTCGATCTGGCTTTTCTCTTGGCCTCTGACTTTTTGCTCTGTTTAGCCTGAAACAAACTCTACTGATTTGTTCTAATCTAGCTCTTGTTCATTCTCTGGCTCTTTCTATCTTCACCTTTGTTTAGCGTGCTCTCTCTTCAACCTCTTTCTGTAAAACTCTCCGGGTAAAACTGCCTCCTTTTCTTTTATTCTCTCTCATGCCTCTAATTCCTGTTTGTTTTAGTGAGAACTGAGCATATTCTATTCTGTCAAATCTTTCTTTGATTCATCACTTTGCCACTCAATTAGATATCACTTTTAAACATGGGTGCTTCCTTCTACAAACTAACTTTACTTTCATTGTTTGTGTGTGACTGTATTCCAGCCAGAGGGATTAAATGTGTGTGCTAAGGGCTGTCACATCACAACTAGAAACAAGTTTTTTTTTTTTTTTTTCAGTAAATAATACAATTTCGGGGCCCACCGTGTGAGTGTGATCAAATATCCTGCAACCTGATGTCTGGACTTGGCCAGTATGGCTCATAAAAGCTTCATTTATTCTGTGTGTGACAAGACAGTCTTCAATATCTATGTACAGGCTCTGTTACTAGGGACAATGTAGCTATAAATCTATCTGAAAAATGAGGCTAACCCAAGCTGTTCAGGTAACAACCAATAGTGGGCAGAACTCAGTGTTTGTGATACAGAGTGGTGGGTCCTACTGGTCAGCGCACACATAGCATTATTATTATTCAACACAGTAGCCAGCTCCAGGTGTTGTTCGAACAATGGAACAGGAGAGCTAAAGTGTTGGGAAGTTAATTAGTCAAGTGATGGTGACTTTCATTGGAACCAGCTGGGTAGAAAGAATGGCCCTGGTGGCTTTGGCTTTGTACCCTTGTGAGTCCTCGTTCTTCAACCTGGCCTTTCTATTTATTCCTATCCATCCATCTATCTATCTATCTATCTGTCTGTCTGTCTGTCTGTCTGTCTGTCTATCTATCTATCATCTATCTATCATCTATCCATCATCTATCTTCTATTATAGAAACACTTTTTTTTTAATCACATGTATTTCCTGCCTCTTTTTTGGTTAGCCACAATGCATTTCCTCACTCTTTGTGAGTGAATGTTTCAGAAGCCTGTTCACACTGCCTGATATATGTGGCAATACTATTTATTACAGCGCCTTGCCGCTAATTCACCGCCCCAAACAATCCAAATAGCTCAAAGTGATTTTACACTGTGGCTTTTTCCATGTAGTTGGAAATAAATCTTGAAGGTTGCAGTTTACATCTGCCAGGAAATTAATTCTGGGATGTTTGCCCACTTGCACGGTGTTTTTCAAAAGGAGCCCCAGGTGTCTGCATGAATGCTATCAGGCCCACAAGAGGCTTTCACTAGAGTTTATCAGCTGTTTTGGAGAGATGTAAGGCAGGATTAGAAAGCCTCAATGCCTCCCTTATCTCCCAAGACCGACCTAGATGCCTTTGAGGTTTCATGGTCAAAATATGGCTATTTATGCACAACTGTCAGCACAGTGTGCCAGGCGCCTTTGATTATCAAGTTCAAATGAAAAGAAGGATGTCTCCTCGTGGCCTCTGCTAGACACAGTTTACCATGCAATAGATAATTCCATGAATCTATGACTTAATGTTTATGAACTGGATACTGAGAGGTCACAGCTGAAGACGGGAACTTGCTTCCCCTGCAGCTTCTCCTCCAAGGTGATGTTTTGTTTAGCTGTGTCAACAAATGAATGTCTTCTGGCAAGGGCCTGGGCACAGCTGCTCCAGCCTTTCTCTTTCAGCTGGGTGGGTCTGGTGTGAACTTCACCTGGTGGTAGGAAGCTGCAGGAGACCTGGGGGAACAGGATAGTGAGACCCCTTTGTGTGCTAGATCTCTGCTTTGTTTGCTGTCAGAGGGCATTGTCCGGGTTCTCATTGAGATTCTGAGTTCCCGCTGTGACATTTGCTCAAAGTTTACCTCTGCTGCAGGGCATAGGATACTGGTTTTGTTCACTTTTCCAAATAGGTGTTCTGGGTTTATGTTGAGCACTTTAGCTAATCTTATTGTCCGGCACACTTCCCTAATCCCCAAGACGACTTAGAACACGATGGCATTTTAAAAATAGACTGTATGAAAAAAATAAAAAATAGACTGCATGGCCTTATTAGAAACCAGTATGTTGGACCTGACAATCCTGTCACAACTGACTACGTACATCCCAATCCAGGTCCTCTGCGAGGGATTTGTCATTAGCGCGGCCTCTTTCAGCACACACATGTTCTAATATACATGCCCCCAGCCAAGGTTTACCTTTGGGGATTAGTGTAAGTATCAGGAGGGAGTGAGGTCACTTGCCAGGAGGCAGGTGGCCTCCCCTTGAGAGTAATACACTTTGAATCATACCTGACTCATATTCAAAGTAGTTTCTTCCTCCTGACCTCATAAAGAAAGTTTGAGAAGGGTGACATGATATTGGTGTTTGGTTTAATAAAACCTTCCTCTAGGCAGCAGCAGCTGACCGTCACCCACTGGCCAACGGACAGCTAATAGATACCATCCTCTCTACCTCCCATTGCCCAGGTGGCTTTGGCTTTTGACCACAGCATTGTTCTGGCCAGATGGAGCACTGTGAATTAGCTCAGGACAGTCTGTGTCCTCACACAGATTATTTGAAGAAAATAACGGCTCTCCTCCCCTGGTGAACAACTGCCATTCATGAAGACTAACCTGGCAGGAACTTGAAAGTCGCTTGACTGTTGACGTTCAAAGATATTTTACAAAAACAAGAGTAAAATGGAATTTATAAAGCTCTCATTATTCGTAAGACCACGCAGTGTACTCTTGAGGATGAAAAGAGATTCTGCCCCGGGGAAGTTTGTTTCAGTGTATTTTGTGGGCTTTAAATGACCACAGTAACTGGCCTTCCTGTGATGCTGGGGATGAAATGTGTTCATATGATTAAAGCCCTTGGGCCAGTTAAGGGCATGAAGTAAACCATCAATATTTGCAGTTGCTGTTTATTTTTTGTTATGCTTCTGCCATGTTGGAAAGCAAACCTAGAAGCCACAGAAACAGCAAGAGGGGGTGGCAAGGAGGACTGTCGGACCCCAACACTGTGCTGTGTGCCTCTTCCCAAGGTGATGAGGAGGAAACTAGCTCAGAGATTTTAAAATAGAAGTCAGCGTTTGAGAACCTGCTAAGCTTTATGTTTTCCAGAGTATCAAGGTCCCCATCTAGGAAAACACATCAGGAAATATGACTGTGAATCAGCTGCCCGATTAAACAGCCAGGATGGAGCCCACGTCATCACAGGGGTCAACAATATCATTGAAAACATCAGCTGTTTATTCCAGTATACTAAGACAGAAGGTTCAAAGAGAATGAGCTTGATGCCCCTGGAAGTCATGTTATTAACACTGTATTTGTTTATATCAGCTCTTTTTTTTTCCCAAGAGTTATACCCTAGTTGAATCACAAAAAAAAAAGTCTTTTTTTTTTTTAAATGAATTGCTGCCAGTTTTTCATGAGTCTGGGATACGTAGAATTTTGTTCAAAGCCCAGAGGGGCAGCCACACAGCATCGGGGCTGGCAAATTCAAACTAATTCAGTTCAAAAACTACTTGTTGACACCCTAGCATGAGAAAATACTATTTCAGAGACCACGTTGAACAGAACACGACCCTGACCGAAAGGGACTTATTACCACTGGAACTGTGTTGACCCCATAGCAACAAGTGGCTCCATGAAACTGAAAGCTCAATGCTTAAGATGGCACTAATGCAACCTGTAGAATTCAATAGCCATGTGTGACCACTGGCTACCACATTAAACAGGACAGAGAGAGAACATGTTGGTCATTGCAGAAAATTCTACTAGACAGTATGACTCTAAGGCGAGAAACAGTCAGTAATATCAGGACTTTACATATCAGCCTAGTCCCAAAAGAACAGTGGGGGCCAGGCAGTGGTGGCGCACACCTTTAATCCCAGCACTTGGGAGGCAGAGGCAGGCGGATTTCTGAGTTCGAGGCCAGCCTGGTCTACAGAGTGAGTTCCAGGACAGCCAGGGCTACACAGAGAAACCTTGTCTCGAAAAAACAAAAAACAAAAACAAACAAAAAAAGAACAGTGGGGGACACCCATGCACACACTGGAACTTCCAAGGCCCATACTGAAGGCATACATGCAGTTTTTGCTTCTGTGCTGTGGTAAACTAAAACAAGGTTCTTCACACCTGTGGTCCCATTTGTTCCTGGTAATTCGAGAACATCAGACCACAGGCCTCTAAGACACTTCATCCCAGTACCTTTCGATGCTGAGTGAATGTGCAATATCCATGTGAAACTGCCGAACATAGCATTCACCTCTCCAAATAATTTTTATTTAAATTCAGATCATTTTAACTTCATTCTAAATGCTCTATTTCTTTTTTTATTGAGACATAATATTTATAAATTGTTATGGTAGTATATTGGGGTAGTTCAATTCATATCTATGATGTACAGAACCAAAACGATTACAAGCCCTTCTATCTCCTCAGGCACTAGTCTTTACTGTACTGGGGATTTCATCACAGGTTGTCATGAGCAATAGTTTACTCTACTGCACTGAAAGAAACCCCAAAGCGAACGAATGCTCCCTTCTAAGTCCCTACGCCCCATATTGAAAGTCTTTCCGGACCTTTTCCCAGCTACACCTCCCAGGCTCTAGCAGACACTATTTTATTCTTCTACAACTCTGACTCACTAGTCGCCTCAATGAGTGAGAAGCTGTGACATTTGTCTGTGTCTAGTTTATCTTACTCAAACACATCCCAGTTCTAAACTTAAACAGCCCAAACCTGATTAATTTATTGCTCATCTTTGTCAAACCTTGTTGTCTCCCTAAAGCAAACTTAAACATGTGTTATGCCTGTTTGTTTTGTTTTTCTGTGTGTGGTTTGTTTGTTTTTGTTCTTGAGTAGTTTTGTTTGTTTGTTTGTTTGTTTGTTTGAGACAGGGTTTCACTCTGTATCCCTGTCTGCCCTGGAATTCCTTTGTAGGCCTGGCTGGCCTCAAACTCACAGAAGTCTACCTGCCTCTGCCTCTCAGCCTCCTGAGTGATGGCATGTGCCACCACTTCCCAGATAGTAAACATGTGTTCTGTTACCTCCTTGTAGCAGCTCAGTTCCAAAGTGTCCTTGCTCAAGCAGCAGCTGCCGAACCTGTCCCCCACAGTGTCCGTATTGCTGCTGGGTTAATTCAGACAAACTGGCTGCAGACTGGCTTCCCCAGCTGTTTTAAGGGTCTATGCATTAGATACACACACACACACACACACACACACACAGACACGCACCCCACTATGAACAGAGTATAAGCTGCTTCTGCCTATAAGAGATGAAAATTCATTGGCGTGTGATGTACTAAAGTCCTTGTTTTTGGACTGGCCAGGGGTTTTTTTGTTTTGTTTGTTTGTTTGTTTGTTTTTTGGTTTTTTTCGAGACAGGGTTTTTCTGAATAGCCCTAGATGTCCTGGAACTCACTCTGTAGACCAGGCTGGCCTCAAACTCAGAAATTTGCCTGCCTCTGCCTCCCAAGTGCTGGGATTAAAGGCGTGTACCTCAACCACGGGGCTGGACTGGCCAGTTTTAAGCCTAGCAATTAAGTTTTGTTTGCAAGACAATGATTGACTGGAGAACATCTATTTCTTTAGCTCTGTGACCTGAGTGTCTACTCTTACATGCATTTCTTAAAGAAACACCAATCCAATTTCCTTTTAACATTACGAGTCTTTTAAGCCCTGCCTGACCTTGTTGGCCTTCACATGCATACGTTTCTCCTGCCACATCAGCTTGAAAGGTCCTTCCCTTTTATCTGGAACACTGAGACGACTACATGGGCATGTCCCAGACAGGACAACTGTGGTCAGAAAATCCAGTGAGGGTGGGTTTGTAACACCCCTCCAAGGAGACTGCTGTTATAAATCTCTGCCGTAGACTTCAGAAGTGAAGGGTTTACAGGGATCGAGCTGGGTCTGCCTCCTTCTTGTCAGTACTGTAGAGCTTTGCTCTCTGGTCCTTGAATTTCTGGTTTTTTAATTTCTCCTTAATCAAGTGAATCGGGGCTTGATACTCACCCTACCGCTGCCTGGTAGTTTTCAGTCCTCTGGAGCAGTGGTTCTCAGCCTTCCTAATGGTGTGACCCTCATGTTGTAGTGACCCCCCCACACCATAAAATTATGTTGTTGCCACTTCATAACTGTAATTTTGCTACTGTTATGAGTTGTAATGTAAACATCTGATATGCAAGATATCTGATATGGGACCCCAAGAGGGTCCCAACCCACGTGTTGAGAATCACTGCTCTTGAGCCTAACTTTCCTGGGTGAGGATAAACAAGAGTCATAGTTCAGCCTACAGGACACTTGTAAGCACATGGAGGAATCCATCCATAAGCCACGTAATGCTGGATGTGGGGAGTGGGCTGTGCCTCCCAGCCCTGGAGTGCCAGGAGGAACTCTGGGCCAGAGAGAGAGAGAGGAAGGCACTCTGGTTCTATCAGTCTGCCCTTAACTCAAAAGCATCTCTGCAGTTTCTTCCCTAGCACAAACAGGGTTCCAGCGGACTCTCAGGCTCTCCTGGCGTTAACTGTTCTTTAAAACCCGAGTATACTCAGCAGTCTAGCCTAGTGCTTCCTGCCGCTTCCCCATTGTTACCTGATCTCATTCCTCATACTTCTGTTTAGAATCCCAAGGTGACCTTACGATATTTTAGGGTTTGTCCAGAGTTCTCCTGGTCTCAGTCAGTCAAATTCCCAAATCCAGCAGACCAAAGGGTCACGTTCCAACCACTCACTATGTTTTACCTGATGTGTTGTGTATTGTGACTACCTGGGGAGAATTTTGTTGTTGTTGATTTGGTTTTTTTTGTTTGTTTTGTTTTGTTTTTTTGTTTTTAACAAAATGCTAGTACCATGGGCTTGCCTCTCAAGATTTGAAATAAAGACTTTGGTGCCTTTTTAAAGCCAGCCAATGCTCCAAAGCTTGAGGGACGATGGGAAGCACGACTCTATTCTTGCAGGTCCCCTAAGGCCACGGTACTGTTCCTCCTGGTCAAGCTGACCTCCATTTTCCTTCCTCTGCCTGCTCTTGGTGCTCACTGGTTCACTACAGTGCCTCCCTCATCAGGTCTGAGTTTGTCTCAGGAAGAGATTGTCATCTTTTCTCCTTGTACCCGAGGAGCTCTGTAGGCTCTGGCATGTTGCATATACTCTGTAAATATTCATCGAACAAATTAATCAAAGACAAAGCCATCTGACCTCTTGCGAGTTACATTCTAAGACTCATGGACACAGAACCCTCAGTGTAAATGAATACCAGTACAACATAGTTACTTTATCACGTCTGTACATGTGGACAATCTCTCAGTCCTCCATTTAAACGAAATTCTTACTTTTGTTCTTTTATGGATTTCTCTCCCTCTTTCTCTCCCTCTCTCTTCCAAGTGGAGAGAAGAGATATTGAGTTAGTTCCGCTTTCTCACCATGAAGCTGTAAATGAGAATGATCTCTCAGATGAAATTATTTTAGCTGTCTGTTTCTTTGCTTTCCTCTTCCTGGTTCATCCCTCAGCTGGATAGCCTGTGTGTGTTTGGAGAGAGCCAGGAAGGTTCAATGCCAGGAATGTTTCTCTCTTTAAAAGTCTTTTATCCTCAGGCTTTCTGATCTTCAAAGCAGCCTGTGTCTACCGTGACCCCACTCCCTCGCCTCCCCATGCTGGGGAGTGAGAACCTTGAGTATTTGTGTCATTTTGAGGACTTGCATATTTGGACCGTCTTGGACAGCTGGACAGCACTGTCTCCGTTAACTCTTCAGTGATAAGAGCCTGTCATCATTTCTAGGCCCTTTGCACCCCTCCCCCTGGACCTAGGCACATGAAGAAATTAATGGCAGACCCTGTAGTTAAATACATATTTGGTGTATAGGTCTTTCTGTGGGAGACCCATCCCTTGGGCAGTAGAGTTTCTTCTGCCTTTTTGTTTACAGTTGAGTCTCAGACTCTCTCCACTTTTGTGATCATCTGCAGTGTCTGGTCCTGGATAAGTTTGAAAGTTACGATGATGAAGTTCAGCTCATCCAACGAGCCCTGTCTCTCCTGGAAGAGAACAGGTTCTGGGCTGGAGTGGTATTCCCTGGCATGTATCCCTGGACCAGCTCCCTACCTCCCCATGTGAAGTACAACATTCGGATGGACATAGATGTGGTGGAGAAGACCAATAAGATCAAAGACAGGTGATGGTTCGGTCTTGAAGGGTTTCTCCAAAATTCACGGTGAATTGTATTTGAGAGAGAGTAGAGGGTTGTGGGTAAATGTAGCCTATGCATCAATGAACTAAGATGGGAGAAATGACGCTAAATGGGAGAAAGGGTGATTTGTGCAGACCCAGGTAGATGGAAGCAATCACCTTGTGAGTCACGGCCATTGGCGTTAGCACTGTGACCCAAAGTAGAGCTGGATAGTCCGGGAAACGTTCAGGACATCATTTCTCAACCTGTGGGTCACGACCCTTTCACACGGCTGTCCTAAAACCATCAGAAAACAGATATTTACATTATGATTCATAACAGCAACAAGATTACAGTTATGGAGTAGCGATGAAAATAGTTATGCTTGGGGGTCACCACAGCAGAAGGAACTGTATTAAACAGCTGCTGCTTTAGGAAGGCTGAGAACCACTGCTTGAGGAGACTATGTCAAGGTGTGGGGTAACCTGGGCTTGTGAAGTGAGTTGTCCTCTCTTGCACTTACATCCTTTTCCCTTCATCCTGTGCCTTCTTAGGTACTGGGATTCTGGTCCGAGGGCGGATCCTGTTGAAGATTTCCGGTACATCTGGGGAGGTTTTGCCTATCTTCAGGACATGATTGAGCAAGGAATCGTAAGGAGTCAGACCCGGGCAGAGCCTCCAGTTGGTGTTTATCTCCAACAGATGCCTTATCCCTGCTTTGTGGATGACTCGTGAGTCCCAGACCTCAGTCTTCCTCCCTGAGCTGAAAACCAGCAGATGGGGGTCTCTCAGGCTTCACTGTCTCCTGAAGGAACCCCAGGGGTGAGGGCCAGATTAAGGAGACTAGGGTCCTGACTGAAGAAGATGCTGGCTTGGCACTCCACACAGAAGCAGAGGGGAAAACAAAACGATAGGGTGTTGGGGGTACGAAAGGGAAATTGGAGGTTCAAACAATAGGAGTGAGGTTGAAGGGGGGATGCCCGCTGTTTAAATTTCCACTTCGTAGTATGTTTGGTATGTGGAAGGGTTCTGGTCAGGGCGTTTTCCCAGTGATTGCCAGATCAGCAGATTCAGACTGTGTGACAAGTAGGTCTGGTACCTAGGAGCCTCAGAAGAACGCAGCTCCTTCCCCAGTTAACATTCCTATGATGTATGTTTGGTGAAAAGGTAGAAGAATGTGTTGAATGAGCTCTGGTCTCCCTCTCTGACCACCCCCGATCCTAAGGCCTGTCCATCCTTTGGCCAGAAGCATGCTAAACAAACAGCCGGCTGTTTTGTTGGAAATAGATTTTGGAGTGGTGACAAAAGGGACAGAGGGGGAGAGGTTCTCAGAAGGCTTACTATCATGGTAGATGGGGTCAGAAACACTCCCTGACCTCTAGTTGGCTTAGCAATTTAACTCCTGGGGTGTTGAGAACACCGGCAAAGTCACTGTTTCATGGATGTGTGTGACTGTGGGGTCTGGGAAGCAGAGACTGAAAAATGTGGAGAAAAGAGTCCAGTTGCCAGCTGGAGAGATTGTAAAATAAAGCCCAAGTGCATATAGGAAAGCAGTGCTCAACACTGTGGCCCCACCAGGTCTCCAGCTCTGCAGAAGACTGCAGAGATAACAGTGGCTGTTCAGAATTCAGTTTTCCTTTGGGTAAGAGGCAGAGATGTGAAGTAGACCCAAGGGCAAGAGCCCAGGTCCACTTTCAGGGTCAGAAGGGGAGGGGCTGGCAGGAAAATGGGTAAGTGTGGAGAGCCTGTGTGAATTGGAGTCATTCAGTATGGGAGAGCCCTCTGGCGGCCAACTCCAGAAGTGCATGGTTTTTTGTTGTTTGGTTCCCTCCCTAGGGCCATTTTGAGTGAAACTATCCTCCCACGCTGGCATTGGGCCCTTCCTTTGACAACACCCAACAGTTTCAATAGATAATAATCCCAAAGGCTTTACCAGTGCATTATTCACAGGGAAAACCTGTAACGCTTACCCTAATGGGATTCCATTGTGTCAAATCTGTCCTGCCTGCTAAGAACCTATCCCAGGATCTACTCCACTTACGAATGGCTGTTGGAATCAATGGCTATTGGATCATTGCCTTGTTCAGACCACAAGCTATACTGTCAGATCTATAGTCTTTTCCACAAGCCTTTATGGGAAAGATCTATATTATATGACAGAGATGGTGTGGTTTTATTTCTACACTTTACTTATAGAGCATCCATCCACATGGGCTGTCCGGAATGGCTCCATCTTGCCTTAATGAAAGTCATGGCAAATGTGAAAGGTATTTAAGAGAGTTCAACCTAGCGAAGGTCCAATGATTTATTTCTCTGCTTTCCTTTGGACTTCATTCACAACTCGCCATTCAATAAATACTTTCACCATCTCCACCAGGTACAGACAGCTCTGTTCTGCTTTTTCTTCTTGCTTTAGCTTTATGATCATCCTGAATCGCTGTTTCCCTATCTTCATGGTGCTGGCGTGGATCTACTCAGTCTCCATGACTGTTAAGGGCATTGTCTTGGAAAAGGAGCTGAGGCTGAAGGAGACCTTGAAAAACCAAGGTGTCTCTAATGCTGTGATCTGGTGTACCTGGTTCCTGGACAGCTTCTCCATCATGTCCATGAGCATCTTCCTCCTGACGCTGTTCATCATGGTAAGCCAGGTGGAGAAGACCCTCACTTTTTTTTTTTAAGATGGTTTCATTGTTTCTGCTCTCCTGCTGTTAATGAGCATGCACTTGGACTAGTTAGCTGAGCATTAAAGACAGCAAGATGGGTAATTCTCTGACTTTCAAACAAGGCAGGACCCTTAGAGAGCCAGCACCCTCAATTCCCTGCCCACCCCCAAAAGGAGCCATTGTATGGTGGTATCTTCCCATCTCCTTCTTCTTGCCTAAGGGACCCACTCACTGTCTACGTAGGTTTTCCACTCCATTTCATGACCTCATTTAGGCTGCTATTAGCAAAGCCCAATTCAGAGCTGTTGTGTGCTCAAAGGTTGCCTCTTCTTTCAAAGACATATATGAGTTTAAAAAGAGTGTTTCCTAGAATTATCACTCCAATATCTGGCTACAGTTAGGTCATGGCAAACACTATTAGTGGTATGAAGGGAGGAGATCTGGACAGTTAACCTGTCAATCAGCCTCATGGCCAGGCCATTAGTTTCACCAAGAAACATCCTTTTGTCTGCAAAAATCTCCAGTGTTAGCATTTCCTCTAGGTTCCCCACAACAGTTTCCTAGTATAAAAGGCCTCTCTATCCCCCTCCTCTCTTTCTGCATTTTCTTCCTCTCTCCCCTCGCATTCCCAGCTGGACTCTCCCCTTCTTTCTGTCTCCTCTCTTTCTGTCCTCTGTCCCCTTTCTTTCTCTGTCTCTACTCCCTTCCCCAGAACCCCTTCCCACATCCCAAATAAACTTTTATACTAGACTTGTCGAATGACTGATACCTGGTGGGGGGGGCAGTGCTCAGCATGAGCCCGATAAAATATAATATTGTATGCTAATATAATGATGATGCTGTATAAAACATATCCAAGGACTCTGTATGTATGTATTTATTTATTTATTTATTTATTTATTTATTTTGGTTTTTCGAGACAGGGTTTCTCTGTGTAGCCCTGGCTGTCCTGGAACTCACTCTGCAGACCAGGCTGGGCTCGAACTCAGAAATCCACCTGCCTCTGCCTTCCAAGTGCTGGGATTAAAGGTGTGCGCCACCACTGCCCGGCATAGAAGCATATTTTTTTGGACTTGTTGAAATATGAGTACACCACTCACTTGGTAATTGTTGATGTTGTATCGGATGGAAGTTGGTTTCTGTTATAGACCCAGCAAGCTTGTTCAGCTTCATCACTATCATCATATGTGTGAAGATGTGCAGAGGGCCACAGACTGGATGAGTGTCTTCCATTCCATGTTGGATCATGGCTATCTGACCTAAGAACGCCCCTCATATATGCTGTCCAACTAACACATATCCGTTTAATCCAAATCCCCTTGTTTTCTAGTAAAAAGTCTTTAACCTAGTGCATTCTATCTCTGCTGTGACACTATGACCCAGTGGGCTGTGCTGTCAATCAGAACCCATCTTAGAGTTCCCTTAGAACCAATGCTGAGGTGGAGGCCATTCTATTCAAACAACCTCGCCCCACCCAGCCCGGCTTGCTGCTTACAAAGAATACCAGAGCTCCACAGAGGTGAAAGGAGCAGCCCCGCCCCCTTCTTATCCACCAGAGGCCCTCTGCTCTGCCCCACACCTCTTTCACCAGTAGGTGATTTGTATCTTTAGAATTAAAAGAGTCCGTGAGTAAACATCTAGCTGAATAGCTGACTTCTTACTGATAAGGAACACAGAGACCTGCCTGCCTACGAATGAGGTTTTAGGACTTCAAAGCTCTTGGTACGTGAGGTAAAGAGTGTTCACCAAGAGCTTCTAGCTCAAAGACGCTTCTCCTGTGGGAACCAGAACACTGTTCCAATAATGACGGAAACGGAGCTTTCCACACCAAAATAAGGTTTTCCTCTAAATGACTCCCACCTCCCCCTTTTTTTGCGTGTCCCTTCCTCCGCAGCTCTGCTGTGCAGGAAAGAAGCTGGGAGCAAAGACAATGGGAAGGTTCCATTGTTATTCAGTCCACAAGGAGCAGAAAGGAAAGCGGCTAGAAGAGGACCG
Organism: Grammomys surdaster; assembly: GCF_004785775.1. Classification (NCBI taxonomy): domain Eukaryota; kingdom Metazoa; phylum Chordata; class Mammalia; order Rodentia; family Muridae; genus Grammomys; species Grammomys surdaster. The sequence goes on along the minus strand of NW_021621323.1, from coordinate 18,244,784 downwards.
GTGAGGCTGGCTGAGTGACTGGCATCCACCAAAGCCCACAGTCTAGATGTTTGCAGGACTTCGCTCTGGGCTCGGATAGAAGGTTGAATTCGTTCTACAGAGAGCAGTAAAAACTCTCCAGTGCAGTTGTGACCTTTTTTGAGATTTCCTCAGACTTAGGTTCTACTTAAGTGCGGCTCCCTTCCATCCCTCCCTTCTGCATACTTCCTCTCCATCTGGTTTTCAATCGGTTCCCTCAGTGCCCAACAGGCACAAGAGCATGAAGGAGAAATGCTGGCTGTGGCAGATAAGAAGCACATTAGTTCCACTTGGTTCTCACGGGCTCAAGACAGATATCGCTGATTGGTCTTTCTTTCCTATTGAGAGGAAAGCGGTGATTCAGGGAAATCCTTAATCACAGATCAGAGCCCATTCATGAGATGAGGCAGTTCCCAAAGATGGAGGAACAAGAAGAAAAATGCAGGAAGGAGAGCACAAGGCCGTTTGGTCTCGGGAACGCTCTGCTGTGTGGCTTGTCTGTGGTCCCCATTACACCACAATTCAACTATGTCCCATTGAACTATGGGAGGTGGCCTAGTGAGTATTGACTCTGCTCTGAAGGCTGAGAAATCCTCTCAGAATTCTTGCACCTTTGTGTTCCCAAGAAAAGAATGATGAGATCGAAGTGTATCTGAGAATGCAGAATTTGGATAGACCTTTACATAGGGGCTTGTGCTAAAGGGGGCACCAGCAGGCCTAATACAGCTGACTAACACAGCTGAACATCTCAGTCTGCCCTACAATGTAACTGGGCTTGTTCAGAAAAAGTAGCTAGTTTGTTCCTATTTTCTATATAGACAATGGGAAAGATGCTGAGTCTGTAGGTTCTCTTTCTTTCCTTCGTTCTTTCTTTCTTTCTTTCTTTTTTTCTCTCTTTCTTTCTTTCTTTTTGTTTTGTTTTGTTTTTCAAGACAGGGTTTCTCTGTGTAGCCCTGGCCATCCTGGAACTCACCCTGTAGACCAGGCTGGCCTCGAACTCAGAAATCCACCTGCCTCTGCCTCCCAAGTGCTGGGATTAAAGGTGTGCACCACCACTGCCCAGCTCTGTCCATAGGTTCTATGAAAAGCATTCATGGATGAGGAGGACCAATCCACTTCCAAAGGCTCTAGATCCATTACTGATGTCTCCCCCCTGTGTGAGTGGCAAACCTCAGAAAGCAAGTGCTAATAATCAGTCAGCAGGCAGAGCCCCAGGCCAAGGTCAGACTTGTTTTGAGCAGATCTCTTTGTTATTGTTGCAGGGTACTGAGAGACCTAACCCTCAGGTCTTCCTCCCTTGCCTGAGCACTGTCTCCTTCCCACTATGAACTTGCTGAGTTGGTCCATAATTACTGCTGAAAGACAAACTTAGTCACATTAAGATATTTTTATTTTTTAATATTTTTACTCTTTGAAAGTTGAATACATGTCTACAAAGTATATGATAATATCCACCTACTCTCAACCACACCCGTCCTCCTTAGGGTCCCCCCATTCCATGTCCCTCCCCCAGCTTCATGTCTCTTTTTCATGTGATAACTCCTGAGTCTACTTAGTGATACCTGAGTGCACATAGATGTTTAAACATCCCCTGTGGCATGAACAACCTCCCGAAAGCCAAATGTCCAAAGGACAGTCAGAGACTCTCTTCCCCTTAGTAGCAGTCAATGGCTAATTGCTCTTCTGATGGGGTGGGGCCCCTAAGCGCCTTCCTTCCCTTCAGTGCTGGTATGTTGACTGGCTCAGTCTTGTGCAGGTGATCCCAGCTGCTGTGAGTTAATATGTACCATAACCGTGTCGTGTCCAGCCATCAGCACTCCACACTTCTCCCCACCTGCCAGCCCTTCCGTTCCTCACATCCTCTCAGCCATGAAGTTCCCTGAGCCTTGGCTGGTGGGAGGCAGATAGAGATGACCCGCCTGTCTGTCCTCAGCGTTATTCAGACTCTGGCACTCTGGCCAGTTATGTGTCTCTGCCGCAACCACTATCCACAGCAAGGGAAGCTTGTCAGACCAAAGTTGAGGGTAACACACATCTGTGGGCACAGACATAAACATTTAGAACAGTGCTTGCTAAAATGATCTCTTACCAAAATGATAGTAGCTTCCACCACTGGGCCTGTTATCACGGGCTTTTGACCAGCTTGGCGGTACCAAGCATCAGTGGCTCATAAACCAGGCAACTCTAGACCACGCATGGCTCAGGGCTTCCCTAAGGGACTGGGGAAACTCAACAAAGAAAATCTTGATTTTTAAAGTCCCCACTTAGAGGCCAGATGGCAACTGCTGACTGGGTTAAGTTACTGGGCAGTTAGGGTTTGGTTTATTGGTTTAGGAGCCCAGAACACTGGAGCTGCCTCAGCCTAATGGTTTCCCAGTTAAAACTTTTTTGAAATGAAATGTTAGTGCTGACGAATGAGCCTTGGGTAAGACAAAAGAAGTCAGTGCTTTGGGGTGTTCATGTGGAAATTCAAGGACTAGCGACCGGTGCGTAGGAGCCCCTTCTAGAGCAGCAGAAAGCTTCAGACGGCTCTGGCATCAGCGCACACAGGAAGGCATCCTGAATGGACCCCTGCCTGGGGAACGAGTGAGAATGGCTGATACATGTTCTCTTTGGTTTCAGCATGGAAGGATCCTCCATTACAGCGATCCCTTCATTCTCTTCCTGTTCCTACTGGCCTTTGCCACCGCGACCATCATGCAGTGCTTCCTGCTTAGTACTTTCTTTTCCAAGGCCAGCCTTGCAGCAGCCTGCAGTGGGGTCATCTACTTCACCCTCTACCTACCACACATTCTGTGCTTTGCCTGGCAGGACCGGATGACAGCCGACCTGAAGACAACTGTGGTGAGGCCCTAGATGACGGTGTAGATTTCCTCTTGAGTGTGTAGCTTCTTGGCCTGCTCTCCAACATGCTCTCCTTTGCCCGTTGACTTTTTGAGAGGCTAAGACACAGCCCAAAGGTTTGGGAGCCAGAGAGAAAGCAGCCTTCACCCCAAGCAATGTAGCAGTTGTGCCTCCCCACACCTGTTTGACTAGTGTGCCCCAGGAAACTGTGGGGAAACCGAGTCAGCTCCTGGCCTCCCTTGTTTCTGCGCGAGAGGAGAACCAGGTGGCCCCTTTTCTTCACTCTTCTTTTCTTCCTGTTTGGGAAGCATCACATGAGAGGAAGCTTGCCCCCTTACTGTCTGTCTGCTCCGAAAGACATTTGCCATAATTAAAACGGGGCTCATTATTCCAAAAGGAATGGATCGGTCTCCGTGTCTTTCCTGTACTCTCGCAGTGTATGCAAAAAGGATGCAGAAATGAGCCCCACCCACCCCCACCCCCACCCCTACCCCCACCCCTACCCCCACCCCACCCCCACCATTAGTCTTGAGACTTCGAGAGAAGACTCTCGAAGCTAACTTCTGATGGCTTGAGAGACCTCTTAGTTCAGAGTTCCCAAATGAATATAGGTCTTTTCTCTAATTGTTTCCAAGTGGGCCATTTCCACCCTCTCATTAGCCAGGGCTAATCAGCCTCAGCCCTAAAGGGTGCAGTTTTCTGCCCCTCCAGAATCTCCCAGTCTCGGTGTTACATCAGTAAGGACTACTGCCTGCCTCTCTGCTAGAAGAACCTGTTCTCAGGGCTCCCAACTCTGGGCATCTGCCTCCTATTTCTCATGTTAAATAAGAAGTTAATTACCACTATTTATAGCGCTCAGTTTTCTAAGACTATCACAATGGATAATAATAAGAAACTCCTGTGACTCAGGCTGTGGGCAGAGCTGGGCAATTTTGGTAATCGTAGGGTTGTTACATGGTACTGGGAAGCCACAGCTAGCTTCTCGGACCTACCAGGAAGCTTCAAGTCTGGCAAGCACAGATAAGCGCTGGATTGAGTTAATTTTAAGTGTGTGTGTGTGTGTGTGTGTGTGTGTGTGTGTGTGTGTGCGTACATATAGCAAGAGGGTTTTTTCCTTTGGCTGAGAGATAGTCTGAACTCTATCCAGGGTCTTCCAAATTACAGAGAACCTCTCATCAAAGGCAAGTATGTTCTGAGGAGTCAGGGACCACCCATGGTGACTTGGCAGGGGCACTTCCTCGTCAGCCTTCTTTCTGTATCACTTCTAGTCACTGGACTAGTTTCTGCACAGAGAACCTAAGAAGAGGCTAGAGCCCTTGCTGGCTATAGGAAAATGATGACTTTGGGACCCCTTCCTTTGAGAGTCTCTCAGAACAGCTCAATCTGGTATCTTCATTCTACCCAGAACCGTGTGGTCTTTTGAAAGTGTAAGGGAGAGGGGAAGGCAGAGGAAGAGCGGGAGGAGCGTCCTCCCTTTGGAGTCTTGTATTATATCGCTTCTTTATCTTCTCATTTCCGCCTCATTTTACTCTGCGGAGTAGGTGAGAGGTGGCTCAGGAGGTATCAGGTAGGAGTTTTTGACGTCTGCCAAACATTTCCAGAATTCTCATCCCGTGAGAAGAGCGCTTTAAGCCCTCCCTGAGTGGTCTTGCAGTCAGACACAACACTTTGGCCATCTCGTCCCTCCCCTGCCTGTGGACCTCTCCCTGCCCCCCCCCCCCCCCCGTTGTTGTCTGTTTGCTTTATTGTCTCTGCTCCTTGCAGAGCCTGCTCTCTCCTGTGGCATTTGGGTTTGGCACCGAGTACCTGGTCCGCTTTGAAGAGCAAGGCCTGGGGCTGCAGTGGAACAACATTGGGAAGAGTCCCTTGGAAGGGGACGAGTTCAGTTTCCTGTTGTCCATGAAGATGATGCTTCTGGACGCTGCTCTGTACGGCTTGCTTGCTTGGTATCTTGACCAGGTTTTTCCAGGTAAGCAAGGAAAAGTAAGGCTGCTTTATCTCCCCATGGTCGAGGAAATGGGATTCGTCAGATGCAGAGGTCTAGCCCAACCCTTTAGCATTAGCGTTTTCATTTAGAAGTGAAAACTCCACCAACACACTACTGTCTCCACTTTAGAAACAGGTCTAGAATTGGACCTGGGGAGATGGCTCAGTAGGTAAAAGTGCTTGCTGTGTAAGTGTGAGGGCCTGGGTTCGAGTCCCCAGAACCCACATGAAAGCTGAGCCTGTCTGCAAGAGGCTGTGGAAGTGGAGACAAGTGGAACCCATGAACTCGTTAGCCAACCAGCCCAGGCTGAACAGCTTCCCTTTCAGTAAATGAACCTGCCTCACTGGATCAGGTGGGGGGTAACAGAGGGAGACAACAAGTCTAGCCTCTGCGTGCATGCTGGTGAGTGAGTACCCGTACACATGTGTGAACATGTGTACATGTGCAAGTGTACATGCACACACATCTTATACAGAGAGACAGAGGGGGTAGGGAGAGGGAAGAAGAGGGAGTGAGAGGGAGAAAGAGGAGGAAGAGGAGGAAGAAGAGGAAAAAGATGAAGAGGAGGAGGAGGGGAGGGAGGGAGGAAGAGAGAGAGAGAGAGAGAGAGAGAGAGAGAGAGAGAGAGAGAGAGAGAGAGAGAGATTGAGAGATTGAGAGATTGAGATTGGGAGACAAGTCTGGAATCTGCTTCCTTGTCATCCCTGGTCCACTTTCCATTCCAAGCTTCCCTGCACAGCTGTGTCTCCTCACTGCACGCACGCAGATGGAGAGTGTTGCAATCTAGACCAGATGGTGTCATCACCTCTGTTCAAATCCCTTCCTGGTCCTTTCCCCTCATTCAGAGTAAAACCCAGAGTCCCAGCCCAGGCCTGCTAAAGCTTCATCATCTGGTTTCTCCTATCATCTGCATCTCCTGAACCCCCCCCCAAGGCCCCAAACTGTCCCCCCCTCTGCTCTAGCCACTGTGGCCTCCCCACTCACAGCCAACACACTGAGCTCACTTCTCTTCGTCACCTCCATGCCTGTTTTCACCAACAGTGTCTTTTTCCCCAGGCTATCCCTCCTATCAGCAGGGTCCCTTTGGCACTTTGCCCAGGTCTCTGTTCAAATGTCACCTTATCTCAGTGATCTTTCTGGACTGAGGCTTGCTAGAGCTTTATTACTGTATGGCCAGTATTCCCTCCAGGGTCCTGACTCTTTAGCCTACTTTTTAAGAGCCCTCATCACCACCTGACATGATGTCACCTTACGTATTCATTTGTTGACTTGCTGCCCTTCCTAGGATATGAGCCCTGGAGAGCATGGACATGATCTGTTTATTTCACTGTGACAGCCTGGGAACCCTGGCTAGTGCTTAGCATTTGGTGGACACTATGTAACTAACCTGAAGTATAGAAAAGTCAGTTACTGGACTGAAATTAGCTATTTGCAAAGTTTTGTATCCACTTTGCAGAAACTTAGATTTTTTTCCTTCAAATTAGCCAGTCTTCATCTGAATGGCCTTCATGTCAACCAGGAATCTTCATTGTATACTGACATCTGGGTCTAGCTCTTGGTGTTATGGCCAGAAGCAGACAGAGAAGAGCAAGGCTGGGCATGGCCCCTGGGAGGAACAAGCTGATGGTTCTTAGGAATAAGCAGATGGGACCAGCTGGGGGCAGACTGTGACCTCAAGTGCAGCCTGGGTTGTACAGTGAGATCTTGTCACAAACAAAGAACAGGATCAAACAACAACAAAGGTGTAAGAACCCTGAATGAGAAAAAGTGGCTAGATGAGGTCTAGAAGCTTGGGTCTGTGTTCCCCCTGAAGGACCCTGGATAGCATAGCTTAAAATAATAGAGTTTTGTGCTGGAGAGATGGGTCAGTGGTTAAGAGCACTGACTGCTTTTCCAGAGGTCCTGAGTTCAATTGCCAGCAACCACATGATGGCTCACAACCATCTGTAATTGGATCTGATACCTTCTTCTGGTGTGTCTGAAGACAGAGACAGTGTATTCACATATATAAAATAAATAAATAATCCTTTTAAAAAAAGAAATAGAGTTTTTGTTATCTCATTGTCCAAAAGCTAGAAATCAACAGTGAGGCCATTGGGAAGGTCATGTTCCCCACAAAACCAAGCTTCTGGAGGGTTTTGACCTTCTGGCTTTCCTTGGCTTGTAGGCATGTGACTCTGATCCTCCATGTTCTCATGCCATCTTCCCTGTGTGCTGATCTTCATGTGACTATCATCTTACGAAGACACTATATGGCCTTAGATTAGGGCCGTCCTCCTTCAGCATGGCCCTACCTAACTTAACTAAGCACATCTGCCTTCCAAACAAGGCCACATTTTGACATACAAGGTTGGGATGCTGGTGTCTTTTTTTTCTCTTAGTTCTTTTTTTGTTTGTTTGTTTGTTTGTTTTTCGAGACAGGGTTTTTCTGTATAGTCCTGGCTGTCCTGGAACTCACTCTGTAGACCAGGCTGGCCTCGAACTCAGAAATCCACCTGCCTCTGCCTCCCAAGTGCTGGGATTAAAGGCGTGCGCCACCACTGCTTTCTCTTAGTTCTTGGACACCAAATGTGAGTTTTCTTAAGCACAATCAAATTGTCTTTTACCCACCATTGAATTCCATTCTGAGAATATCCAGAATTAGGGTCAGCCTGTTGGGTTTTTTAGTTTCTTCTCCCCGTGTCCCTGGAAAGAGATCTGATAAACAAAAACTGGCTGTGTTGAAATAGGATGTTGTACATTAGTTTAGCCAAGCTAAAGCTTTCATTTCATCAACAAGTATCTACTGAGTAGGCCCTATATGTGGCCACGTTCTGGGGACACAGTGTTTAGAATAGATAGATCCAGGGCTGCAGACGTAGCTCAGTGTTGGAGCGTTTGATTAGCATGCACGAGGTCCTGTGATCAGTCTTAGTGTGGAGGACAGAGAAGGTCCATGTGGGCTGGGGACATTTGTAATCCAGGCACTTCTATGGGGGAGTCAGGAGAATGGGAACAGCAGCAGAAATAGGGAGACAGTAGACTGTCTTAAACAAAGTCTAAAAGGAGAACAGACGACTTAAGTCATCCTCCGACTGCCATGGGAGCCTATGCCAGCATGTGCACACACATCAAATAAATAAATACATAAACAAACAGACTTTAAGGAAAGCAAAATACTCAGGCTTGCCCTTGAGTCACAGTCTAGCATGATACACGACTCTTTAAACAGCATTGAGGGCTAAAGAGATTGCACAGCAGTTAAGAGCTCTTGCTGTTCTTCCAGAGGACCCAAATTCAGTTCTGAGAACCCACGTCAGGTAACTCACAACAACAGTCTACAACTCCAGCTCCACGGGACCTGACTCTTCAGGACTCAGAGAGTACCTACACTCGCGCACATGCACTTACATGTAGGTATACACACCCACACACAATTTAAAAACTGATAAGCATATAGGGGAAAAATAAGTAATATCCACACTTTTATTTAAAAGACAAATCAATATTTTAAAGGGGGAAAAAAGTGGCAAAGAGAACTGAACCAAAAGACTGGGAGTCTTTTTTACTTAAAATACAGCTGAATCCAGTGGAATAGGGTGGGGGAGTTAAGAGTGCTGATATTAGCTGGGCAGTGGTGGTGCACGCCTTTAATCCCAGCACTTGGGAGGCAGAGGCAGGTGGATTTCTGAGTTCAAGGCCAGCCTGGTCTACAGAGTGAGTTCCAGGACAGCCAGAGACAACCCTGTCTCGAAAAACCAAAAAAATTGTAACCAGATTGCCTGGACTAGAATTCTTGTGTTTTCTTTTAATTAGCTGTATATGGGGCAGATGGCTCAAAGTTAGTGCACTTCAGTTTCAGCATCCTGCAGACTAATATTAATGCCCAATTCCTAGGGTTGCTTTCAGAAATCAATGTTGTAATACATAGGAAATGTACAATATGCCTGTTATATAGGTAGAGTCCAGCAAATATTTGTGATCAGCAACAACTATTGTTTTCTGGGAACTGCTAAAAAAAATGACATGATTTAATTCTTTAAAAACATTTATTTCTTGGAAAACTGATGTCAACCAATATCCTCATGGTTAGTGTTGCTAGTAACACCCCCCCCCCAAAAAAAAAAAAACCCATGGTATTTTGATTGAAATCTTATGGCTGGGCGGTGGTGGCACACACCTTTAATCCCAGCACTTGGGAGGCAGAGGCAGGCGGATTTCTGAGTTCAGGGCCAGCCTGGTCTACAGAGTGAGTTCTAGGACAGCCAGAACTACATAGACAAACCCTGTCTCGAACCCCCCCCCCCCAAAAAAAAGACATCTTATTAAAAGGAGCGGTCTGTCTGATGGGCTGTACTGTACTTGTGACTCTGAATACCTCTAACTAGAATTTGAGATTTATATGGGTGTTTGGGGGCTTGTATGATGTGGTGGGATGGGGCTCACTGTTTTCCCTTTTCCTGTTTTCAGGAGACTATGGAACCCCACTTCCCTGGTACTTCCTTCTACAGGAGTCTTATTGGCTTGGAGGTGAAGGTAAGTTTGTTTGTTTTTGTTTGTTTTGTTTTAATTAAAACAGTTGGGCAGTGTTGGTGATACACACCTTTAATACTAACACCTGAGCTGCAGAGGCAGAGAGTCTCTGTGAGTTCGAGACCAGTTTGGTCTATAGCCCGAGTTCCAGAACAGCCAGGGCTACTAAGAGAAATCCTGAGCTGGAGAGATGGCTCAGCAGTTGAGAGCACTAACTGTTCTTTCAGGGGTCCTGAGTTCAATTCCCAGCAGCCACATAGTGGCTCATGACCATCTGTAATGAGATCTGATGTCCTCTTCTGGTGTGTCTGAAGACAGCAACAGTGTACTTATATAAAACCAATAAATAAATCTTAAAAAAAAAACCCAACAAATCAAATAAAACAAAACAAAAATAAGAACAACAGAAACTCTTCAGGATTGAAACTACTTCCTTAGGGTCTATATAAGATATGTGGCCCTTTGTTAAAGTGTCATGGTGACCCTTTGACAAGTGCATGATTCCTGCTTGTCAGCTGCCTGCCATGGGTGCAGGATGTCACAGTGTCACAGTGTCCACAAGCTTACCTTTGATGAATCCCAGAGCCAGAGTGAAAGGCAGAAAATTGACAGTTGGTCCTAGGGGATTAGATGCCTATTGAGAAGGGCACACTATTTCATAAGTAATACCTTTTCCAATGTTTAAAGCAGAGATCTAGAAACCATGAAGGGAGCTTCACCTTCAGCTTTTGCTGCCTTCTTCCTCTCTGCCATTACTCTCCACATTCTCCAAATGCACAGTAACTGACTCTCTGAAGACAAGGCTGAGGCAGTGCTGATAATCTCCAAGGCTTTCTTATGGTTGAAGAAGGCAAAAGGGACATTGACTGACAATGCCTCCTAAATACAATTTATCCTCCTTCCTAAACAAAACAGGGAGCCTAGAAATTTCTAGAAGTCAGAAGGAAAACCTAATATCATAATCTTGGAGTTCTAAGAAGGCAGAGAAACTCTGGACCAGTGGTTCTCAACTTTCCAATGCTGCATCCTTTTGACACAATTCCTCATGCTATGGTGACCCCCAACCATAAAACAATTTTTGTTGCAACTTCGTAACTGTAATTTTGTTACTGTTTTGAATTGTAATTTAACATTTTTGGAGATAGAGAGTTGCCCAAGGGGTCTGGGTCCACAGGTTGAGAACCACTTCTCTAGAGCAATAAACTATAGTCTCTCCTAGAACTGAAGGTTCCAAGAAAAAAACCCTGCTTTCCTGTGTGTGAGCTCACCCTTCACCTGTCCACGCTTCACTTTGAATTACTGGGCCTGGGACACGATTTAGCCTTTAAGGCCTAACAAAGATACTTAGTTTTTCTTTAACTTTAAATACCAGGTTAAGGTAACTAACCTGGAACCTTTAAAAGGCTTGTATAAATTTTTGTTTGGTTGGTATTTTGAGGGTCTCCCTACCCCCAAATATATATAAATATAAAAATATAAATATATATTTCTTTCTTTTTTTTCTTTTTTTTTTTTTTGGTTTTTTGAGACAGGGTTTCTCTGTATAGTCCTGGCTGTCCTGGAACTCACTCTGTAGACCAGGCTGGCCTCAAACTCAGAAATCTGCCTGCCTCCCAAGTGCTGGGATTAAAGGCATGC